>NC_138657.1:41249555-41804525 GCF_964273445.1 Streptopelia decaocto
CCCTCCCCCCCCCCCCTCCCCCTCCTCTTCCTCTCCTCTCCTCTCCTCCTCCTCTCCTCTCCTCTCCTCTCCCTCTCCTCTCCTCTCCTCTCTCTCTCTCTCCCCTCCCTCACCCCTCCCCTCCCCCCCTCCCCTCCCCCTCCCCTCCCCTCCCCTCCCCTCCCCTCCCCTCCCCTCCCCTCCCCTCCCCTTTGTCTGTCCCTATAGCACCAGATAGCATGAAATCCATTCCCATATCTCACACATACACCCTGCAAGATTTTAATGCAAAATATAACTCCACTTTTTTTAGAATAATTTCTTCACATTTGCTCAGTAATGACGCAGAAACAACGTGGTAAAACCTACACTGTTGTGCACATAGATGTTTGTACACAATTCTGACAAAGAAACCTGAAGTAAAATGTTCAAATCTTCAACACTAGGTAAGCACAGCTTTGAAGGAGTTTGATAAGAACCTCCCACAACAAGCTATAACTCTTTCTAGTGGAGTTGTCTTGCGACAGCATTGCATAGTTCCTGTTCCCCATGTCTTTTGTAATCAGAGCATCATGATTGTGAAGTAAGGCACCTGCTTAAAAATAGTAAAAATGTTACAGGTCCTCTAATTAAAATCAAGCCTGAAAGCTCTGAAGTGTTGCCTAAGTGCAGTAATAATTTTTAAATCACCTGAGAGATGCCAGGTCTCTCTGGCTTTGCTATACTGAAGGGCGCATTGAACAACTTCACAATATGAATGAAAAATCAAACTGGAAGCTCCACAGAGATCCCTGTAGAAACAGACTAATTTATAAGTTGGTGCAAAGCTAACAGAAGGCTACATTGGAGTAATTTATCATGATTTTGATAAATAAAATACAACTCTGGCTTCACAATTGTGATTAAATTGGGCGATTTATACGCTTTGTAGTGATCATGCTCTTAAAGGCAGCTGCTCTCCTGTAAAAATGTCTGGTCTTGCATATGATATAGTCCTGACACAGTAGCTAAAACTTCTGATAATTCCTGGTTTACAGAAGTAGATCTCAAAGGCAAAAACCTAATTTGTAGTTATGGATAAATTGGGAAAATCTGGGAAAATTCAAGAATTTCAGTAGCTTTATAATCAGCAAAATACAGTAAGTACCACACTTAATGTTTTCTGAAACAGAAATTATGGTGGTGTTTTTGTGACAGGGTGGATGGTGAAGTGCCACATAAGTATAAATTCGCCTCCAGTTCAGACGGGATTTGGGAGAGGATTTCAGTCTCAAGAAGCAGTCTGCCTTCAGTTTCTAGCAACTGTCTGAGTTAGGGTTGTAAGGTGGATCATTTGATCTCCACAGTCCTGTATGGGAAGGGCAGCACACAGTGTCAGGGTTATCTCTGTCCTGAGAACACTGCTACACAGGTGTGGCAACATGAATAGAAAAGCAGATGCAGAGAGTGAGCATGGCATGGACTATGATAGGGCATGAGTAACAGATTGATGGATGGTTTCCTCCATCCTCCTTAAAAAATTGATTTATGATACTGAATCCTCATCTAGCTCCTTTATTCAGCCACTTGCTGGTTGGCAGAACATTTTAGGAAGATGATACCAAAACTAATAGAAAAATACCCTGTGGTAAAGAATGATTCTGCTATAGATTGCTATCCTAACGATGACAGCAGAACTTCAATTTGTTGTGTTTCCTATCACTTGTGCTTCACTGTTGATTTAAGGAGCGACCCCACTGTGAAGACCATCACAAAGCATAGCAAGGACAGGTACAAGTTTCTTTTGAATCTATGTCCCTTTATTGAATTTGGATTCCACACCAACTTTTGTCTCCCACCCTGAGAGAGAGAGAAAAAAAAGAAAAAAAGGAAACCAGTTAATTCAAACTCACAGTAGGTTGCTGATTATGAGCTTAAACAAGATAATACATGCATGGATTTTTTTTCCAGTTAAATATCTACCAAAAATATCAGCTATGAATTAGAGTAACAGACAATTTTATTTTGAACAATTTTATTCTAAACTGCAGAGAAACATCCTACAGTATTTAACTTTTTTAAATGCAAGTTTAGAGATTAATAAAGGACCAGTGATACTGCTATGCTAATCACAACATTTTTCATCTTTTCCACTAGAGGTTAATTTTCCCTTTCTTTTACTTCTGTAAGAGCTGGTATTGTCTGATTCTTTGTGCTGAACCAATGAAAGTATTCTTTGAGAAAAATGCGGAGTTGTTTTGCCATGGATATTGCATATACTTTGCAATATGTTTTGTGTCAGTAGTTAAACCTGTTTTGTCTGTGTGTGTGTGTATGGAATGGTTGTTTATGGTTTGTCTGACACAAGATATCACCCTTTCTGCCCCATTTGCCAGCTTACAGTCAACTGGGACCTCCTGGCTAGCTGGGGAGGTCCCAGTTAACTGGAAGTTGGCAAACATGATGCCCATCTACAAGAAGGGCCAGAAGGAGGATCCAGGAAATTACAGGCCTGGCAGTCGAAACTTGGTGCTGGAGAAGACCATGGAGCAGATCATCCCCAGTGACATCACATGGCACATATAAGAAAGCCATCCGATCAGTCACAGTCAATATGGGTTTATGAAAGGCACGTCCTGCTTGACCAACCTGATCTCCTTCCACAACAAGGTGACCCACCTAGTAGATGAGGGAAAAGCTATGGATGTTGTGTACTTAGACTTCAGTAAGGCCTTTGACACCATATCCCACAACATTCTCCTGGAGAAGCGGGCAGCCTGGATGGGTATACTCTGTGATGGATAAAGAACTGGCTAGAGGATCAGGCCCAAAGACTTGTGATGAACAGAGCCAAATCCAGTTGGCGGCCCATCACAAGTGGTGTTCCCCAGGGCTCAGTATTGGGGCTAGTTCTGTTTAATCTCTTTATCAGTGATCTGAATGACAGGATTCAGTGCACCCTTAGTAAGTTTGCAGACGACACCAAGTTCAGTGAAAGTGTTGATCTGCTGGAGAGTAGGAAGGCCGTACAGAGGGCTGAGGCCAATTGTATGGGGTTTAAGAAGGCCAAGTGCCGGGTCCTGCACTTGGATCACAATAACCCCAGGCAGCACTACAGTCTTGGTGAAGAATGGCTGGAAAGCTGCCTGGTAGAAAGGGATCTGGGGGTGTTGATTGACATCCAGCTGAACATGAGCCAGCAGTGTGCCCAGGTGGACAAAAAGGCCGACAGCATCCTAGCTTGTAACAAGAATAGTGTGGCCAGCAGGACTAGAGAAGTGATTGTGCCATTGTACTCGGCACTGGTGAGGCTCCACCTTGAATACTGTGTTCAGTTTTGGGCCCCTCATCATAAGAAGGACATTGAAATACTAGAGAGAATGCAGAGGAAGGTGATGAAGCTGGTGGGGGGTATGGCACTCAGATCTTATGAGGAGCGGTTGAGGGACCTGGGGCTGTTTAGCCTTGAGAAAAGGAGGCTGAGGGGAGACCTTATTGCTGTCTACAGCTACCTGAAAGGAGGTTGTAGCAAGGAGGGTGTTGGTCTCTTCTCTCAAGTAGCAAGTGATAGGACAAGAGGAAATGGCCTCATGTTGCACCATGGGAGGTTCAGATTGGATATTAAGGAAAAATTCTTCATGAAAAGGGTTGTCAGGCATTGGAACAGGCTTCCCAGGGAAGTGATTGAGTCCTGATCTCTGGAGGTGTTCAAAAGGTGTTTAGACAAGGTTCTTAGGGACAGGATTTAGTGCTAGAGTTAGGTTAGGTTATGGTTGGACTCTATGATCCTGAGGGTCCCTTCCAACTGAAATGATACTATGATTCTATAATCATTGAAGAAGGTCCACAGGTCACTGAGGGAAACAGGGATAGTTAGTGAGGTGGGGCATTAGGCTTGATACCTCAAGAGTTAATCTATTCCTGCCACACATTTCCCAGCTGAAATGATCATTTTGTGCATGATCTCTCAATTGAGGGGCAGGTAGTGAGTATTATCATCCTGACTGGGAAACCATTAACTCTGTGGAAGGTCTTTCATATTAGTCAGGGAAGATATATCTTCCTTTTCCCAAAGAGGACAAGAACAGCACCCAGTGAAGCTGATCTTCCGTTCCTTAAAGGAATAGGCCCCACATTTAAAAAGAGCTAAGATCTGAGATGTAACAAAAAGTCTTGTTGTAAGGAAATTAGAATTGCAGGCAGACTATCCTGACACTACATCTAAATTGAATCCATCTGAAAGCCAAGAAGTATATTCAATCAGCACTACACGAAGATAGTTAGGCCTTCATTTTAAAATACTCTTTTTATTTGTGCCATCTGTTATCTGTGAAATGATGGCATGCGACATAATATACAGTGGAATTAGTTGGGATATGCTACAGTGAATCTTACAGCTATTCCCAGCTTTCATTAGCAAATGTATTCCCAGGGTGTTTCTGTTTCTGTAGAAGGAATTGATTGCACCGAAGGGAAGGGAGCTTGAGAGAGAGAGAGAAGAAGAAAAAGGGAGAGGAGCCTTGCTGCTTTCTAATTTCAGTGAATTGGTCAGAGTAAGAACAGGTAATTAAGTATCTAGTTAAGAAAAATAAGGAACTTTACAAGGGGCACCTACGGAGCTCAGAGTAAAGGAAATAAGTTCAGCTGAGAAGGGAGCCCTGGGAATATTTTCCTATCATTTTGGGGATAACCAGGTTCATGAAGTGGGTTTGCCTTATCAAGCTTTAGCTATCAAACTGTTCCTTGTCCCTGCCTGAGCTGGTGATCAATTATTCCTCAGTACCTAATAGGGAGAAATGCATAACTGAAAGGATGATGTCATAGGTGCCTGCCCTGGGACAGAATGTATTGCTCTCCACAGTGTATGTCTCTTCCACTGACTAGAAAAGCTCAGAACAGATGCTTAACTTGTAGTTATGAAACTGAGCAAGGTGCTCATGGGAACCCTTTTCTTCTATTAGCAGATTATTGTAAAGCCTTTGTGGGGAGTAGTGCCCCAAGTAGGAGAAGATCTTGCTAAGTAATTGGCTTAGCGCCTCTTAATAATGGGCCTTAAACTGAGTTTGCACTCCATGTCTCTCTCTGGAGCTGGCAGTTGTGTCTGGCATAGGGCAGCCCTGATCTCTTCTCACAGAGGCTCCCCCTGTAGAACCTAGCTGCCAGCACCTGGACACGTAAGCCCAATACAGTGCGGCTTCCCAGGCTTTGTCCCTTGTACTGTTTTACAAAATGCCCTTTGTTTTTAAAGCATGGAGTAGAGGGGAATTGTTGTAGTTTTTGTCTGTAGTTTTTGCTTTTTTTTTGCATATACTTTCCAGATGATATCCCAGCAGAAAAATCCACAGGACAAAGGGGAGAAAATATTGTTCATGTATTCTAGTTAAATTCATTGCAATAAAGCAGCTTCCTATTTCCCACATCCTTCAATGTCTGCAGTGTTGCTGTCCCTCCTTCTGCACAAGCTGGCATCTTCTTCTCTTGGGAGCCTGTTGTGCTTTAAACACAGCTGGCAAGAGAGTATGACCCAGCCACTCCTCCCTGACCCAGAGAAATTTTCTATCAGCAAGAAAATGCACACCATGTTTCCTTAAAGAACTCCAGAATTAGAAGCTTGTGCCCAGCTTAAAAATCTGTCCAATTCTTTTTTTTTTTTTTAGCCAACATGCTAGCTTTCACACTCCATAAGCCCCTTTGTCAGAAATCTTTCAGATGGAGGATTTCCACCCTCAAAGTGTATCAGGTCAAGAGCAACAAGTGCCTGAACTCAAACACATACTTCAGTATCTGCTGAGCAAGATATGAAAGGCAATCACAGGGTAATATACCTGCTTGACCTGTAGACGTGGTACCAGGAGTTGCCCATCAGTGGTCATGACATAACATCTCCTTTCAGTCCTGCAACCCAGCCAGCTCAGACACAGAGCATCATTTCTGCTTGTCCTTTTTGCTTGTCCTGCTCTGGCTCTATGTGGGGCTGGGCTGGTTGCTGGCTTCTCTGTTTTGCACAGAGAGCCCTTTCTATTCCTTCCACCATTACCAGGGTTTCTGTTTTCCTCACTGCATTTATGCTAGCTTCTTGTATGTGTGCTTGCAAGACAGACATTTTTGAAATACTATGTGGCAGCAAACACTGAGATTTGAAAGCGATTTTCTCCCTGCTCTTAAAGAAAAGCTAGTACATGAAAAGACTCCAGGTTTTAGCACCAACTGGGATAACTAGTGCCTTTACCCAAATTTGCTGAGGCTTTGGCCAAAAAAACCCCAAACAAGCCAGCTGATTTAAAAATCTCCAGTGTGTTTCAGTGAAGTGTATTCCTAGTTGTTCTTTTTAATTACTCTTTTTACATTTGAAGAATAAATTTTCATTTAAAGCCTGAAGAGATAGAAGTTTCAGAAGTTATAGCATTCCCTCTGTTTCATGGCTGTGTTTAGGCATGCACAGATATTTTAAGAATGGAAAATTATGGGCAGGTACTAAATAGTGATAGGGGGCATGGAACAGCATAATCAGGTGAGTGTCCTTTTAATGTGTGTGGTCACAGGCATACACAGGATTAATTACTGATGTATTTCCTTCCAGCACTCCCTGCCACTTCACATCACCCAAGGCTCAATTTGTAAGGTCTCTCTGTCACCCCTCCCCACCTTAAGCGTAATGGAAGTCTCATTAATGATGCCAAAGAGCTCAGACAATACAAAAAAGAGATACAGCCTTCATTGGTGTAGCTTGGGGAGGATAATGTGAACATGACTGGGTGTCACTTATCCCATGAGTGAATACTTAGAGCTGCTGCTTTTTGAAATGGACACAACAACCAACCCAACCTTACAGTACTATAGAGTCTGAGTGGTTACCTTTAGCACTGTAACACCACTAATGTTATTCTGTTGGATTGTTAAGATGTACAAGATATTCTCCCTTAACGTCTTCCATTCACTACAAACATGACTTGCACAGCCTCTCAGGGAGCAAGAAAACTACCTTGAATTACAAAAGGGAGAGGCTGGGGTGCCAGATCAAATAGGGCTGGAGAAAGATAAGTGTTTTACCCTTTTTTTTCATGGCCCTGAAGGGCTACAGCATGTGAATAAACACTCATACTTTCTTACTTGTCTCTTTCTGGGTGTCAGAAGTGCTCTTCCCATTTTTAAAAAATTTTAATCTCTGAGTTCTTCTCTCTGTTGCCAGCTAATGGGATTAAGAAGTAGTTTTTGTACTTCAGAGGGAAGAGTGTGTCAAAGGTTTGAAACTAATTAATTAACTACTTCTACTTCTTACTGAGTCTTGGCTCTGAGCTTGTGGCAATGCTTTGGTCTTCATAGATGTACTGTCAGGGTGGGTGTGCTAATTAGATCCTTGCCACAATGGGGTATGGCAGGATTTATTCCACATAGAAGAATCCCCAAGGAGTCGATGACAAACATGAAATAGTCTCACAGCAAGGAATAAAGATAATAATGTAACTTATCTTTCTTGAGCTCTTAATATTGCAGAATTACATTGTCTTGTGCTGTCAGCATTGAAAACATTGGTGTAGGTTACTGAAGGAAAAAGAAGTCTTAATGAAAAGTCTGGGGGAGCTTAAGGTTCTGTCAAAATAATCCTGTCAATCCAGGGGAATTACAGAAGACAAAATAACCTTATGAAAATTGCATAGAAGCATCATTATAAGCAATGACTGTGTTTCAGAGAAGACTGTCTCACTACAGCTCCTTTGGAAGAGTAAATCTCAAGTTGTCTGTCCACCAAGAAGAAATGAATTATCTCTCATAGATGTCACACAGAAAATGGAGAAAAAAATGCAGATGCATATCTAAATATCAGCCTAGGGGACTATTTGCCATCCAGGTTAGTCCCCAGGATTCTCAGCAGTGGTGATATGTGTGTTCCTGTTATATCTGGGACTGTTAGTTGTCTCTCTTCTAGTGTTTTGGATTTTTTTTTTCCCTTGTATAAGAATTAAGCCATTTTTATGATCTGTTGGGTTGTCACCTTTTATTGCAGGGTGACAACAAACCATGGCAGATGCTCTGTTAGCCCTCTGCCACCTCGTTAAGGAAATGTAATAGGAGGAAAAGGGAGAGAAACTTACAAGTTGGGAATTTTAAAATGCTTTACTAATGCTACCAATAAATAGAGAAAATAATACAAAATGTACAAAACCACTCTTGAATTTCTTGGGGTACTGCAGTGCTGCCCAGCAGAGTTGGCATATCTCTGGCGGCTGCAGGGCAGGCACCCGGAAGTCCTGGGCTGGACTCTGAAGTAAACCAGACTGGATTCAGTGATGTAGGGTCTGGAACCAGGCCTCAGATCACAGGAACGACAGGCAGGGTCCTCTTCAGATGCTGGCCATGGTCGAAGAGAGCAACAATTTTGGTCACCTGTTCTGTCTACATCTCCTTGCAAATATGCCCCTCCCACTTACGTGATGTGCAAAATTTATCAGTAACCTTGGCTGCCATAGTAATAAGTCCAACCCTGGGCCTCTTCTCCATGCCATTGCTACCGTTATCACATAAATTTAGCTGAAACATACTTTCAACCATGTACCACAACCATGTATCACTTCCACAATGCTTTCAAAGTTCCTTCTTGATCTGCTGTGATGAGCTCTGTTACCTGCCACTTTTAATTGCTGATAACACACTCCTCCATATTCAAGATCACTTTTTAGCATACTGCAAAATGCCAAGGACAACCTGAAGTTCATGATAACAAACACTAATATGTGCACAGAGAAATTAATGAACATGCTAGAAACAAAGTGTCACTCAGAAACTCTTTTTTCAAAAGTCTACTTTTAGTGGCTTCCTAGAGATTTGCAAAGAGATCAGATGCAGAGAGTTCATGTTTATCTGCTGGGAGCTGAAGTTTAAATGAATGAATGATTTAAGTTTCAGCCTCTGAATTTCAGCTGACTTCAACCTTCAGTCTGCCAAAGTGCTTGTGATCAATAAGGCAATAAAATCATGAACCTTGGCAAGCACAAACCTAGCATTGCAGGATAATAGTAATTTCTAAGTCTCATGAGCAGTTAGTACGTTATCCACCTGGAGAGGACAAAGAATAATTCTTTTGACAGCCATCAGCATCTTCACCATGCTTTGCACCGTAAGACAAAACTTACTCCACAGCCTGCAGTGAACCACTCCTCATCCACTGGAGCACTTCTATTAGTTTCTTGTAGCTCAGTCCTACATTGACTGGATTAGAGCTTTCAAAATAATGCAGATAAAATAATGGAAAAAAAAAAAGATAAAAAAGATAAAAAATAGCTTTTCACAGATGGTAAACAGAGGCTATGAAAATTAAATAGCTACATCTAATTGAGATTACTGCAGCATTGTGGGGAATTAATTTTACCAGCCGTGTACTAAAAAGAAGGCTTTCTTTTGGCAAAACAAAAAAATCGCAGGAGGTAGGAAGGAGACGGAGCAGCATATACTCAATGTTCTGATGTTGCAAATTGCACACATAAATACAGATATATCCTAATAATTTATTTATGCTGTCAGATACATAGCCATAACATATATTTTTCTAAACTTGTAAAAGTGACTGCATTTGTGCATTTCCAGGGTCCCTGCCATTGACTTCTGGGAAGATTTCATCATAAAAGACTAAATGCAGACATTGGAAACATGAGAAATCATATGCCACTAGGGCTAGGAGCACACTTGCTCTGCATCCCTGGAAAATACCTCTCTCCTCATAGGAACCTTCTGCAGCCTGACCCCATCCTGGTGACCATGAAACAAAACTAAATTTTCACTCTAACCTATAAACAATTAAACTGTAATTGTTAGTGTGGAATATGTATCTTTTCTTTTTTATTATCCTGTCTCAGCTGCTTTGAATAATAGAATTGACCCAGATTTTCCTAATTGAAGCCACAAGGCAGATTCTGGGCGAGAGAATTTCCAAAGGACCTCATACGGTTATGGGAACAATATACACAGTACTTATTTTGGGCCCTGTGGTCATGAGTCAGTGTGATGATTTCAGTCAAACCCTCCAGGTACTTAAAAATTAGTATTTTGGAGGCTCTGGTCCTGTGCTCTTCTTCATGACTCAGATATTCTCTGCTTACTCTGGAGATTTCTGCTCTGATTGCAAGATGGAAGTGTTTGTTATTCAGCAGTAATTTAATTACCTCCACTCCTGAAACATTCTAAACCTGATTTGCCCTCACTGAGGCTGACCATTATGCAGTAAGGCATTATTTTAATACAGATGCTGTGTACAGAAGGGGAAGCAAATTAACATATTACTATTTGCAAACACAGAGAGAAATAAAACATGTTTTCTGCTGAATATTCTGAAAAATTCATGATTTGTGATACCTATGCCTGTTCTTTCTTGTAGAGCCTTTCTTCCCAAAGAGGAGTGAATTTGTTCAAATCACCTGGATGTAGTAAGGGGAAAGAAGCATTTTGACTGGGACAACATAGCATAGTCCAGGCAGTTGAGCAGTAAGCAGAATGGCCAGTTTGCTTCAGCATCAAATCAGCATCCATAGTGGATCAAGCCAAAACATGTTTCCCGTTTCTGTCTTTTAACCATATATGTCTGGTCCCACCTCCATTGAGACCAATGAAAAGATTCCTTTTTATTGGAGTTTGCAGTACATTCAGTGTCCTCTGCAACCAGGAACCAGATGAAGCTCTGTTTTTCACTTACAGTTACATAAACGGAAAGCATTGGACAGATGTGATGTTGCTTCCAAACAAGGTAAAGTACCAAGGCTTGTTTAGCACAGATCAGGTCTGCTCAGGAGAGCAGTGCTTTATCTTTTACTGTATCCATTGTTGTTGGAGTGAATAAAGGACTCAGCATTCCGATACAATGTGAATCACGCAAAGCCATTTATTACAGAAACAAACCTCCTTATATATGCAGTTATTTCCTGATCATGCATCCACGCTCCAAGCATGCATTAATTGATTGGATATCATCTATGTTCATGAGCTGTCCACGTGTCTGAGTCTCACTGCTGATAGGTCTGTTGATTTACGTCATGTTGCTGCCTTGTGGTTGCTGAACTGTTTTACTTCCACAGCAGATCCTGTTTTCAGCTTTCCAAGGTGGCCTTAAAATTCCTTTGGGCTTGGCTAGTTCAACAACAAATCTCCATCTAATAGAAACACATCCACACATTGTGGGGCAGCAGAAAAGCAACTTTCATATCTATGTATTTGGGTTACACTAGTCTTGGATGCTGGAGCCAATGGGCATTCCCATAGGAACATGTTGCAGTCCTGCAGCTAGTCAGAATGGAAAACAGGTATGTGGTTCTCAGGCAGCAATGTTGCCATGACGGAGAAGGAAGTGATTCCCCCAGTGTCACCAGAAGAAGATGGTCATGGACGGCAGATGAAGATCAGATAAGACCTTTGAATTTCACATCTGCAACTGATCTTTATAGTGCAAGCTGAAAACTGTGAGCCTCTGTGTACCCGTCATGGGACTCCCCTGAGAGAAAGAGGAGATAAAACAAAATGTATACTGGAAGACCTGAACCAAGACAGGTGATGAATGCAGAACTGCTGTGATTTTGACAGAGCTGAAAGCCTGAGCCAACAGAGAGGAGAAAAGCACACGCAGCCACAGGGAACTTGTGAGGAGATGGAGACCTGGATGAGGTAAAGGATTGAAAGGACAGAAGCCATGTGTACAAATGACTTCTGCAGGAAAACTAGGTGGAAGATTCTGATGGGCCCCAAGAAGATGTCTTGAGAAGGTCTGTTCAGGAGAGACAAGGCATGAAGCAGAAACAGCTCATACATGCATGGCTCCACCTTTGCATATTAAGTGCCACCTTTCTGAAGTTTTATTGCCCTCCTTTCTCTCTGTCCATCACCTCTCTCTTGAGCTGCACTCTTGTTTGGCTTATACACAATTGAACAATGTAATTTATGACTGTGATTGCCAGACATTGCCATGTTCTTTTCGATTATAAATCAAGCCTCTTCCACTAGCATGGTGACTGAGTCATGGTCAGCAGAGCTGTGCAGCAGTACATGATGCAAGGTCAGACACACCATCCCCCCCTCCTCAAAGGAGTGGCAGGGACTGAGACATGCAGCCCTCTCTCTCTCTTAATTTTCATAGAATCATAGAATCATGGAATGTTCTGAGTTGGAAGGAACCCACAAAGATCATCGAGGCCAACTCCTGTCCCTGCATATGACAACCCCACAGTTCATACCATGTGTCTAAGGGCATTGTCCAGTCTCTTTCTGAACACTGTCAGGCTTGACGCCATGACTGCCTCCCTGTTGCAATGCTCCACAACACTCTGGGTAAAGAAACTTTTCCTAATGTCCAATATAAACCTCCCCTGGCACATCTTCCTGCCATTTCCTGAGGCTCTGCCATTGGTCACCAGAGAGAAGAGCTCAGCACCTACCCTTCTTCCTCCCCTTGTGAGAAACCTATAGCTCAGGGGTGTCAAACTCATTTTCACAGGGGGCCACATCAGCCTCACTGTTGCCTTCAAATGGCTGAATGTAATTTTAGGACTGTATAAATGTAACTGCTCCTACATTTATGCAGACTGACACCCCTGCTGTAGACCATGATGAGATCTCCCCTCAGTCTTCTCTTCTCTAGGCTGAACAAACCCAGTGACTTTAGCCACTCTTCATATAGTTTCCTCTATAAACTCTTCACCAACTTTGTAGCCCTCTTCTGGACACGCTCCAGTAACTTTTTTATCCTGTGGCCCCCAGAACTGCACACAGTGCTCCAGGTGAGGCCACACCAGTGCAGAGTAGAGTTGGACAATCACCTCCCTTGCCCGGCCAACAGTATGCCCTGGCAGCCAAGAGGGCCACATATGTCCTAGGGTGCATCAAGCACTGCATTGAGACTGTAAAAGATGATAGTTCAACAGTGGCAATAGCAGATAGAATTATGTGAGTAACTAAAATAATCTTTTCAAGTAACTATAATTATCTTAGCAGCATATAATAATGGTAAATATTAGCAGCATAATGTTATGGTTATTGTGTTATGTTTAACCCAAGCAGCTATGAGTCAGCAAGCCCACTCCGTAGGTCTTTTGTATCCTCATCCAGAGTATGGGAGTCTCAGGGGCATCCTACCTGGCATGTCAATGGGAAAGGTGTTCAGCTTGGCAGCAGTTTATTTTCAGACTCCAAGATCCTCTGCACTGATAATCTTCGGCTGGTTCCACCATGCAGTCTTTGAGTTGTCTTTATATCCCTCATAAAACTCCCTCTGTATTTCCTTAGGTTGTCCAGATAAATCATTTGTTTCTAAGGAGTCAGTTCCAAATCTGATCCAAAGATAACCACTCACTTGCACCTTGATTGCAGCTGTCTTCCTGGAGAGTTAGTTCTACAACTGACCCAGACATAGCAGTTACTTCTGCAAGTGTCCTAACTGTGATGTTATTGCTTTATTTATTCTGTGGTCTAGATATTTGATATGCTCATTTTTAGTAAGCAATAGTAAGCTTGTAATGAGAAATGGTAACTTATTTGCGGTGGGTTGACATTTTAGCTGTACATCCATCTTGGTTCAACAGTCCCACTGTTCCTTGACACACTTACTGCCATTAGAGTTAGATAGAGTTTCCAGCATATTTCTAGTTCATGCACTTATTTGGCTTCCTGTGGAAAGCAGAAGAGACAGGGATGGAAAGATCTGAGAGGAAGTTGATGTCAGCATTGTTAGTATCCTCTTTTCCTGACATGCAGTCAGGGAGTGTGAGGTAAAGCAAGGGCCATGATATTTTGTTCGCTTTTTCCTGCTCTTTCCACCTGATGTCTGAGAACTCCATCCTGCCAGTATTTTACCTACATATGACCCAGTGAAAACAGTCCTCATATGACAGCATAGTAGTGACTTTAGGAGTGGCAAGGTGGTTTATATACTTAAAATGCTTCAGTATCTTGCTGGGTTAGGTTCTTAATTCTACCTTATTAACTACATAGTGGCCTAACTGAAGGCCAAGCAGATAGCAATAAAAACATAGCCTCTGATATTATATTTTGTGGTGTTGGACATTAAAATAAAGTGAAATCATTCTCATCCTCAAAATTGTTTAAGATAATGCAAGATTTTCCATACTCGGGAAAGCCAGAGCACCAAAATGTCATTATTTTTAGTTGGGTTTTGTTTGCTTGTTTAGATGGTTGGGGTTTTTTTAATTATTTTTTGACTTCACCTTAAAGATTTCATGTGAAGACACTGAAATGCTTTTTTAAAATTTTGCTCATATCAAGACTTTCCTCTGTGTAATTTGATTTCCTATGAAACAATTTCAAACTTGAAAAATGCCATTGTATTCACATATGAAACATCATAGCATTACATTTTGATTCATGTAAAGCATTATGAAAGTTTAAATGATAACATTGAATTCTCAGAACTCATCCTTTCTTATAAAAATTGCTTTTGATGCAATGTCATCTTTCTCCAAGAGAAGAATACTTTTGTCTATGTTAAATTTGTATTTGGGTTTTACAGATATACTAGGGGGAAACATAATCAGGGGCAACAGACACAGACTGAAACATAGGAGGTTCCATCTGAATATGAGGGAAAATCTTCTTTACTTTGAGGGTGACAAAGCACTGGAACAGGCTGCCCAGAGAGGTTGTGGAGTCTCCTCTGGAGACATTCAAGACCCACCTAGACACATTCCTGTGCAACCTCCTTTAGGTGTACCTGCAGTTGGGTTGGACTAGATGATCTCAAGAGGTCACTTCCAACCCCAAACATTCTGTGATTCTGCAATTTTTTTTCTTTACTGGTGAACAATTTAATCTGTTTTTAATGGAAAAAAATGTAAACAGAAAATCACAAAAAGAGCATCTCTTTCATGTCTGTTCAGCAGTACCATACTATTGATACTAGATAATACTGAATACATTTTACCAACACAATTCTTCGATGTTTTTGAAATCATATCTAGTTTTCTTTTTGAAGTTTTTTTTTATTCAAATTGTTTTGCTGGTCTTTGTATGGGCTTAGGTTTGTTATTTTATGGTTTTGATGGACGGAGAGCAATCTTAATTCCATTTGGTACTTTAATTAAAATTTAGGCATAAGTAAAGAAATGGCTTTTACAGAGCAATAATTTTGAAGCTGACAGCTGCTACAACAAACCTTAATGCCTTTCCTCTTCCTCACAAAGCTCAGGTACCTCCCTAATGTAGCCGAACTGAAATGATTGTAAGTAATCATGCGGGTGCTTGTGAGGTCACTGGAGGCTTAGGAGCTGATAGGGCAGGAACAGGCAGGTGTGAGTAGCCATAAAGGTGGCTGGTTAGAAGAGGAAATGACTGACTGTCAAATGAATGTTCCCACCAGCCTAGGAGTTGTGAGCCTGAGGACCAGAAGCATCCTTGCAATGTGGAACTAATTTCTTTAAGGAACAGCTGGGATCAAGAAATGGGAGACCTCCTGAAATTGTGTTGATGATCACAAAACTAAGAAAGTTTAACCTCCATTTTTTTGTCAGAAAAAGTGGAAACAGTCTGAAAAAACAGAGCAGGTCCCTGAGTGACCTGATTTAGGTGAAGATGTCGCTGCTCGTTGCAGGGGCGTTGGACTAGGTCTCTTCCTTCAGAGGTCTGTTCCAACCCAAAGCAATCTATGATTCTGTAATAAAGAAGGTAGCTTGCAGATGTCCTTGTTGCTGTAGATATTCATGTGACAGTTTGAGTCATTTTTTTTTAAATTGTGTATCACCATGATCTCCAAAATTTCTGTGCAAACTCTTATGGAAATAACACCAAAACCTGAGAGATAGTATGAAGGCTGAAGAGTGACAAAGGTTGGTGATATTTTCCTTAAACACGCCTCCAAACTAGCAGTTGGGAAGAAAGTCCTAGTCACTGTAGGAGCTGAGATACTAGAGCACTTATTTCCCTAGTCGAATTCACTCAACCATTTGGGCTCAAAGGGCTATAGTAAATGGGGTTACATTGGGCTTGTGACCAGTCACTAGCAGGTTTCTGCAGGGATCCGTCTTAGGGCCAGTACTCTTTAATGCCTTCATAAATGACTCGGATGCAGGACTTGATGAAATACTAGGTAAGTTTGCTAATGACACAAAGCTGGGAAAAGCTGTTGACACTCTTGGGGACAGAAAGACAAATTAGAGAACTGGGCAATCACCAACCGTATTAAGTTTAACAAGGGTAAGAGCTGGATTTTGCACCTGGGACACTGCAAGCCTGGTTGTACACACAGCCTGGGGAATGAGAGGCTGGAGAGCAGCTCCGCATAAAGAGACCTGGGGGTTCTGGTCAACGGCAAGTTTAACATGAGCCAACAGTATGCCCTGGCAGCCAAGAGGGCCACATATGTCCTAGGGTGCATCAAGCACTGCATTGCCAGCCAGTCAGGAGAGGAGATTGTCCCACTCTACTCTAGACTGGTGTAGAGTACGGCACAGTGAACTGCAGTTTTGGGCATGACAGTATAAAAAGGATATAAAGCTACTGGGGAGTGCAAAGAGCAGGGCCACAAAATTGGTGAAGGGTTTACAGGGAAAGCCGTACAAGGAGAGGCTAAAGTCACTTGGTTTGCTCAGCCTGCAGGAGACTGAGAGGAGACCTCATAGAACCATAGAGTAGTTTGGGTTGGAAGGGACCTTCAGAGGTCATCTAGTCCAACCCCCCTGCATCCTGGTCTACAGCTTTCTCACAAGGGGAGGAGAAGGGGCTGGTGTGGATCTCTTCTCTCTGGTGACCAATGATAGGACCCGAGACAATGACAGTAAGATGTGCTGGGGAGGTTTAGGTTAGGTGTTAGGAAAAGGTTTTTCACCCAGAGGGTGGTGGAGCACTGGAAAAGACTTGCCAGGGACGTAGTCATGGCCCCAAGCCTGACAGTATTCAAAAAGAGGTGGGATTGTGCAGGATGTCTGCCATGTGAGAATATTTAAAACTGTCATTTTCACTGCAGTTTGCCTGTCTGTCCTGTCTTGTTTGCTTTCTTATGTTGACAAATATTTTTTCCTGAAATTTTGCCACATCCATAAACCTATACTATAAAATGCTGCAGATAGAATGTCAAAATCATTGAAGATGATCAACTTGAGCATCAGCCTTGTTGACAGAAAAGACGAAGATCAACGCCAGTAGAATAACAGCCTGAAACTTTACTAACATAGAGCTTGTACTGTCTTTGTTAGGCCCACAGCTCAGTTCTCTACCATGCATGTTTCTGAGTGATCTGATCATCTGTCCATCTTGTCTTGTGAGAGTTGTCTATCCACTAGGCTGTATGTATGGGAGAGTTATTAGGATTGATAACTTGGGTGTCTGTGTAAAAAAGCAAAAGCAGAAGTTAACAATGATGTTCATACAACAGAATATGAACTACTGTGTGTGATGGCTGGCTTCATCAGTGATCCTGTTCAGTGCATGACTGACAATGTGTTATCTCTCCCCTTGCAGTATGGGATAAAGAAGAAGGAAGAAAAGGAAGCAGAGGCCCAGGCCACACTGGAAGCTAATGCTGAAGGGAGTCTGACGCGCCCAAAGAAGGCGATTCCTCCTGGCTGTGGGGATGAGGAGGAGGAGGAAGAAGGAAGCATTCTAGACACAGTCATCAAATACCTACCAGGGCCCCTGCAGGACATGTTCAAGAAGTAATAGCTACAGACTGTTAAATGAGCATAAACAGTACTGCAAAGGATTTCTCTTTTGCCCAATGGGGATTTACAATCTTGCCATCCATCACACAGCCCTCCCCACCTCTGCCTTCTACTGCTCACTAGGAGTCCCCTTGCTTCCCATTCCCTTTCTTACTGACTTTTTCCCTTCCCTACACCCCAAGATTTATCCATTCCTTTTTTGTATATAGTCACATCCAGTAGATGCCTCCGAATGGATATAAAGATTAAAAAGCTGCAGACTACACAACTTTTATTATAAGCCATAGTACTATGTATGTTAAATAAGGCAACTGTACACTAAGCATAGAAAAGGAACAAACTCATGTGCATTTCCATCCAAAGCAGAAAGGAGTGTTCACTAAGTGTGAACAGTGGCCTCTTCAATTTTATTTAATTCTATTTTTGTTTTTATTGATAATAATTATTGGTGATTATTATTAATGTTCTTGTTAATTGGCTCGCACTAGCCATTTTTGATGAGCACATCTGCCATCTCATTCTGGTATCTCATTCTCTGACTGAAGCAGAATTTTCTGTTTTAATCCCATCACTGGCATAAATAAAAGATCATTTGGAAGGTAAATCATGCATGACTTACATAGCTAACATCACTCAGAACTGTGGAAGAAGTGAGTCATATCCTGGTGGAAGTTAAATGCCTCAGAATCTAAGCAGGAGTCATGTTACTTTGGGAATTAGCCATACATTTAACTTAAAAGAGCAGATTTGGTCAGACAGTTGCCATACAGAGAACTGAAACCACAGGAGAGTGCATGGTGCTCTGGTAGAGGACCTCTGCAACCCTTTTGAAGCCAATGACCAAGTACATAGGCTGCTCTGATTAGCTAGCCTTCCTCTTTCTGCCCAGTGCTATTTTCAACTGCATCATTCCCAGCAGTGCTTGCAGAACAGACATTTGTTTCCAAGTATATAGTTGTGGCTGTGTCCTGCCCACCCTTTCCTGCAGTGTGTGGGAGAGTGTGGTGGCCTGAATGTTAGCCATGGTGCTGGAGATCCAGAAATCCTGGGTATGTCTGCTCTATATTATGCTAAATTACTGCATTGCATTGGGGAGGTCACTTATTTTTCTGCCCCACACAGCTTCTCCAGCTGTAAAATGTAGGTTTCAGTCTTCGGCTTCTAAAAAGGCATAAAGTGAGGATGCTTCTCTAGTCCTGTGCTGGAGCTAATTAATAGTATACCTGTGTGTGTCATCCCTTGATGCTAGCAGAGTGGGAGGAAATCCCTCTCTCACCACTATCTTTGTTGCTTTTCACAGACAGAGGTACAGAGGGCTTCTCTATACAGCACTGTAGGTATTGAGTATCTGCATATGGTAAGCGAAATTCTTGTACATACTTACTAGTGCATACACAAGCTTACATACGTAGACATATGTTGAACACAGACCCTCATGATCAGGTATCTGGCTTGTCATCGGAAGAGCTGATCCTGGAGTTTTTGCATTTGGCCATGTCTCTGTAGTTACTGTTGTGAGAGTGTCATGCCATCTCAGTCTCACAATTTTCTATGAGTATCAGAGTTTGTCTGGCAAAACTAGCATTGCTTGTCCCTGTCATGGGAAAAACAATAATTTCCTAAGTACATGGAAGAGATTTGGAATCAAATACATACTTTCTACTGACAACAAAAAGGAAAGCAATCTCAGACACTTAATTATGTACCTGAATTAAGAATTTTATTTCAATGGAACTTCTTTGATGCACTTGTTCAGTGGAACTGAGTTTAGACAAATATCTCAGTATTTTCCTGAATAAGAAATTTTAGAAGACATTTATCATATTCTCAGGTAAGCAGAAGAAATCTGCACCATGGTTAAGGCAGTGAGCTTGTGAACTCCCTGCCTTTT
Organism: Streptopelia decaocto; assembly: GCF_964273445.1. NCBI lineage: Eukaryota > Metazoa > Chordata > Aves > Columbiformes > Columbidae > Streptopelia > Streptopelia decaocto. The sequence goes on from NC_138657.1 coordinate 41,269,047, forward strand.
AGCAGTATCTCTCATAACAGGGAAAAATATTACGAAAGAGAAGAAATTTATTTATTTTGCCCTCCTCACCCAATTCTTATTCAGACATGATAGTCCTTGTTCCTTCACAAATAACTTCCACTATAAGATTCCACCAAATCAAAGGTGGAAGCAGAGGAAGTTTTACTGATCTACAAGGCAGAATCAGCTGATAAAGATGCATCTGATTTCAGGCTGCATTTACAAACAAGACATGTTCATTCAAGTACAAGCTGCCAAGGGCTTCCAAAAGGAAGGAGAAGGCAGGTTTTCCCTTCAGATAATGTCAGTAGTTTTTTGCCCTAACTTTCATCTAATGCAAGATGAGTGTCTACCCCTAGGACTTTAATGACCCAGAGCATTCTTTATCTCTGAATCAATGCTTGGGTATAGCATAGCAGTGTTGAGCAATTTACTATTTTTTTAGGAGGGTGTCCTACTTGTCCCATAAAATTCAGTAACTAGTAATTTGATCCTACTTCAGTAAACCTCAAAGAATTGAAAATTTTCTTTCTGTTGCAAAGGAAGTGGTTGTTTATGATGCTCTGCTACACAGAAAACTAAGTCCAACATCCCTGAAAGACAAAAGACAGAGTTTGGCTCTTTGCTTCAGCCACTCATTAGTAGAGAAATCTAGCCCAGATCACACTGACACACTGACATCAATATGTTTGAAATGCTCTGGCTAATCTCTGTGGCCTGCATCCTCTAATACATAGGCAGAACCAGCAGAAATGTGTCCTGGTTAAAAGGAACACATCAGTTCATATTTCCCTGGTCTTGTGCTGAAGAACTCTGCAAACAAACAAAAACTATGAGGTCATTCTGCTTTGCCCTGGCCTTTCACTTCCACTTCCTTGTTGACCTTTCCCTACCCCCCATCATGTATTCACTTCCCCATCCAGCTGAATACTCCTGTCACAGAATTCTAATTTTCTGCCTGGTGTCCTCCTTGCATTGGTACTGGCAATTGTTTGTTTTCACAAGTCTCCCTGGTAGCTTGATATGTGTGTTTGTGCACATATGTGTGGAAGATGAGGAAAAAAGAGAAGAAAGGGAGAAGAGAGAGAAGAAAAGAGTGTTTGCTATTTTTTCTAACTGTGCTTCATCAGCTGTGCCGTTGAATGAATGGTCCAGGTCAGGATCTTGTGTGGTCTGTGCTTGAATTTTGTAGACAGGTAGTGCTATCTCTGGGCTCAGAGCATTAAAAATACTTCATTTGTGAGCTGAGCTCCTGAGCTCTGTGAACATCTGAATACAAACCCTGAAGAGGGCCATAAGAACTCTGTGCTGAGTTTGTTAGGCCTCATTGCCAGGCTCACAGAGCAGGAGGGAAAGGGAAGGTGGTTTATTAAATAATGTTTGATGAGTCTGTTTCATTGTGGGAGCTTCCCAGCCCAGCTGTTATCACTTCTGTATCTCAGCTCTCCACACTCCCAACAGCCCTGCCTCCATGGACAGCAGAGAGTTCAGCCAGGTGTGTACTGGTAGTTCCCATTCTAATTTTCCTTTTTTTTAATAAAGACACATGACAGAAGATCTACCACAGGTACTGGACAGGTTTTGCTTGGTTTTGCCTCACGGAACTTTTGGCACCTTGCATGAGTTCTGGACCTCTCCTCAAGTCAGTCCCTGAAGTGACTAAGCCATACTGAACAAACTTGAGAGCAGGCACTGTCCCCTACCCTGCTGTCCCATTTCCCTTCCCACTCTGAACTGGCAACATGGAAACAGACACCTTTGGCTTGTGTATGAATGTGAGAAGTATTGTCTCAGACAATTTTCTCCCAGAACACTCAAGACTAAAGAGAAGCATGGTTCATTGTTTTGGTTCTGAATCTTTTTGTCTTTCCATGACATTGTTTTATTTGCATCACTGGTCTGTTCAATCTCAGGTAAATGAGGTCTTCACGTTGATGGTGATTGGTTGGATGGCTGGTTGGTTGGTTATTTTTTTGTATGGATTCTGGTTTGGTTTGGTTTTGGTTTTAAATAGTTTTTATTTACACAGAAATGTTGGTGGCTAGATATTGCAGTCATTTTCCTTCACAGCTGCAAGACCTTACTGGTTAGTAAAAAAAAAAGTTAAAGGACCTCCCCATTAGGAGGGCAAATAATTTAGTTTGCCACTGACTTTGTGAACTCACATTTATGTTTAGAGAAAGCCATATGAAATCAGACTGCAATATTAATTATGAATGCTACTTTTGTGTTTAAAATAAATGAAACAAAATATAAGATCATGTGCTAAATCACTTTGGAGTTCCTCTGTGTTTGTAGTGTCATATGTTGGCTTAGGTCCCTTCCAAATTCCTCTGCTTTGTCAAGAAAGACCACACCAATTATGCTGAATACATCTTTTTGGCAAGCTTGCTGTGCTAGCATAAGCATTGTTAGAATTAGCTTTTGAGACCTCAATGTATGTCTTATGTACCTGAAAGCTGCCTGTACCTGTTCTGAATATATGTTATCAGGATAAGTGTTACTTCAGTAAAATGTTTCTCAGTAAAATGTTTCAGTACTGCCATTAAAAATAAAATACTGTTTTCTCTTTTTCTCTCTCTCACACACAGAAGAAATCTCAACTTAGCCATGCATTTTCTAGTAGAAAAGCTCCCAGGCTTTCTTTCAGGAACATGCAGTACTCTGCAAGCAACTAGATGGTTTAAACTAGAGACTGCGTACAGGAATTTTGTTTGTTATTTGCCTGCTAATTTTTCCTGCATGATATGGGTAAATGGTATGATGTTCTTTTGAAATGGAATCACAGCCAATAAAAAAGGTGATTTCATACATTTTTTGCTATGCTTTCCTTTGAAATTCCTACCAGACCACACTTGGAAAACACAGAATCATGGCGTACTTTTGGCTGGAAAATACCTTTAAGATTATCAGCTCCAACCATTAACCCACAACTGCCAAGTATACCTTTAAATCGTATCCCTAAGAATCTCATCTACATGTTTTTGAAGCACCTCCAGGGATGGTGACTCAACCACTTCCCTGGGCAGCCTGTTCCAATGTGAGACAACCCCTTCCATGAAGAATTTTTTCTGAATATCCAATCTAAACCTCCCATGGCACAACTTGAGGCCATTTCCTCTTATCCTATCACTTGCTACTTGTGAGAAGAGACCAAGACCTGCCTTGCTACAACCTGCTTTCAGGTAATTGTAGACAGCAATAAGGTCTCCCCTCAGTCTCTTCTCTCCAGGCAAAACAACCTCAGATCCCTCAGCTGCTCCTTGCAGGACTTGTGCTCCAGACCCTTCACCAATTTTGTTGCCTTTCTCTGAACTCTCTCCAGCAACTCAGTATCTTTCTTGTAGCAAGGGGCTCAAAACTGAACACAGTGTTCGAGGTGCAGCCTCATCAGTGCTGAATATAGCAGAATGATCACTTCCCTAGTCCTGCTGGCCACATTATTTCTGATACATGCCAGGATGCAGGATGCCATTGGCCTTTTTTGTCCAGCTGGGCACACTGCTGGCTCATATTCAGCCAGCTGTCAATCGACACTCCCAGATCCTTTTCTGCCAGGCAGCTTTCCAGCCACTTTTCCCCAGATTTGTAGCACTGCATGGGGTTGTTGTGACCCAAGTGCAGGAACCAGCACTTAGCCTTGTTGAACCTCATATAGTTGGCCTCAGCCCATTGATCCAGTGTGTCCAGATCCCTCTGTAGAGCCTTCCTAGCCTCAAGCAGACCAATACTCCCATCCAACTTGGTGTCATCTGCAAGCTGACTGAGGGTGCACTTGATTCCCCCAAACACATCATTAATAAATATATTCAAGAGGACTGGTCCCAATACTGAGCCTTTGGGAACACCATTCATGACTAGCTGCAAACTGGATTTGACTCCATTGACCACAACTCTTTTGGTCAGCCATCCAGCCAGTGTTTTATCCAGTGAGGAGTATGCTCATCCAAACCATGAGCAATCAGTTCCTCCAGGAGAATTCTGTGGAAAGGAGTGTCAAAGGCTTTAGTAAATTCTGGGTAGACAACATCCACAGTGCTTCCCTCATCCACTAAGTGGGCCACCTTGTCATAGAAGGAGGTCAGGTAGGTCAAGCAGGACCTGCCTTTCATAAACTCATTCTGACTGGGTCTCATTGATTGGTTGTCCTGTAGCTGGTGCATGATAGCTCTCAGTGTGCTCCGTAATCTTCCCTGGCACTGAGGTCAGACTGACAGGTCTGTATTTCCCCAGATCCCCTTTCCACCCCTACTTGTAGACAGATGTCACATTTGCTAACTTCTAGTCAACTAGGACCTCCCTGGTTAGTCAGGACTGCTGATAATTGAAAGTTGTGGATGGGTTTCTGTTAGATGGAGATTTGTTATTGAACTAGCCAGGCCCAAAGCAATTTCAAGGTCACTTTGGAAAGCTGAAAACAGGACCTGCTGTGGGAGAGAGGCATTTCTACAATAACAAGGCCTCAACATGACGTAAATCAATGGACCTATCGGCAGTGAGACTCCAGCGTGTGGACAGCTCGTGAACATAGATAATATCCAATCAGTGAATGCATGCTTGGAGCGTGGATGGGTGATCAGAGAATAGTTGCATATATAAGGAGGCTTGTTTCTGTAATAAATGGCTTTGCGTGATTCACATTGAATCGGAGTGCTGAGTCCTTTATCATTCCAACAGAAAGTGTCCTGGTAAGCACCACCGCCAGCTCCCGCAGTACCCTTGGGTGTATTCCATCTGGCCCCATAGACTTGTCTGTGTCTAAGTGGTGTAGCTGGTCACTAACCATTTCCCCTTGGATTATTTGGGCTTCATTCTGATCCCCATCCCTGTCTTCCGGCTCAGGGGTCTGTGTACCTGAAGCACAACTGTTCTGACTGTTAAAACACAACTGTTCAACTGAGGAAGAGAAGGTATTGAGTAACTCGGCCTTTCCCTCATCCTTTGCCACCGTATTTCACTCCACATCAACTAAAAGGTGGAGATTCTCCTTAGCCCATCTTTTATTGTTCATATATTTATACAAACTTTTTTTGTTGCCTTTTATAGCAGTAGCCATGCCCATCTTTCGTTGGGCTTTGGCCCTTCTAATTTTCTCCTTGCATAACTCCACAGCATCCTTGTAGTCCTCCTGAGTTGCTTGCCCCTTCTTCCAAAGGTTATAAACTCTCCTTTTATTATTGAGTTCCAGGCAAAGCTCACTGTTCAGCCAGGCCAGTCTTCTTCCCTGCTAGTTCATCTTTGGCACATGGGGACAGTCTGCTCCTGTGCCTCTAAGACTTCCTTCTTGAAGAACGACCAGCCTTCCTCAACCTCTTTGCCCTTCAGGATGGCCTTCCACAGGACTCTACCAGTCCACCTTCTAAACAGGTCAAAGTTTGCCCTTCACAAGTTTAAGGTATCAGTTCTGCTGATCCCCCTTCTTACTTCTCTAAGAATCTAAAACTCTATGATTGTTGTGCCCGATATAGCCTTCAACCATCACATCACCCACAAGTCTTTCTCTGTTTGCAAACAACAGGTCCAGTGTGGCACCTTCCCTAGTTGGCTCACTCAAGAAGCTGTGCCAGGAAGTTGTCTTCCATACACTCCAATAACCTCCTAGACTCTTTCCTCTCTGCTATGCTGTGTTTCTAGCAGACATCTGGTAAGTTGAGGTCCCCAACAAGAAAAACGACTAGCAATTTTGAGACTTTTCTCAGCTGTTAACAGAATATTTCATCTGCCTCTTCATCATGGTTGGGTGGTCTGTAAGAGACTCCCCACAGGATATGTACCTTGTTGACCTTCTCACTAGTGCTTACCCATAAACACTCGATCCTATTGAAATCAAAGTATGGGTGCTGATATACAAATAGAATGGTAACAAAATTAAGGAGAAACATGGATATTATTTGAATGGATATGTGCATTTTTTCATTTCTCAAAAACATTGCTTTGTTAACTACAGGTGATTAGCAAATTTTAAATAAGTTTTGCCATTAGGAATTAGTTTTCCTTAGGAAGAGCAGAGCAATGTTCCTTTATAAGAAACATAGGCATCTAACTGGTTTAGTGAGAATATGCTTGAATCTTAAAAAAAAAAGGCAAAAATCTGTTTTGCAATGACATCAAATATATCTCTGGATCCATCATTTATGATATATACAAAAGGCTTTGGGTGGCAAGTTGCACACAGCTAAGCCTCATTTAACTTGTTCAGGGACAAATCAGGAGTTGTTACGTTCAGCATAAAAGGATTGCATCACGTTAGAAAAGGAGAAATAACCACTCATCTCATAAGGAAATGCTGATACTCTTTCATCTAGGAAAGCTCTTCCTCAGGACTGTTGCATGGCAATGGGTTTTTGTGTGTCTGGTTGGTTGGTTGGTTTGGGTTCGGTTTTTGTTTTGGTTTTGTTTGTTTCTCTTTGTTTTGTTTGTTTGGGGTTTATTTGTCTTATGTTGTTATTTTGGTTTTTATTAACAGAAGCAGCCATAGGACTGTCACAGAGAATCAACCCATATTAGTTGCATCCCATAACTCCTCCTCAGACTTTGTGCCTGGAACTGCTAAGGCCAACACATGCTAATGATATTGCAGCCTGTGAGTTCAAGAGTAGGCTTTTCATTTACTCTGAGCTCCAGGTGAGATCTGCATTTGAGGAAAGTAACAGGGCAAAGAAGTATTTTTCACTGTTTTCCCCAAGAAACAGCCATCTCAAGGGATCCAGAATAATCAAGTGATTTTGACAGGCTTCATTTTGCAATGGAGGTAAACTACTCTTTGGAATGAGCTTCTACCTTCTTATTAAAAAGATACAGAAAGATGATTCCGGTGGTTAAGCTGGTGCAAACTCCATTTTCCCACTTCAAACGTATAGTTTGCCAGGTAAAACATCTCCAGAGGAGAACAAGACAGAAGGAAATCAGCAGGCACATCATGAGTGGTTCTGCTTAAAAGTCACTGCAGTTACAGAGGTGCATTAGTGATCTTGTTTCTCAGAGGTCCTGGAATGGGATGATTAGCCCCGCTGAAAGCTCTCAGCCTTCAATGACAGCAATGGAGGCACAAACTACGTGCATGGGGCAGGTATGAATTTTCTAAATTAAAAGCTGTTTGCAATGATAATCACTATTGGTTATCCTGAGTAAGTCTGTTTTAATTGATTCATTTTATTTTCTTCCTGAAGTACCATGGGTGATCTATGCCTCATAAAGTTGTCTTGAAAATGGGACTTGAATAAAGGCTACTGGACAATGCTGGCACTATGCTGTCCTGTGTATTGGTATCCTATGAGGTTTGTGAGAAGCATCAATAGTTCCGGTTAAGAAATCTTAACCAGATTTTAAATTCTTCCTCTCTACCTGCCTCTTCTCTTCAAGAAAAAAATGGTTACACCTACATTGGGATATTTATTGTTGAAGACAGCTCTGCTACAGACTATCCCTGGTGATTTTACAGACAGTTTGAAGTAGGTGGTGGAAGCACAACTGAGAAAGACAAATGGTTAGAACATGTGATGTCAAACAGCCATGATTTCTCGGGCCTTCAGTATTTAGGGGGAAGAGAATTCTGCTAGTACTGTGGCATGGAAACAATTTTTTCATCTGAGAATTGCTTTCCTCCCAAACCCCATTTTTATACTAGAGGGCCAGATGTAACACTGTGTTTGACAAGCTGAAGCTGAAAAAGCTGAAGGTGTTTTGAGTCAGAAAAGGATTTCCTTAAAACTTACATGGTGAACATTTCAGATGGGTTATGAGAGGCTTAGACCATGACATGCAAAAACTGCCTGACTGAAAAGGTAGTTCAATTCTATTTCATTTTTACTAAAAGATTACTTCAAAATTTACACAAAACAGAACAGCATCTTTCCAATTTGTCAGCTGCTGGTCAAAGAAGACGTAAAATGTAAGTAAATGCCAGTCTGCATGAGAAGGGAAAAATGATTCCTGAAATGGAATTAAGACTTCATATTCTGTTTCAGTTTCCACTTTATTCATGCTGAAAATAGCCAAAGTATGTGTACAATCACTTCAAATTTGGTTATGTAAGCCATCATTCTTAAGACCATGAATGGTTGAGATGGGACTCCATACTATTCTGGTTTCATAGCCTGATAAACTGTGATTTTCTTTTTTTTTTTTTTTCTTACATGAACCCAATATCTATCACCTGCCTTTCAAAATATTAAAAATGAGATACCTTTCCAGGTTTCCCTGTCTTATCACCAGCTCATCAGACATTCATCCCTCAACCACAAAGAATCCTGGTTTTTGTGAAGACTGAGCATGGCAAATCTCAGACCAAGTGTGAACATTTTAAGGTGAACATATTTACACATAAATAGATTAACAGAGATTGACTCTCTGAAAAAAATATCTTGGTACTGAAACTCGTCTGGGAGACTTGGGGCCACAACCCACAACTGCTATTTCTTTCTAAGTAATATTTGAAGTATTTCCCGCACATTTATTGCCAACTGTTAGCAGACAATCAGGTTACAGATTGAAAGACCTTCTTCTGCAGATGATTAAGAGGGTTTCACTGTACTAAATGGAGATGACATGCAAGGCATTTGGAGGTTTTTCACATCGTGTTGCAGTATAGCATTAGGAAGATCCTGACGATGTCCTGTTTTTACCATCCCCCACCCCCCCCCCCCAAAAAAAAAAAAAAATCCTTCATCTATTAGGATTGCATTTTTAGTGTGGAGATGAACCAGACTAGCTTAATAAATTATGACAAAGAGAGGAAAAAATAAAAATTTCACTACACAGTTAAAATCATGAGCTGGCAGTTTTTGATTGCTTGTGTTTTTATTCACTGAGGTTGTGAGGGATAGCTCAGCACTAACACTACAGTCATCCACAAGAAGTGGCTGTGGAGAGCCATCTCCTAGCAAAGCACAGAGGAAAACGCTTGCCTGGTTACTAGAGTCTAGTTCACTTGCCTGAGAAGGAGCTAGAACTACAGAGCTGCTCATTTTCCCCCACTGGTGAAGAGAGGATAATGATACTGACTTCTGTTTGAAACGTCCCAGTAGATGCACTGTACTTTACATAAGCAGCCTTCTCTGAGGACTCTTGCAACTCAAATATCAACCATGTCCACTGTATGTCAGGAAGTGCTCCAGTTTGCTGAGCAGTAAACTTCAGATCACCAGTGGAAGTGATTTGTAAGCCTGGGAAGCTCAGGGATTGATTGTGGGCATATGTGGGAAGTGATGAACAGAGTTGAAACGTTATGTGTTCATTTCTCACATCAACTCTCAACTCTGCCAGAAAACCCATTTGCTTTCCTTGTCCAGAACAGAAGGTCCATATCCGTCTTCGTGTAGCGACCTCAAAGCAACACATGACCTTCTCCAAAGTACAGGTCTCCAGACCCCACGTATTTCCCTTTTCAAACTTCTCTCCTTTTTAATGGAAAAGTGAAAAGATTAAACAGTTCCACTAAAAACATTTTTTACTAGCTCTACCCCTGCATTAAATAGTTCTTATATCTCCATTACCACATTGTTGACAGGGTTCATTCCTCTCTGCTGACACAGAACTTGGATAAGCATCAAGTAGCTTCTTTTTTCCCTTTTCCTTATGCCAGCCATCTGAGGCATGTTGAGAAGCTTTTCCCAGGCAGAGAAGAAGCTGGTGAGGAATGAGTTTGAGTCAGTGGGGCAGACAGCTCTGCTTGTCCTTCACTGGCAACTTTGCAAGCTGATGTCCAACTTTGTTCTGAGAGACTGACTCAGAAACTTCAGGCTGCACCCCTCACGTCACTGGAACACAGAAAGTCAGTGACAGCATGCAGAACATTCAAACTTTGCTTCCTGCTTTCCTACCTCCTTCCTTGCTATCCTTCCACACTTCATCCAATGGTCTGCCTAATGGCATTCTAACGTTTGGTTGCCGACATGTTTGGTGAGAACCTGAGAACTTCTCCAGCATTTGGGATCAGAGAGCCAGGAAGGGAAATTCGAAATCATTGCTCACAGATATGACATCTGAGCTCTCACCGAACTTGAATGCTGTTAGGCAAAAATGCCAGGGCATTTCTTGTGTGTAGGAGCCTAGCACTTGGTTCTCCTGAGTGGCAGGCTTAAGAAACATATTTCCCAGACAGGTTAGCTCCAGATCTTTCTCAGGAGTGAGTGCCTCACCCAGGTTCATGCAGCATTTTTACACGCATTCACCACAGAATGTTCAGATAATAAAAATGACAGCAACATCCACAAGCTAGTATTTAGAGATAATGCACAACAGCTTTTCTTTAGTGTATGGTTGTTTGGCAGAGAACATCTGGCTTTGGTCCATCCTAAGTCTCTGCAGGCATTTAACACCACTGTGGTTCAATAACTGATGGAGACTTAAGCTTACATCTTTCACAGACAGCCTTGCTATTGCCAATACACTTTGTCAGGTGACAGAGGAAAAACTCTATTAATGCTTCTCCAAGGATGACCTTCATGATCTAGGGAAGGAAAAAAAGAATCAACTCTCTTGCCGTGGAAATGTCATTTTAGGAAGAGAATATATTATTATATGTCTCTGTAAGTCACCAGGTGCAGCCTGGGTTTTCTTTGGCACAAAGAGCCCAAGGTATGAGAGAAAACAAGCCTCCTGATTTGGAGTAGCAAATTTCTTTCAAGGGAATGTGAGATAAGATAGAGCAAAGGATGAGGACATTCAAGAGAACAAGGTTGCTTCTATCCTTAGATTCCTGCACATTTTCTGTGGACACATCCTCTAAAGCGAAGAGCTAGTTAGCAATGCTACCCCTGCCCTCTCCCCAAATACCAGATCTATCAATTATCTTAAGCAATTACTCACCATCTTTCTCCTAAATTCAGGCTTATCAAAAAGCACAGGCTTACTTCTAATAACATAACATGTAAAACTGTAAAAATTGAACCATTAGCCATTTTTTCAACCTTCTGCCTCTCTCCCAAATAGAAACCCTGCAGAAAAAAAATACAATTTTTACTCACAATGGGAGTGTTGGGTAATACACAATAACCAAATCATGTCCACTCTATTTTAAAATGACTCACAAATGCAATAGCCACTACCAAGAACTGATATTTTATTAGCCGTCACCACAGAAAGTAGTCCAGTGGGACCACAACATTTGAGATAGGCATTAGTTTAAAGTGTGGCATTTACAGCTCATCAGGACCTTGAAAAAGAACAAAAAACCCCAGCCCAAACCAAAACCAAACCAACCAAATAAAACCCAACAACAAAACAAACAATCAATCAATCAAACAAATATATATATATATATAACCCAAGCAATCAAAAAAACAACCAACCAACCAACCAAAAATACACAAAAAACCAAAGCAAGCAAACACCAAAACCTATTACTTCCAAGGCTGGGCAAAAGTTAAGCTGTTCAAGAAAAAAAAAAGCAGCAGCAGAAACCAACAAACAAGGTCCAGTTTTATTCATAACCACAGCTTTGTAGATGGAAACCTGTGGGCAAAAGTAGTTTTGTCACTGTCAAAAAACTGCATGAAACAAACAATTACAGCTGATGGTAGTGGTGGAGGAACTACTCTCACTGCAATAAACACAGACTTTAAAACCTCCCTCCCTCACTGAGGACAAGACTGCCTGAATGCTGGAGAGCTAATAGAAAGCTGCAGATGAGAACAATTTTCAGACCTGGCTATGTGTGCGTTTGACCTATTAAAATTGCCCAGGAAGTCCACAAGGCATATGGAGTTCCTGGGAGAAAAGGCTGCTTTTAGATATGCAATCAGTTAATCACACAGATGATAGAGATAGAGATAGAGATAGAGATAGAGATAGAGATAGAGGTAGAGATAGAGATAGAGATAGAGATAGAGATAGAGATAGAGATAGAGATAGAGATAGAGATAGAGATAGAGATAGAGATAGAGATAGAGATAGAGATAGAGATAGACATACAGATACAGATACAGATACAGATACAGATACAGATACAGATACAGATACAGATACAGATACACACACATGCACACAAATGCCAGACACAGTATCACATCCCACAAAAACCCATAAAACACTGTGTTCTTGGATTACAAAAGTCTCCTTTCACAGCAGCAGACTTCTGATGAGTGCTAATTTTTCCACCAACATTTTATTGGCTTTGAGACCTGTCTGGCAAAAGATGTGATTAGAATACAGCAAATATTCAGCTCTCAAAATGCTGTTTGGTTAAGAACAAAACAAACAGAATGAGCATAGGAGTGAAAAAGGAACAATGTTCCCTTCTTAATGCCGTGGGGAAGAACTGGCTTGTTCCAGTGGCAGTGAACTGGATCCTGGAGGAAGGATGCTGAAGTGCCACTAGCTTGGAGAGAAACAAGTGAACTGGGAACTAGGTTACCAGATTAGGATTTAGGACACCTTCTCTCTGCCTCTTCTTTTTGTTACCTTCTACCTGGAAGGCAGACATTTCTGTGTGGCACTGTGCCTTCAGATGCCTGAGACCCTGAGACACTCTCAGAATATAAATCATGATAGGTGTGTATTTACATTGAATAAGTGAACTTCCAAGACAGAGCTGAACTTGATTTAAAAATAAAACAAACCAAAATATATAGAAATGCTGTGCTTAAATCCTATGGCACAGATTAATGATTAGATGCCTTTGGAAAAATAAACAATAATGTGAGACTGTGAGAGTTTTCCTTCTGCAGGAACTATCAGAAAGAGGTCATTAATAGGTCTCAGACTTAAATCTATGAGGTTTAACAAGGCCAAGTGCCAGGTCCTGCACTTCGGTCACAACAACCCCAGGCAGCCTTACAGGCTCAGGGGAGAGAGGCTGGAAAACTGCCTGGTAGAAAGGGATCTTAGGGTGTTGATTGACAGCCATCTGAAAATGAGCCAGCACTGTGCCCAGGTGGACAAAAAGGCCAACAGCATCCTGGCTTCTATCAGGACCAAGGAAGTGATTGTGCCATTGTACTCGGCACTGGTGAGGCCCCACCTTGAATACTGTGTTCAGTTTTGGGTCCCTCATCACAAGAATTATATTGAGGTACCAGAGAGAGGGGTATGAAGCTGGTGAGGAGACTGGAGCACAAATCTTATAAGGAGCACTTGAGGGAACTGGGACTGTTTAGCCTTTAGAAACGGAGACTGAGGGGAGACCTTATTGCTGTTCACAGCTACCCGAAAGGAGGTTGTAGTGAGGAGGGTGTTGGTCTCTTCTCTCAAGTAGCAAGTGATAGGACAAGAGGAAGTGGCCTCAAGTTTCGCCATGGGAGGTTCAGATTGGATATTAGGAAAAAATTCTTCATGGAAGGGTTTGTCAAGCACTGGAATAGGCTGGCCAGGGAAGTGATTGGGTGCTGATCCCTAGAGGTGTTTAAAAGGCATTTAGATGAAGTTCTTAGGGACATGGTTTAGAGCTAGAGTTAGGTTAGGTTATGGTTGGACTCTATGATCCTGAGAGTCTTTTCCAACTGAAATGATTCTATGATTATAATATGCAATTTGCATGAATTATAAGTAATAACTTATGTAATGTTATAATATTAATTTATAATATAATTTTATAATTATTAAATGTATAATCTAATATGAAATATAATATATAATTATATATAATACACTATATTTATTATTATATAACATAATTATTAAATATAATTATAATAGTATTTATAATATACTATAAGTATTTATTATAATAATTTCATTAGAAATGAAAGTTTCAAACTTTTAGAGCTATCAAAATGTTCAAGGGGATGCTTCCAGATCTAGAGAGGCAGAGAGAAGGTGTCCTAAATCCTAATCTGGTAACCTAGTTCCCAGTTCACTTGTTTCTCTCCAAGCTAGTGGCACTTCAGCATCCTTCCTATACTGCTCAAACTTAGGCAATACTGAGTTTTAACCACATTCTTATTATGCATTATAATGTGATGCATTTTGAGAAATTACAGTGCTATTTTAAATTGGTGGCAATAATAGAATCAAGAAAGACTTACACAGCTGAAGTGCAGCAGAGCAAAGACAGGATCATGAGTTAACAGGGTATAGAGTATGGGGCAGCAAAACACAAATTAAAAAGCTCTTGCATTTCTAATGTTGCAGACAAACACTAACTTTCTAAAGTTTTCTTCTTACTAATCCATTTCTATTTATTTTTGTGTTAAATATAAATTTCACAGGTGTGAAAAAAATTACAAAGTTATGCACATGGTACTGAGGTAAAATTATATAAACCAGAAAGCTTTCTAAGCTTTGCCAGGGATTTAATGTTCCTTTGGGGTCATGCTGGGCTACATGGTGGAGACTAAATGAATTCTGTCTCATGCAGACAGTACCTGTGTTCACATCTCACCCCACAACAGAAGGAAGAAAAGGAAGCTCTTATAAAGCAAAACAACATAGCATATTCCCAAGGTCAGACCAACATTGTGTTCAAGCTAATCTCACCTGAGACAACATTCTGAGGGTAAAATGAAATCACTATGCTCTAAGCCAGGGTGTGAAACTCATTTTCACGGGGGGGCACATGAGCCTCATGCTTGCCTTCAAAGGGTCAAATGTGATTTTAGGACTGTATAAATGTTGTTAATACTCCTGCTGCTCTAGGTGATCCGAATGAAAGTGTGTGTGTTAGGTCTTACCTCTTGGCACTAAACTAACAGAGCATCCCCATGGGAAAGCTGCATAGATTACTTCCTGTGCTGTAGTTTTAGGCCATTTTTAAAATTCAGAAAAGGGAAGCACCATTAGCAAACTATTGGAACTCAGAAGCAAACTGACATCTTTTTCATCTGCTTCCGTAATAGTTAGAGGTTCAATTATCTATCAGAACTCGGCAGGCTCAGTTTCCAGCTGTCGATTCCCCCACTAATTCCTCACGGCCAGTTACATTTATACAGTCCTAAAAATCACATTCAGACATTTGAAGACAACTGCGAGGCTGATGTGGCCACCCGTGAAAATGAGTTTGACATCCCTGCTCCAGGCATATGAAAAGTAATTCAGGCTGGAGCACATCTTAGAAAGCTGAATGGGTTTCTGCACTGATAATCCCACAAAGAGGCAGCATTGATCCTCTGGTACTCTATAAACTAAGGCTTTAAACTGAAGTTTAAAGGGTTTTGTTTCAGCACAGATGAGACCATTTTCTTTAGGTTCTGAACTATCTTTGGAGAGATCTTTTTTCTATTTATAGTTTCCAAGAAAATGGTTAGCAGAAGCTGACATCATTTAATTGTATAATGGCTAAAATTCATATCATTTAGGAAAGATATTGGTTTAATCTCTCCCTTTTTTTTTTTTTTTGGTCACAGTGATGTGTTTGCATTATTAAATCATCTTGAATTTGCAAGATTTTAGAATGACTCATTTTCAGTCAAGCATCTGAAATGGCCTGCTATGAGAAAGCAGGCTGCAGAAGGCATAGCAGGGACAACATAAGATAGCAATGTGCACTTGTGGCCAAGAAAGCAGATAGCGTCCAAGGGTGCCTTAAGAAGAGTGCAACCAGCAGGTTGAGGGAGGTTATCCTGCCCCTCTACTCTGCCCTGATGAGACCACATCTGGAGCACTGTGTCCAGTTTTGGGTTCCCGAGCTTAAGACGGACAAGGAATTACTGGACAGAGTCCAGCACTGGGCTACAAAGATGACTAGGGGTCTGGAGCATCTTATGAGGAGAGACTGAGAGACCTGGGTCTGTTCAGCCTGGAGGAGAGAAGGCTTAGAGGGGATCTTATTTATACTTACAAATATCTAAAGGCTGGGTGTCCAGAAGATGGGACCAGACTCTTTCCAGTGGTATCAAATGATAGGATGAGGGGCAATGGGCACAGACCCAAACATAAGAGGTTCTGTCTGAAGATGAGGAGAAACTACTTTGAGGGTGACAGAGCAGTGGCACAGGCTGCCCAGAGAGGTTGTGGAGTCTCCTTCCCTGGAGATATTCGAAACATGGTTTGATGCATTCCTGTGTGACCTGCTCTAGGTGAATCTCCTTCAGGAGGTGGGTTGGACTAGATGATCTCCAGAGGTCACTTCCAACCCCAGCCATTCTGTGATTCTGTGACATTCTCCCAGGAGACGGATGCAGGCCTGTATGGTATTCTGTAGTGTGCAGTGTATTAATCTGACACTTGAGCTGTAGTAAGGGCATGAAGTGTCTTAACACCATCAGAGGGAAGGATAATTTTTTTGCCTGATAAAGGTAATAGTTTTTTATTTTAGAAAAGTATAGTGAATGCTTTGTTTAGCACTGGTAGGGATCCTATGCCCAGAAGAGATGGGCATGATCTGCCCTGTCTTATTAACTTGCACCCACTGTGGACAAACCCTGTACTTGGAAAAATCTGAGCTGAAATAATGTTCTGTGCTTTGAACTGAGACAAATAGGATCAAGTTTAGAAAATCCTTGTTTTATTCACTGCTTGACAAAGCCCCCACTCTTGGCTTATTTATCCTGCACCTCCCCCTCCTCTCCTGATACTTTTACAGAAGCCAACACAATGCTCAAGAACTTCTGGCTTCAAAGTTCACTGAATCTACATAGTTCCCCAGACAATGGACACATTTATTTGCTTTCTGGGCCTTGGTCTCAGACTCTTGCAGCCAGAAAGTGAAAAGCAAGACAGGATGAGCTTTGGAAGGAGCTCAGTAGCCAGTACTGAGCGGCTTGCCCAACCACTCCGAAAAATGGTTCACCGTGGTCAGTTACTGGTCTTCTGAAAAGTAGGGACCACTGCATATTGTATACCTGTTAATTCATCCTCCACAGACTGCATGTAAAAAAAACTGGTCTAGCTACTGCTTTGTGAAAAGGATGTTTCTTGCCTTGAATTTTATTTTTCGACATTCTTTCCATAACAAGAAGAAATTTCTATTTGTCCTTTCACATTTTCACATAACAAACTTCCTAATTCCTACTTACACATGTGGAGAAAATAACAATCTATCTCTACCTTACAGTGGTGTTCAGCCTCATTTTCACCTTGTTTTACATCTTTTCTCTGAATGACAACACTGAGGTTTTGAATTGAGCTTAAGCGATTTTTCAGGACAAGTAATCAGGAAAAAAGCTTCAGCATTTTCAGCCTTTGTGTCCTTTCCCATTATTTTTCTTTCCTCTCACAAAAGGGTGCTTTCCTGAGCACCTGTTACTTCTGCCCTGAATGGCAAGTCAGGACACTCACAGAAGAGTAAGAACCCACTGGTTCTTTGGCTAGTTCAATATATCTGGCCACAAAACAGGACCCTGGGTAACAGAAGCAGCTTTGGGAGGAGGTTTCTGTGTGCAGCCCAGAGGAGTTCAGCTCTACAGCATGAGGAGAAGGGCTGCAGTGAAATGTTCTTTCTCTTGCCTCTCACCCCTGTTTTTAACCTATGAGGCTGTTTGTGGAAATACAACTTCAGAATGTCTTCACATCATGTTCAAATTTCCAAGGGAAAAGAAGGATAATCTTGAGACTGCAGTATCCGTGGTCTCCATGGTGTGTTTGTGCTCAGGGAGCAGACAGACAGTGCTTTTCCTGAAAAGCTATTAAAAATATCAACACATTTGTTCACATTGTAGCAGATGAAAAAGCACTGAGTGCTCTTGGTTCTCTCCCTTTTCTTGTCTTTTGCCTCCAGCATGTGTATACTAGCATGTTTCATGTCCAGCTGTGAAGTTACTTGGATATAAATCCTCATCAAGGAAGACACACGCAGATGTGTGGTTCTTCTATCATCATCTCAGTAAAAACAAGTAAGTCATTGACAGATTAAAGACCCTTGGTCTGACACGGTCATAGACTTAAGATTAGAGCTCTGCCTCAGCACATTGTACTAGCCAACAGCCTGCTTGCTGTTGTGGGTATTTAATAAGTATTTAGAAGAGGGAGTGTTGTGGTTTACCCTGAGCTAGCAATATAACCATGATAGCTGCTCACTCCTCCCCTCTTCCACCTCCAAACAGGGGAGAGAATAGAAAGGGAAGGGAGAAACTTGTGGATCGAGATAGACACAGTTTAATAAAACAACAAAATAACACTAATACACTACTGTTACTACTACTACTATATATAAAATTTGAAATAGAATATAAAATAAAAGATATTCAATGCAATTCCTCACAAATTCCATCTGCACTGAGCAGCCAGTCCCAGGAAGCAGCACCGTGGTCCCAAGCAGGCGATGGCAGAGGGAGAAGAGGGAGAAAGGCAGAAAGGCCTAGAGGCCTCTACAAATGGCAGGATGGCAAAAGATCGAACTAAAGAAAGTTACGAACAGAATGCCCTCAAGGGGAGCGCTGCTGGATCTCATCCTCGCTAACGAGGGTCTGGTTGAAGTGGTAAAGGTTGAGGGCTGCAATGACCATGAGATGGTGGAGTTCAGGATCTCTTGTATACCAAGCGGAATCGCAACCCTGGACTTCAAGAGGGCCAACTTTGGCCTTTTCAAAAATTGCGAGGGGAAATCCTGTGGGAAAGGGTACTTGAAGGTAAAGGGGCCCAAGATAGTTGGTTAGCATTCAGGGACTGCTTCTTCCAAGCTCAAGATCAGAGCATTGTCACACGTAGGAAGACAAGGAAGGGAGCCAGGAGACCTGCGTGGGTCTGGGAAATGCTGGGCAAACTCAAGTGGAAGAGGAGAGTTTACAGATCATTGAAGGAGCGGCTGGCCACTTGGGAAGAATATAAAGCTGTTAGCAGAGGATGTAGTGAGGCAACTAGGACAGCTAAGGCCTCCATAGAAGTAAACCTTGTGAGAGGGGTCAAGGACAACAGAAAGAGCTTCTTCAAACACATGGCAGATAGAACTAACACTAGAGGCAATGTAGGCCTGCTGAATGAGGTTGGTGCCCTGGTGACAGAAGATACAGAGAAGGCAGAATTACTGAATGCCTTCTTTGTCTCTTTCTACACTGCCAGCGACTATCCTGAGGAGTCCTGTACCCCTGAGGCCCCAGAAGAAGTCAGAACAATGGAGGAGTTTGCCTTGGTTGATGAAGACTGGGTTAGGGACCAATTAAGCAATCTGGACATCCATAAATCCATGTGTCCTGATGGATGCACCCGCAGGTGCTGAGGGAGCTGGCTGAAGTCATTGCTAGGCCACTCTCCATCATCTTTGCTAAGTCACAGGAAACAATAGAGGTGCCTGAGGACTGGAGGAAAGCAAATGTCACTCCAGTCTTCAAAAAGGGCAAAAGGAGGGCCGGGGTAACTATAGGCTGGTCAGTCTCACCTCCATCCCTGGAAAGGTGATGGAACAACTTAACCTTGGCACCATCTGAAGGCATATCAAAGATAAGAGGGTCATTAGGGGCAGTCAACAAGGCTTCACCAGGGGGAAGTCATACTTAATCAACCTCATAACCTTTTATGAGGATATAAGCAGGTGGATAGATAATGGCAAAGCTGTGTGTGTAGTCTATCTTGATTCCAGTACAGCGTATGACACAGTCTCCCACTGAATTCTTGCAGTTAAACTGACGAAGTGTGGACTGGGTGATCGGGTAGTGAGGAGGACTGGGAACTGGCTGAAGGAAAGAAGCCAGAGAGCTGTGGTCAATGTGGCAAAGTCTAGTTGGAGGCCTGTATCTAGTAGAGTGCCTGAAGGGTTGGTAGTGAGACCAGTACTATTCAATATATTAATCAATGACTTGGATTAGGGAATAGAGTGCACTGTCAGCAAGTCTGCTGATGACACCAAACTAGGAGGAGTGGCTGACACGCCAGAAGACTGTGCTGTCATCCAGTGAGACCTCAACAGGCTGGAGAGTTGGGTGGGGAAAAATTTAATGAAATATAACAAGGGCAAGTGAAGAGTCTTGCATCTGGGGAGGAACAGCCTTAGGTTCCAGTATAAGTTGGGGAACGACCAGTTAGAGAGCAGCGTAGGGGAAAGGGACCTGGGGTCCTGGTGGACAGCAGGATGACCATGAGCCAGCACTGTGCCCTTGTGCCCAGGAAGGCCAATGGCATCCTGGGATGTATTAGAAGGCATGTGGTTATTAGGTCAAGAGAGGTTCTCCCTTATAAGGAAAGGCTGAGGGGTCTCTTTAGCTTGGAGGAGAGGAGACTGAAGGGTGACCTCATTAATGTTTATTAATATGTAACGGGTGAGTGTCACGAGGAGACCTCATTTGTGGAGGGAGATTCCTCCATTTTGGTCACAGTGCAACAGCTCACCATTTATACCATCAAACAGAAAGGATGTTCTTATGAGAACTTCTTGCTGCTCTGTTAAATAAAGGCAAGACCATGCAGGTGTAGTAATTACTGGTTGCAAGTAGGAGATGACTGCAGTTACAATGAGCTGGCTGAGTTTATCCATCAGTCAAGGGATTATGCAGCACAACACAAGCATGAAGGCCGTGCTGTATGGAACACAGTACAGCATAGCACAGGCCTGGGCATGTTCAGTTTAACTGCACTGTGTATCACAAACTCCTTGATGTACAACGGTCTCCTCATTTGAATCATGGCAGGGACCCTCCAGAAGCAGACTTTCTGACCACCATGCTGGTAAGCAGTGAATGTATGTTCTTCCCCTTCCACCTTTTCCACCCTGTGCTTTGTAACTTACATTTGGTTCACAAGCTTCTGCAACGTGCAATGTCTTCTTTGCAAGCTATGTGCCAACACAGAGTACGTGCCTTGGATGTGGGGTCCTTTATCACTCCTATAAGATTTCTACCAGGCACCAGCACTGTGAAAACCTGATTTTATAACTGTCCATCATTAATCTGATGCGTTTAGTTCAGTCCTGAATCTTAACTAGCCACTATAACAGGCTAGGTTTTGGTTTGTGTATTTAAAATGTTTTAGACTAGTAAGAACTGCATTTGAGGTAGCTGGCAAAACAAAAGCTGGTGCATGTAGAAAGGGCCCTCTGTAAATGCTTTCTGTTCTGGGAGAGTCATTGTTCTGAAGGTGTTTTGTGCATTTATTTTTACTTTGTTGTCTAGAATTTACCTGTAGCACACAAACCGCTTGGATTTTTTTTTGTAAAAACTTCATATAAATGACAGCATTTGAAGTGTTTAAACAAAACATCGTTAGCAGCTTCATTTTTATAATAATTTTCAGAAGAGAATTATTTCTTGCTATGGAGGCTCTTTCTCTCAAAATGGTTATTGTTGCACTGGAAATCATATTGACCCTAATAAATTAAAACCAAACCAAAACAAACCCACAGGGAAACAAATAAACAAAAAACCCTCAACAACACAAAGCAGAATTTTTAACTGCTTTCTGATGACTGCACAACATGTTTTGGATGTGCGTAGCCCTTCTGCAATGGCCCCACTCCAGCCTTGTGTACACCAGTGCCTGAGCACTACAGTTGGATCACTGCTGAGGGTTTCACAGAAAGTTGCTAAACAATATTGGGTCTTGTTTCTCTGATGAGCTGCTGGAAGAAGTGTTAGTGTGGTGTCACATTAGGCATTCAGCAGACAAAGTACAGATCGCTACAAAAATTCTCTTGCTTTTGGAATATGAAATCAGAAGTATTGCAGAAAGCTCAGAACCCAAGCTTTGGCAGGGCCTGAGAAAAGTAGCCTTTATTGGCCTAACCAATTAACCAGGTCCTGCTAGTTTTCTAGTATACATTTGCACCAAAAAAGCCAGTGAATCTGCAGAGCACAACTGAGATTTCACTGAAACAAACTTTAAAAAGATACAAATTGTCTGCCTGAACTGTTTCCTTTCCCCAGACAAATATTTGCATGGAAGAAAAATATCTTTCAGAGAAAAATCATACATATCCTGAGATAACTAATGACTGGGGGAGAATGCAGAGAATAAAGCCTATACAATGCAACAAAGGTTTTCTGCCTACAACAGAACAGAAAATAGAAGAGTCCACAGTTAGAGAGAGGTTCCCTAAAAATGACAAAATCTGTATTTCTAGATCAATCAGGACCAGTGCCAGAGGACAGAGTATTAAACCTAATGAGAAGGAGTGAACAATTTGTGGCACCAGAAGCCAGAGTTGGACATTACCCAGTAGTATAAATTAAGGAGAGATTTTGAGATGGGTGAAGCCTTTCTGGACACTGCAAACTCCAAGTGTCTGTGAGTGTGTATGAAAGAACAAGAACACCTCTTGCATGTTACAGGAACATCTTGACTGAAAAGGAATGACTTGAACAGATCATAGGTGCATCAAAACAACACTATATGCGTAGCAGCTTATCAAGTAATCAAAAATAAAGAAGGAAAAAATATTGTCATCTATGCTGCCTATCTCAAAACCTTTAGGAGTTCTCTTCAACCAGTATCTGCAAGTGGACACAAACATATCAACTATTGCTGTCAGCACTCTGATTAGGAGTCAGTGCATAAGCACATTCATCTTTTGTTTTAGATGTGCCAAAAATACATCACCAAAGAGGCTAAAATTCAAGGGCAGAAAGGAGATGAGATTTGATGGTTGTACAGTCATGCTCCCACAAAGTATGAGATAAAAGTCAAATGTGTGTATTCTTTACAGTGAAGTAGAACAAATATGACTCAGTATTTTGCAAATGGATTAGGACTGGAAGACAAGCCATTAAAAGCATATATAAAAAGAGATGTTCACTCAGCCTGTGTTTGCCCTGGCAGCTAATACAGATGTCCAGACATTCCTATGAGAAGTGGAAAAAAGCATGTGGTCACTGGCTAATTGCACAATATCTGCTAAAACACAAAGGACTTTGGGATCCTCCAAATAGAACCAAAGTACTATAATGAAAAAAGTGCTACCGGACACACATCACCAGAAATATTTACAGCAACACTAGAGATCACTATTGTACATTTACGATTGTGATTAAAGCATAATTAAATAGTGGATTTGCAGTTGTGCATTTACAGCGACACTGGCAAAGAAATTCAGGAGACTGAGCCCCAAACACAAAAATGCTTGGATGGAAAAGGAATATCTTGCCTTTTGATAATAATCATTCAGCTATTTTGATGAGACCAAATAATTTTAATTCCAGCATCTGCCCTGTGATGTTCTCCACTTCCACTCTGCTCCTTTCTCAGCCTCACTTCTCAAAAAAGAGGGGACATGCATGAGCTACAGGGAAATACTGAGATGATATGTGATAAGGAGACTAAAGAAGAGATGATAGGTGGGCAGATAAGAAGGGAGGGAAGCTGCAGGCATGCAAAGGGGAAAGAAAATTAAATTCATAGAAGACAAGTGTTACCACTAGCCATCGTGTTACAGGAATAGGGACTAAGTTCATGCTCCCCTGCCCCAGCATTATAACCTTTGTATCTCCCTCTCACAAAACTAAAAAATAAAAGCAGTTAAGATAGATGTGGTAGTACAAAGTGGCAAATCACACTGTTTCAACTGAAAACCAGATCCAAAGAGAGCTGGGGAAACAAACATTGCCTGCCACTTTATCTGGATTTCTGTAAACCAGACAGAGATTATTGCTGCAAATGTAATGAGGAACAAGCCCGGGTACTGCTAAACATCTTGCATTGTCTGGACATGACAGTAACATCTCCATCACAGCTTCATTGCTTTAACTTCTTGCTGGGTTTTCCTTGGACCTTAGGTAAAGCAAGTTGTTCAGACTCACTCCTGACATGTATTCCAGTCTGTCAGGATAAGCAAACAAGATGAACCAAAGTGACTGGTGTTCACATGCAAACAAAACTCTGAAACTATTAATCAAAAGGCATCTTCAAATTTTGCCTCCAAACAGAAATACCACTGCAATGGATCCTGTTAGGTTGCTACTAGGTAGTAATGGGTACACATTAAGCATGAAATAGGAGTCAGTAAAATCTTTGTTACTGTAATATTAGAAGCAAAGGACCCATCACCACAATTTAAGAGCAGAGGAGAGGCTCATTTTTGAAAAAGTTCCGCTCGCAGCTTGGCTTCCAAAGCTGAAATTTTAAGAGAAGACAGCAGATAAGCTAGGTAAAACTAGTAGTTCCCAGGAAAGGATCCAAATGCACTGTAGTCCCCTGGTCATAAGCACTGGGCTTCTGGAAATTTCTGTGTAAATTTTCGTTGTTCACTGGTAACCAACACTTCCCATAGTTCTCACTGAAACTTCAGACACTAAACCTGGGAGTAACAAGTACATCAGCATCCAACTGAAAAAAACTCCTAAACGCTTCTCCTTTCAATGAGAATTATTAGATGATGGTATGGCAAAGGATAGTCACACCTCTGTCACAGTGGATGATCTAAGCACGTCCTTTTCTCTGCTGCAGCACAGACAAGGGGACAAGGCTCATAAGCTCTTCTTACTACACCCCTAACTGTGTCCCATGGTGCCTTTCAGTGTAAGAGGTTGGATTCATAAGGACTGACTGACTTAATTGATCTTTGGATGGGCAACATGGGTGTTATGGGAGAAAGCAGTGGATGACAATTCAATTTAAGTGCAGCCATCCACTGAATCCACTGAAGACAATTTCCATCACCCCATAGTACTCATAAGTTTCCCTGATCAACACACCTCACACACACACTCATCAGGAGACTTGGAAGTTTCTCTGAACAACGCCTGCGTGCTGAACACAGATCTGTTCATCTGCAGAGAGAACATATGTGTTTCATCGGATCAGTAGTCCACTTAGACCAATCCAACAGAAGTAATTAATGGATATTGATAAGGAGAACAGGGTATAAAGCACAAACTTGGAGAGAACCTCTCCCTTTCATCTGCCATTCTTCAGCAGCTCAGATATTTACCCCAGAGCACAGAGTTTCCTGATCTACCAAGATAGCTGGTTCTGACTCAAAGGACAAAGATTTAGACCAGGGAGATGAAGAAATAATGATAAGTGATACTGAGAAATCAGGTCTCATTTGCTGCCTTGGACATGCCCTGTAATGAATAGACTAGCTGCCTCTTTTGGTGCCTTTTTAGATGGTAAACCACCGGCATTTGTTGTTCTCAGTCAGAAGAACCTTGCCCTGCCTCTAGCCGTGAGGCTTAACCTTTGCCTAGCAGCCCTATGCAATGAAGAGCATGCAACACAGAACTTTCTCACAAACATTGCATGAGCTATGGATTTCTAGGCTCGTTGTTTCTCAGGATGTTTTGAAGATCCCACCAACTACATATGTTGTGACTCAGATACCGTAGTTTGCAGATGTCACCAAGTTCAGTAGGAATGTTGATCTGCTTGAGGGTAGAAATGCTCTACAGGGGGTACTGGACAGGCTGGATTGATGGGCTGAGGCCACTTGTATGAGGTTCAACAAGGCCAAGTGCTGGGTTCTGCGCTTGGGTCACAACAACCCCAGGCAGCACTTCAGGCTTGGAGAAGAGTAGCTGGAAAGCTGCCTGGCACAAAAGGACCTGGGGGTGTAGGTTGACAGCTGGCTGAACATGAGCCAGCAGTGTGCCCAAGTGGACGAAAAAGCCAAGAGCATACTGACTTTTTTCAGGAATAGTGTGGCCAGCAGGACTAGAGAGGTGATTGTCTCCCTGTACTCGGCACTAGTGATGCTGCAGCCTAAATACTGTGTTCAGTTTTGAGCTTCTCACTATAGTGAGACATTGAGGTACTGAAGACATTGAGGTACTGAAGAGAGTTCAGAGAAGGGCAACAAAGGTAGTGAAGGCTCTAGAGGACAAGTGTTGTGAGGACTAGCTGAGGCAACTGGGGCTGTTTGGCTGTTAGAAAAGGAGGCTGAGGGGAGACCTTATTGCTGTCTACAACTACCTGAAAGGAGGTTGTAGTGAGGAGGGTGCTAGTCTCTTCTCTCAAGTAGCAAGTGATAGGACAAGAGGAAATGGCCTCAAGTTACACCAGGGGAGGTTTAGATTGGATATTAGGAAAAATTTCGTCCTGGAAAGGATTGTCAAAAACTGGAACAGGCTGGCCGGGGAGGCGGTTGAGTCACCATCCCTGGAGGTGTCTAAAAGATGTGCAGATGAGGTTCTTAGGGACCTGATTTAGTGCCAGTGTGAGGTTAATAATTGGACTCTATGATCTTGAGGGTCTCTTTGAACCAAAATTATTCTATGATTCTGATTCTAAGATTCATGGCTGAGTCAGAATCTTACTGAGGAAAAAACTCTTTGTCTGACAGTTGTGCTCCTTTTTTTGAGAGGTTGCTCTTGTATGAAATTTAACTCTAAAGCTCCACGACCTTTATAGAAAGTGGTTATCTTCTCATCCTTCTCAAAGTTTTGATTGTGCCTTCTCAATCCAAGGATCAACCTTGACAGAGCCTGTTTTCAACTATAGTAAGACAGTGTCATTCATTACTGCAAACAAATGACCTTCTCTCTGAATGTTGCATCAGAGAACTCAAAAGACACAAAAATTAATGCTTCCATAGCATTCTCACTACACAAATTCCCGATATGACTGAATACACCCTTCTGCTCACTACATTGTGTCTACAAGCATGCATAAAAGTACTGACTCCTCAGTGTGAATGCTATTGAATTTTGGCCTATACACAGGGAAGTCAAATAACAAAGTCACACACAGAGAGAGCAGGGCAGGAGAGGGCCGTAATTATTTTGAATGCAATACAAGTATTTCCAGCATCCACAAAACGGAACCGACAGAGGCAAACTATATAGCCTGTGTGCTAAGAAGCATAAAACTAAGGAAACTTGATCTTAGCCAGACACTTCCCAAAAGTTACATCAGTTACACCATTATGTAAAGTGTTTAAGCTGCCAGTGGCACTGTATCTCTCCTGCTCGCTCTTTGCAGCGGCTCAGTCTGAACTGTGGTCTATAGTGATTAGAGAATAGACGAGTGCTATTGTAAGTCCTGTTTGTCAAGAATTTGGGTTCCTGAGGCTCTGCTGGCAGGTAAAGCCTCTCTTCTCCACTGCTGGGCTGTGTTGTAGGCTCCCCTTCATCACCTGATGCCATTCAGACATGCATACCACACTGCCTGTATGGATGCAGTCTTGCATGCTGGGAAGAGTGGGAAAGATGGGGAAGGGTGGCTTACTGCAACAGCTGCCAAAGCCTGCAAACAAGAGGTGAGCCCAAGAAACCATATCACAGGCAATTTCATTAGACTAAAAATCCCTGCTGCAATGTTTTTCTCAGTCATTCTGATGTTCATCCTCAGCTGGTCTACATATTGTTCAAGATATTCTGAGATCCTCTGGTTTCATGTCCAGGGAATGAATCAAGAAAATCACATAAAACCCAAGAGAGAAAACTATGAGCTTTAGGCTGATAACAAGAACTTTAGATTACAGCAGATAATAGGTCTGGGACAAGGTTTGTGTCTTTACCCTTAGCTTATACTGCACGTGGTACAGTAAGATATTTGATCTGTTACAGAGACACTAATTCAATATCCATTTATGAAACTGCAGGCCCGTTTTCCAAACCAAGAATGAAGTCCCTAGGGGTTGATTTCTATTAGGGTCTATGAGAATTTAATGCACACTTGCCCCTGAAAAACATTACCTACCAGATACTTACTTTTAGGCAGTTGGGAACACACAAATTGTTGGAGACAGCAGGAGAAGTGATAGACACTTACAGAGTGAAAAATCTCATGTGGTTTATGTTGTTGCACCCAAAACTTAACTGATGGGGCTATGAATTCATGGTAGATGCACAGACGAATTATGAGCTGCCTATACCTCCACAAATCCTTCACATGCCTCATGGTACCATTTTCTAAGTCATGTAACCATGGATGTCACGACATTGAAGCAAAATGTGTAATCTGATTTGAGAAGTCATCCTGTTGACGGCAATGTGTTTTGTTTCTCTTAAGGGGGTAACATCAGGATTTTCTTTTACAGTCATTTCATAGATCTCTGTCTCTTTAAGGAAAAAAATTACTGTGGGACTGAAGTGGTTGACACTGCATGAGTTTTGTTTATGACGTGGTAATTGTGATATGCTTCTGCTTAAATATTCAACATATGGCTAGGTGCCACAAAACAGAATTCTCAGTTGGACTCAAACACTTCTGTTTTGATAGTGAAAGCAAAAAAAGGAGATTCAAGTGCCCTGGATGAGCTACCTAGAAGTTAGAGGTATAGGACTCAGTTAGTTACCCAATACATTTTCATACATAAAGGCAAAAAATAGGACCACCAGAGACATTCGTCTCATCTGACAAGTGTTCAAGGCAGTTCTGGGCATGATTCTTAACATCCAGAAACAGAAGCCAGCTCAGATATGGATGTTGAACTCTGACTCTCTAAGCATAATAGAGAGAAATCTCATTTGCTGCATAGTTTAGAAAAATAAACTTAACTATACATACACCCACATATACCTAACAACAAACAAACAAACATATTGAAATGGAAGAGAATTTTCAAAATCAGCAACACAAACTGGAAAGCTTTTGAAATAAGAGCACTTTCTAACTTCCATTATATCACAAAGATCAAACAACCACCTCCAAGTTCCTTGGTACAACTGAAAACACTCAGTTGGACACTACTTAAGAATGAAAGTCCAGCTTCACTTAGCAAAGCTGGCTGGAGCATCTGCGAACTTCCACGCCGTTCACCCATCGCTGCTTAGCAACTTTCTTCATTGTAGTAAGAAACACACAGCTCAATGTCCTGCAGAAAATGAAGCTGATTAGTAGATTCTTAAATTATTTATTAGTTTTAAAAGGAGAACATCATTTAACAACTTCTTCAGAGTTCAGGTCTAGCTGGCAGGAGTCAGAGCAAGACTGGACTTCTTCCTACAACTGAATTTCAAGCCCTTTTAGGCATGAGACAGAAATAATGGTGTTCAAAGTAATCAAACTTTTTTTTGGAGGTTATTTTAAACTTTTGTTTGATTTGGAAGGTCACAATACAGATTTTTCATTGATCACTGCCTAGGAGTACAACACTTAGTAGGGATTTTTAACAAGAAATTACAGCAGAGAAACTGCTCAGGGCTACCCACTAATAATTTGGCGAAGTGAGTAAAAAAGGACATGAGAAATACCAGGTTCTTGAATCAGAATAATCTTCTGCCCCAGAAGATTATTGTGGGAAAATGATTAAATTAACGCAAAGTCAAGTACTATGGCACCATCACAATATTGCATTCCAATATGAACTATTAGTGTTTACTATTACAAAAAAAATTAATACAAGCCAACACCAATGACACATAACAGAAAATTGAAAGCCTGCTCTGAAAAGGGCTGACCTTATCAAAGCACTGTACTCCATCCTTGTCAAGAAAATTTCATCAGAATTGACATTTTTAATAAAGGTTTTATTCTGATGAAATGGCCTTTCTAGAAGAAAAAACATTCAGGTAGCTCATTTGCAAACAGCTGCATAAAAAACCTATTCATGGAGGACTGAAGCAGAATTGTATGTTTGAAAGATTGATTCATTGTTTTAGACAAATATACCAGCAGGAAAAAGCTCCTTCTACAGTCATATCTTTTCACACAGATTGCTTTACTAATGAAACAATAAAGTTTCCTGGATTTACATAAAACAAAAAATTGCACGTTTTTAGCTACAGCAATTACAATAAGGGAACTATATTTTGAAGAAAAATTGCATTGCTGAAACTGGAATATGAAACTTGTAGCACTTATACTGCTCATATCTGTAACCTTAGCTTGCCAGTGATTTTCTTACCTGCCTGCCCACCATGGAACTGGATTTAATATTTGATACTCAGCACAAATCACAGGGACACATAATGTAATTGATGTTCTGAAAATGTGGGCTTTTGCTGTGCTATGCTTATCACTGCCCATTTACAATTTGTGTCATATGTCAAGCACTTGCTCTTTGAAAAAGCAGAAGAGAAGTACAGCCTGCATGCAAGACACCTTGAGGAAGCTTGGACAAAGTGACACAGAGAGTCAGATGCACAGGCAACAGGGCAGGACTGTGACAAGGCTCCTAGTCAAGGCAACATCATCATACACTTGGACAAAAAAGACCTTTGTAATGATTGTTTACTATCCTCTCAAACCAGAAACTAAATCCACGTGCCACTCTCTCCACCACTTCCCACCCCCAATGAGATGGGGTGGAGAATTAGGAAACAAAAGGTAAAACTCACGGGTTGGAATAAGAACAGTTTAATGGAACAGTGAAAAAAATTTCAAAAAAGAAATCAAACAAATAATAACAATGATAATAATGAAACAATATACATAATGAGGGACACACAGTACAATCTCTCACCACATGGTAAACCTTATATTGCCACTTACCTTTTCCAAGCAAACAATTCCTCTGAAGAAGGAGCAGTGGACTCCTGACTGCAGCCCGTGCTGAACCTCACCACCACCATTAGTAACAGCACCTCACACTCAAAACACAAATAGCACTGAGCCACGTGGTCCAAAGAGAACTGATAGCACCCTGGACCACCCTACTCCCTGGCAGAGAGAGAGGCCCCCCACCTGGCCAACCCCACTTTTATAACTGAGCATAACTTTACATGGTATCGAATACCCTTTTGGCTAATTCTGGGTCAGCTGTCCTGACTGTGTCATCCGCCCAGCTACCTGTAGAAATTAACACTATCTCGGCTGACCCAGCACAATCCTGCATGGCAGGCATACAAGAGAGCATCTCCAAAGATACTGAATGCAAATCCTCCAATACAGAATCAAGAAATGTTAAGCAGATGTTTCTTTAATTCTGTCTTTTCTCACTTTTCTCAGGGACAGGCCAGCAAGAGGACTGAAACACTAAAGAGTCTGTGGGATACAATATATTTCTCAAAATGTTGAGCAAACACTTTCAGAGTCACAGCTCTGTGAAGGCTCACTCATATTCATGATACCATATGGAACGAGTCTTCGGAGGCTATCCTGAGTATCCAATGTGTTTTAATTCCATAAAACCCTAGAAAAGTCCAGACATCTATCCCCTCTCCCTCTAAGAAAAACTCCTGATGAGCTATGGATTTGCAAATAGAGTAGCCATTTCTTTCCCCACTGTGCTGCAACAGAATCTATGGAGATGTGCTTCAGGAGAAGGGGATTCACTAGGCAGCAATTAATCCCGACCAGAACACTGCAGATAATGAGAGACACTCGCTCATTGCCTACAAGACAGATTTACAATGATTCTTGACAAAGAGCATAACTAACATTAGTATTTCACTCTTCTAGTCACATTTTGCAGAACCCTATCAGCACGCCACTGGCTACAGAAATGTCATGTCCAGTCAGCTCCATATCTCAACAAAGCAGCACATTTCAGGGACAGCTACAGTGAACACATTTCTAATAACTGATCAAGTGGACACGGCAATGCCTTTTAAAATATCAGACTCTTCTCTCCCTAAACTAAGCTCTCAGAATGAACATGGAAAATTTCAGTCATGTTTCTCCAATTTGTCAGTCGGCTATGAAACTGCTGACTATTTTTTGGTTAGTTTTGGCTCATACCTGAGCCAACCTCTGTTAAGCTTGGGTTTTTTTTGGACAGAGTCTCTTTAGATAGAACCTTTTTCCATAAACCGAAGGAATCCATATTTCTCTTTATATGGATTAATTAGTAAGGCAGACTGTTCTCGTAAGATGATTTATTTGGAGAAAGGACATGCATGTAATTCTTCTGATGCAAACCTCTGTTTTCAGCCATAATAGCAGCCATATAGTATCATGCTTTGTATTTGTAACCAAAGTAGTGTTGGTAACACACCAGTTCTTCAGTTATTTCTGAACAGTGCTTGCGCAGTGTAAAGACATTTGCCCCACAGCAAGCAGGCTGGGGGTTGGAAAGAAGTTGAGAGGGGACATGGTTGGGACAGCTGACCCCAACAGAATGAAGGGATACAAAATACTTCATGACGTGGTGCTCAGCAGTAAAACCTGGGGGAAATGAAGAGGAAGGATGCATGTTTGTGGTTACGGCATTTGCCTTCTCAGGGTGCCTGTACTTGTGCTGGGGCCTTGCTTTCCTGGAAAATGCTGGACATTGCTAGATATTGCAGTAATTTTGTTGTTGCAGTGTGGAAAAGGAACAAGGGGGGATTTTTATTGTGGATGTAAACTGTCCTTACTTCTTGGGTTTTGATGATTTTACTTTGATTTTCAGATGGGAAACTTACTTTGTTGATGTATGTAAAGTTTGTGAAGAGTCTTTGATGAATGTAGAATTTAATAACAACTCAGTTTCACAGAGACAAGAGGTGGAAAGTATTGGA
The DNA here is from genome assembly GCF_964273445.1 of Streptopelia decaocto. Classification (NCBI taxonomy): domain Eukaryota; kingdom Metazoa; phylum Chordata; class Aves; order Columbiformes; family Columbidae; genus Streptopelia; species Streptopelia decaocto. Next base: position 41,301,104 of record NC_138657.1, read on the forward strand.
TGTATATGTCCACGTTTTGGTAGTAGGGGGTCTGGAGGTGTGGCATCTGTGAGAAGAGGCCAAGGGTTACCTTGTGCTAGACACAGATAGTTCCATGTAGTTCCATCTGTCTCCAACAGGTCCAGTAGAGGACACAGCTAAGCCACTCAGCCAAGCCTGTGGCACCTCTGGAAAAATGTATTTATCTAAGAAAGTGCTGCAAAGAATGAGGAAAAAAACCCAACCAAACCCACAAGAAATGACCCTGCAAACATCAAGGTCATAGAAAGAGTGGAGGAAGGAGTTGCTCCGGGTGCCAGAGCAGAGCTTCCCCTGCAGTCCACAGAGAAGACCATGTCACAGCAGATACCCTCACTGCAGCCCATGTAGGATCTCACACAAGAGGAGGTGAATATTTTTCTGACAGTAACTGTGTCTCATGGAGAGCTCCTCTTCCCAAAAGTGATGCAGATCCTACCTGGGCTTGCATCACACTTGGAAAAACCTATTTTACCACCAGCTATAGAGCGAGCCTGAACAATGATTGTAACTGTAGTGAAATGTTGTAGTTACAAAACATGAGAGATTGCTTGTGTCCTTTAAATTTTAACCCTGCCTTGTTCTGGAATAACTTTGCATTTCAGACAGGATACGATGGACTCAGTTATGGGACTTCTCTTTCTGTTTCCCTGGTGCTTGATTTCTTCCTCCATCAGAGACTCCAGGCCTACTAAACCAAAAGAACAGAAACTTGAAGGAGGAGAAGGTATAATATTCTGCATAATCTCTAAAAAATACAATCCTTCTTCCTCATGCTTGCTATTATTAGAAGTAGCTTCTGCAACTGCAGTTCATGCAAATGTAAGCCATGCAAAAGTTTCACCTCGGGGTGAAACTATAGTGAGGTGGGAGGACAATGGTGGTTTAGCCTCTCTTCAGAAGTTTAAAATAATTGATTTCTTCTTCACCAATTTACTGACAAAATTATTTGCAAACTTTTTTTTTTTTCCCCACCAAAAATATAGTAATGAATCCTGCAGTTAAAATCATGGAAATTACTGGTGAAGGTATGCCTGGATGAATGTGCCCAAGAATTAAGGGATATGCTCCTTTCATGTTACTGAATGTAACACCATTCACCAGGATGGTAAGGTGTGCTTTTTTATAGCACAGAGCATACCTGTGAAACTTACACTGCTTGTAAACACTTTAGTGTTATTTAAGAGGAATTCAGCCTTGTCTTGTGAACAAGGCAGGTGAAGTGACGTGAGTAACGTTCCCACCATCATTTTGATAAACGCATTCTATTGTCTTGGCAGAGCTAAACCTGTAACCTTGGCAGATAAAAGAAAGAACTAAGTGCAGATGTTTCACACTGTTTTCCTAGCCCAATAATCCCTTCTAATTATCAGCACACTGAAGAGCTTTGGGAAATGAATATCACAAAGGAATTTTTTGAAACACAAGTTCAAGATCACCTGAAATACAGCTGAGACAGTAATATGAAATACATGCTCCACCCATCCAGCTCTGCCGGTGTATTTCAGGTAACCTTGAACTTGTGATTTCTGAGTCTGGCTCCGGACTATGAAGTGAGTCTTTCACACAGAAATCCCTTTGTGGTAAGAGCTTCTTAAAACTCTTCATTGCATTGCTTTATTTCTCACTGTAGAGTTCCTGACTGAAAGAAAATTGGAGGCAAAGCATTGAAAGCTGGGTTCTAATTCTCCATTACAAAAAAAAAAAAAATCACTATTTCCTGCTCTCTGTATTGTAGTCCATTCCTAAAAAAAACTCCTGGACATAAAAGATCCCTTCTTGCTCTTACTAACAACTATGAACTCTCCTGGTGTCCTTTTCTTGGCTGTTACAGACTCCTGAAGTGGCTGTGTTTCTATCTCGATGAAATTCAAGACACTGTTTTCTGGACAACTCATGCATCCCTTCACAGCCCTGTAAAAGTAGAATGACACAAGTGCTTCTTGCCACCTGGGCATTATTTAGAGGCTTTCTAGTTGTAGCTAATGCTACTGAATATACAAAAGGACCTGTCCTTATCTGCACATCATGGAAATGGATATACAGAGAATTTGCAGGTTATCCTTTCAGAAGAATCAGTGTAGGAGAGAAAGATTATGTATTAAATGAAGATAGTAAACAATTTTTTTCCTCTGTGGAAGAATGAAAGGTGTACAAAATTTGTGCAGAATTACTTACAGAGCAAGTCACAACACATACAGATTATAGTGAATGAAAGCTAATAGTTCATCTACTTAGAAGTAGCTATCAGAGTGAACAAGGGTAAATCATAAAAAAAGTAGAAAAAAAATACCCGGTGCAGAGAACATCTGTTTATTTCCTTGCATTATGGTTAACAGATTATGTTGCACCTTCCTGAATCTGCAGAGATCCCAACAGCCTTCCTTTGTTTCTTTCAGCGGGGAAGACTGAGACTGTGCGTTAATGTTTAATAGTCATGCTGTTGCAGCAGCAAACAGAAGAAAGGACAAGTAGAATGAGTGAGGTGTCCTATTCTGCCACAGGAGTCCTAAAAATCCTTGTGCAACTCATGTCAGATAAAAGAACAGGGTCCCAAATACAATACAAATATAAATACAAATCTAAATAAAACACGAAGGTCCCAAACACAATGGAGTCTAACAACTTCATACAGAGACCACTATGTAGCAAAGTAAACTTTAAGGCACATGCTTACTCCTGCATAGTGTAGGTTATACACACATTCTAGCTGGCAATAGTCCTTTATGTGATTTGCTTGCAGAACTGATCAGTATGGAATGCACAGTTGCATCCAATGTATATTGCATGCAATACATTGCATGGAAAATACATTATTAGATGGGGAGTCATGCAGCCGTAAGTACACCAAAATAATATATTTCAGATTTAAAGGGCACGGAATTTAAAGCAGGCAAACTGACTGCTTGAATGCCAGAAAAATAGAGACGTTTCAGTTCGGTTTCAGGCCATTTCAGTCTGATTAAAACACCTGCCTTTTATGAGAATTCTTTCAGATCCAGAAATCAGTCTTTGCCTTTTTTCCCCTTCATCTTCAATGGAGCCATCCTTTCAAAAAGCATAAGGAGGAATGCATCTCATTGCTAAATACCGCATAATGGAACTTTGCAGTTCAGAAAAAGAGGAAAAAATGCTTTATTAGCATTATCATCATCATCATTATTTTTAAATGAATTTTTCCTTTCAGAGAAAACAGAAACTGAAAAGGCAAATGGGCAAATGTTACAACCCTGAAGCTGTCACAGCAGGTCTCCTGAGAATTTATAGTCTGCCAGGCTCGTCATGATTCATCACACTGGTTGCTATGTCACCTTCTATCTTGAATGAGTTGTTCTTGGCAAGAAAATGCTAAACTTTCTTCGCAGGCTTTGCCAATCTTTTTGCCTGCACCCGAGGCAGAGACCTGATGCTTATTTATCTACTCTACGTAGGAGTACATTTACCTTTCTTTCACGCTGTATACTCAGAAAACATAGTGTTTAGTTAAGTAGCAAAGATATAGGTTACAGCTTGGGTTTTGTTGTCTCTGTCATGTCATAAACCCATTTCTAGGAGCTATTTGTAAAGTGGCACATATTCCTTCATGCCACACTGCTATCTCTCCCTCCTTACAACCCCTGTCTCCTTATCACACCTCAGACCATAGTTACACAGGAAGGCATTGAGCCTGTGTAAGAAGAGTAATAGGTGAGACTGATGGGGTCACTAGTTACTGCCTTAGGGCACTGAAATACAAGACAGACAAGAATTACGTGGCAAGGGGGGGTGGGAAATTAAAAGGTTACCCTCAACTGGGAGGACATTTCTTTTAATTTTTTTAATAACTTAGTCAGATACATGACCTTTGGCAATTACATGTTATTTAAAAAAAAAGGTACCTGTAAAAAGATATTTTTTAACCAGCAGTCAGGGTCCCACTCATGAATTCCACATTGTTTTCCACGGATGCCGCTAGCTCTGCCATGTGGGGAAGGGGGTTTGAAGGAAAGGTGAGCCTGTGTGGGTGGATCAGAGTATTATTTAAGCTGGTCCTAAAGGAAATAATGGTCTTTTACTTAGGTGGTGCACCATACCATCTTTGGTGGAATAATCTGAATCCCAAAATGTCCAATGAGAGAAAGATTGATGCAGAAGGAAGGCAATTTAATGATAGATGGGAACCTGAATACATTTGTGTTTCAAGTAGGAAAAACAGTATGTCTTTTGCATTATGAGACAGTGTTGGCGATAAAGCAGTAAAATGCACGTAACCAAGTGGCAAACACAAGGCCCGTGGGCTGAACCTTTGAAGGCAAACACGAGGCTGATGTGGCCCCACATGAAAATGAGTTTGACTGCCCTGAGACAGATACATTTGCTCTGCATGAGACAGAATTGGGGACTGAAAAACAGTGAGGAAGCCAGGATCAGTGCTACGTTTTTTGGTTTATTTGCCTTTGCAACTAGTTTGTCTTTTTTTGCTACCCCCACCATGCAACAACCTATAAAAGATGAAAAATAAAATACCTTTCTTTCCCACATGTGGAGAAATTATAGTACTACAGGGAAAGCAGTCCTGTCATTGCCCTATGTATCAGTCAAATAAAACCCATTAGTATTTGAGATAATCACACAGTACATGCACAGAACATGTAGATTTACTACATTATCCTTTTAATTGTTCTAAGATTATAAGACAAGAAGACTAATAGGGAACTGTGATTTTGGTTGAACAGCATGGAACAAATCAATAATAATTTCAATGTGAATTGCTTATCTAAAGGCTAAAAGGCTAAACCCTTGTATTAAGACACAGAGCAGTGACAAAGAACGGAATATGTCTTCCTTTTATTAGTTTAAACAACAGAGGAAGATCATAAAGATTTATAGGTGATTCATAAATGCAATGCTCCTTTTAATCTGGTCATTACAGAATTTAAAAAGGAACTCCACAGGAATTTTTCTTTATGCTCTGAAAGTGGTGTGTTTTTTATAGCTGTTTCAGCTGTCAAAGCAATCTCAGATATACTGCCCTGGAAACCTCTTCTGCCTTCTTGGGAAAGAATGTTTGAGGCTGATTTCTGCTGCTTTTACAGCTATTAGCTGAGAGCAGAAGAGTTGGGGAGAGCAAGGAATCCTGGTAGCTGCAGCATGTGTGTCTCACACATAGTTTCTCTCCACCTTACCCAGTGGGTCTGGCCTTCAGACGCACCTCATACACTTATATTTTCTCATGATAAACTCACAGAGTTAGAATCACAGAATGGCTGGGGTTAGAAGGGACCTCTGGAGATCGTCTAATCCAACCCGCCTGGTAAAGCAAGTTCACCCAGAGCAGATCACACAGCAATGTGTCCAGGTGGGTTTTGAATATCTCCAGAGAAGGAGACTCCACAGCCTCTCTGGGCAGCCTGTTCCAGTGCTCTGTCATCCTCAAAGTGAAGAAATTTCTTGTCATTTTAGATGGGGCCTCCTGTGCTTCGGTCCTTTCTCTTCATGCCAGCTGGCCTGTTTCTTTTCATTACCAGGCAGGAATATGCCAGTGATGCTTTTCCATGTCTCATACACGAGAACAGCTGGGCAGGTTTAGCTGAAACTTTCTAAATAGCATTCATCCAGAGTCACATGTCTGGCATGGAAATGTATCAGCCTGGATGCTTGGTCCTTTTCTCCAGGTGAGCTGAGAGATCTGTGAAAAGACTTTAGTTGTCGTGAAGGCGAGAATATTTTAACCTGGCTGCTCCGATGCTGGGACAATGGGGCAGAAACAATTGAATTAGAAGGTGGTGAAGCCAGGCAGCTGGGATCTCTGTCAAAAGATTCCACCATTGACCGTACCTCATGCTATAGCCCGAAATACTATCTTGGACCTTGAAAAGCAAGCTCTTTGGCTACAGGGTACGCCAGAAAGAATTGAATCAGACAATAGTACTCATTTCAAAAACAGTATTATAGACAATTGGGCCAGCCTCTGGAAAAATTGAAAGGTACAATGGTTTGCTAAAAACTACACTAAAGGGACTTGGTGGTGGAACCTTTAAAAACTGAGATTCGCATTTAGCAAAAGCCACTTGGTTGGTCAACACTAGGGGATCAACCAATCGAGCCGGGCCTGCCCAATCAGAAATTCTTCATATTGTGGAAGGAGGTAAAGTCCCTGTAGTACACATGAAAAATATGTTAGGAAAGGCAGTCTGGGTTACTCCTGTCTCAGGCAAAGGCAAGCCCATTCGTGGGATTGTTTTTGCCCAGGGACCGGGCAGCACCTGGTGGGTGATGCTTAAGGATGGAGAAGTTCGGTGTGTACCTCAAGGGGATTTGACTTTAGGTGAAAATATTCAATACTGAACTGCATGATGTGAATTGCCTTATTAACAGTGTTTAATAAGTGTCTTTCAGATCAAGACAGTGTGATTATGAAACCAGAGCTAGCTCCTTCGAGTGGTGTCTGACAACTTTTTCGGAGTTGGTATCTTTAACCCACAAATAGTGGCCATGAGATGCACTTGTACCATTTTTCCTGCCCTGGGAGACTGTTGTGACAAAATGAACTGAATGAACTTTTCAAAGGATGTTCCACTGATTAAGATTAATTACTCCTGTGTATATATGTACATATATAAATAGTAGTAGTGATTAATTAGATTGTATTGATAGATTGTATTGATAAGGTTTAAGTATTCAGTAAATGGCATATTATAAGGGGTGTAATGTCCTGGTTTTGTTAAAAACCAAGATTCTCTTTCAGCGAATTTGCCTGCCGGCTAAAGCCTTCATGTTAGCTGCATTTTCCTGGAGAACCAGATACATGTTTTGGTAAACATAGCAATGGAATGCAAAGTTATTGATAAGCATGGATGGACATCTCACCAGAGGGGCAACGATAAACAGGTGGCCAAGAAACTGACCAACGGTGTATAACATCCCATTCACGTAAATACTTGGTATAAAAGTGGGAGATCACGAGGATCTCACCCCTTTTTCCTTATGGCTGACATTAGGAGAGGACCTTGCAGGTCGTCCCTGCGAACTGAGGCCTAGTGACAGACTGAATCCAGCTCCAGCTGGCTGCAGAGTCCAATCCAGGACTTTGGGTGCCAGCTCTGCAGTTGCTGAGACTTTCAAGATTGGTTTTGTATATTTTGTATTATTTTTCTCTATTCTTATTAGTAGCATTAGTAAAACATTTTTAATTTTTCCAACTCTTCTCTCTCTCCTTTTTTTCCTCCTGATCGCCTGTCCTTAGTGGGAAGAGGGGAGAAGGAGGGGTTGGAGAGGGAAGTGGGGGGAGAGGAGGTTAACAATACATCTGCCATGGTTTTATTTTCACCCCGCAATATAAACCCTAGACAATAGCAAAATCCTTATCATGCCATGTGGGATGTCATGGAAAGCATCAGCCACACTGCACGCCAGCTGATTTCCCAATAGTGCCAGGACCAGTTACAGCGGGTTTCCTTCTGTCCAGACTGACTTCAGCTCGCTCTTTGAAGAGTATGAATTAACAAGTGGCATATTTAATGACTAAACAGTCAGACTTCTGGAAGACGTCTGTCTCACTGAAATCTCCAGAGAAGATTCTGCAGGGACAACTGGCTAGGGAACCAGTACCAGCATCCAGATGAGAAGTACCAGACTAACCACAGGTCGTCTGGATCTTAGTCAGAAGAGCATTATTGGTAAGCTTGTGCATATTTGCAGAACATCTGGAAGAGGTTCAGCCAGATGGATAAGGCTGAGGTAAGAGAGATGTAAATGACATACTGAAGCTCATCTTTTATTTTCTGATCAAACCAAGGTGCCTCTTCCAAACTCTGGCACCAGGGAGGAGGGAAGAAATAAAATGGATACTATCACATTCATAATGCAACCCTAGCAGTGCTAATGCTCTTGAGAACCCTGAGGACATAATCTGTTCTCCCTTTCTTTTGTAAACTCTGCTAACTTTTCCTACCCCAGTCCTGTAGTAGCAGCTCCAAGAACATTCCTTTCTCCTATATATGCAGAAGACAGTGCCCTGTGCACAGTATTGAATTCTGTGCATCAGAGATGAACAACTGATGACAAATGAAGGTAAAATGAAAAGCTCTGTGTGCACCTGAAAGCCTCAGCAAGTTACATCGTCGTCTACCTGTCTGAAGCATGTCTGAATGTCCTAACCTGCTGTGCTGCAGATGTGTTTTTTTGTGTAGTAATTCTCACAACACTGCCTGATCAGGTCTAACAGAGTGAGATTAAATAGCCTAGAAAAACCTCCACAAATTGCAGCTGAAAGATAAAAAGCAAGTGGAAACAGCAGTTCAAAGAGCTGGTTTCGTTCTTACTCCAGAAACACTTAGAAATATTTTATTACTGTGATATGCTATTAGGGCCCAAATTACATCTCATAGTAATAAAACCTGATAGCAAGTCTCAGGAATATGGCAATTAATCTTCTTTCCATCAGCTAATTCTGGGACTTAGCAGCCCAAGTTATAAGCAAAGAGCAGCTTTCAGCCTCACTGAAAGTTGTTCCTTGCAGTTCCTTGGCCTTTGAAGAGTCGGATTTGTGATTAAGAAGAAAATAGTGGTGCTGACCTAGCTGATCCACTGCTGAAGCAAAACTCAACTACAGAAAAAACTATGGCATTTGTCTGTGATAGAGTGTTTTCTGAGGTGTTCGCTAGGAATGTATTTATGCTGTGACCAGAATACACTGATATCAGCACTGCTGGGAACCACAGTCATTCACAGATTTCTAGCAGCACTGAGCACCTTCCCTGGAGTCCGTGGACTGGCATCACCACAATAGTTGCATGTGAAACCATTTTGAAAGCAATTGCTGGAGCAGGAAATATTTCTAACTGATCAGGCTGGAAAATGGCTTATGAAAGGGGATGAGAAAGGTGGCAGAGAACTTGTTGTCTCAGGACCACTGCTAAGGATTCATCTCAAAGTTAGTGTCACATTTGTGTGCTAGCTAGAGTGACATGTATCTTGCAATCTCTTCCAGAAAGTTTTTCCTTTGCAGGAGAAATTAATAAGTCACTTGATTTCTCTGTTCTGAATTAATTTCTACTCTGTGTAGTTTGTTCTCCTGGTCTCGTTCCCTCAACCCACCTGAGATGCCTCCAAGGACAGAGCTGAGCCACTGGAAAGGGAATCTGTAGCTGTGTTACTAGTACTAATAGCATTGTGCATAAAATTAAGATAATGATGTGGATGGTCACACCATGTCCATGGCAGCAAGCCTAATATAAGGCACTTATCTGAACAGCAAAGAAGAAAGGTCATTTACACTATGGGAGACACTTGGCATCGAACCAGAGTTGCTGTGTTAATGTTCATGACGTTCACCTACCATAACCTGCCCTCGTATTCTGAAATGCACAATTTCTTTCTGTTCCCATCTTTCCCAGCCAGAGCTTTATCCTGAATAGAAATCCCCCTACTGATGAAAAAAGAGGTGGGTTTGAGCAGCAACTGAAAGTTTATTGCTCTCAACCAAAGAACACCATGGCTGGTCTGTTTGCAAGGCTCCCAAAAGCTGTTTATCAGCACTCTGTTAATTTGAGGTGTGGGTTAGGCCTAGAGGTGGAATCAGCACAGTGGCAGCTGGTGATGTGAGAGCATAAGAAGCACAATTTCTCCCTGATGCAAAGGGAAGTACAAAAGATTTTGCCACTAAATCTCTTAGGCACTGGTAGTAGCCACCCCTCACAAGTGTCAGTGAGAAGAAGGGAAATGGCTCCTGTGCCTCTTGAGACAAAACTCTTGGCCGCACAGTAACGTCACTCACAATAAGCAGTGTATCCTCTCATAAAGCATCACAGATAGCTTCAGTTTTGTCGGAGGCCTAGAGAAGCTGACTTTTGGGAGAAGGTCTAGCCCAGAAGCATGAGTAGGAAGAGTGGTTTACCATGGGGCCTCATCTCACAACTGCAGCTCTGTTCCAGACCCTGTGGCTGCAAAGGTCTGTTCAGTGTGTGTTGCTAAACAACCTGAAAGCAAGAACAGAAGGTTTATTTATCCAGAGGTCTCACTGCAATGCAGGCCGCACGCACACCCCTGAGCTCACCAGGGAACAGGAACAGGGTAGTCTCAGTACCAACTTAAACCAACTTGGGAACAGACTCTGCCATTCCTTACCTGCAGTCATTTATCAGTTACAGGGACTGACAGCCTCTGGCTGGTTCAAAATCTTTCAGGCCCTCAAACAGGACTCTGGACATCTTCTTGCTTTGTCAAGTATGATGATCCAGGTTACAACAGCAAACAGCCTGCTAATGACCAAAGGAAAAAATCTTAAGATATTCTTTCAGCTGCTCCTCAAAGTCGTTTACTAGCTAATCTGAAAAAAAAATATTTCACTAATGCTTGTGTCCACTTGCCCTTGTTAATGGTGGCAAGAGCCTGTTAACTGAAAGTCAGTTGTCTGTGTCACATTCATTACAGCCTCTTAGTTTCTAAAGCGAACAGTTAAATGTTTGCTGATGGGCTTTCTAGCCTGTGGTGTCACCAGCACAGCTTTGCCACAGAGCAGAATCTGGCTGTTAAACCCAAAACAGTTCAGATTTTACCAAAGCAGCTGGACTGGACTCTATTCCCTCAGCCTCAACCCTTGGTGATTTTTTAATTAAAATACTTCTCTCCTCAAAAAAAAAAAAAAAAGAAAAAAAGAACAAATGAAAAACAAAAACAAAAGAAAGAAGGGTACAAAGAAGAAAGCTAGAAATTCTTTTGAGGTTTTCTGAATATATTCTTCACATCAAATATACAGTTCAACCATCCTAGACATCTGTTGACATCTGGAGTCAACAGAGATATTTATCTACTTTTTCATGAAAAATTACATGTGTGTTGGAAGATAGGGAGCTAGAAACTGCTGTAATGTCTCCTCCAATGTATAGCAACTATTTACCCTGACAAACAGCATGAGAGAGAACAGTCAGCTGGGTGGGCAAGATAATCGTCTGCAAGCAGGTGTATACTCAGGTATTAGGAAAAAGCCATGGTTGGCTCAATCTTTCCTCTTTATTCCATCTAGAATAATGAAAAATTCATAAGTAATGAAGAGCAAGCTGACAATATGGCAAAAACTGTGGTTTATGTGAACTCTGTTGAAACTTCTTCCTTTTATTTCCCCAGATTTTTACCCAACAACCGTCTAGCCCACTGAGTCATGGGAATTAAAAGACTAATTATAAAGTGACGATCCTTCGCATGTTTAAAACAGTATCAGCTGCTCGTGTACATAATTGCAATTTTTTTTTTGCTTATATGACCTCTGCTGTGATAGAAACAGATGAAAGAAGTCAGTTGGTCAGCTCCAAGAAAACAGCCATCCATTTCTGCAAGAACTGGGTTTAAAACTGACTTATCGCATGATATTTCACATGTAGCATATTTCCCAAAAGAATTTTTCAAAAACTGACACAGAAAAATGTGTTGCAAAGGAATGATAAGAGCTAAATTTTGGAAATCCCTCATTCTCTAAGCAAAAGCAAAACCAACCAACCAAAACCCTAAGCAAAAAAAAACGAGAGAGGAAAAAATAATGATAAAGGAATTTAGTCTATAGAAAATACTTTTTGTTTCTGGATTTTATTTTTTTCACCTTCACTGAAAGATCACCATGATTTTTCAGCAACACTTTCTGAAAACTTTGCATTAACTCTTCTAAAAGATGTGTATGTTACAACGGTGAAGTGACATCTGGCAGAACTGGCTGAGCTTGAATCCGCTCATCAGAGACAACTCTGAGGAGCAGAAGGAATAATACCTTCTACAAAAATACCTACCTGAGAGGTAAATGAATGTTTCTCTAACTCCCAGTGTCCTCAAGCACCATAGACCATCAACAACATTTACTTTCTAGCAGTAAGCTATGAAACTGCCTTCGTCCATGTCTTGGTTTTGTTAAAACAAGTGTTCTCTTTTAGTTAATTTTCCTGTCAGCTAAAGTCTTCTTACTAGCTGCACTTTTCTGAAAGCTAGATACATGTTTTTGTAGACATAACAAAGGAATGCAAGGTCTCTGATAAGGATGCACATCCTGCGAGAGAGGCAAGGAGTGAACTGAACAGGTGACTGAAACTGATCAACTGAGTATTCCACCCCATTCACATGATACAGCATTAGTAAAACATTTTTAATTTTTTCCAACTCTCTTGTCTCTGTCCTTCTTTCCCTTCTAATCACCTGTATTTAGTGGGGAGGGGGAGGCAAAAGGGGGGCTGGGGGGAAGAGTGGGTTAATAAAACATCTGCCACGGTTTATTGTCACCCTGCAATCAAACCTGGCCAGATACTGCAGGTTTGGGCTCTGGAGCAGGAATTTAAGCAGCCAGGGTAGTTCTTCATACAGCATTATCAAAAATTGGAAACTAAATCTCATCCCTATGGTCATTCATGCCATGGGGAAAAAAATGAGGTCGGCATGAAACTTAATCACTCCTCTTAGGCACAAGAAGCTGAAAGCAAAGTGCACATGGCCTTTCAAGTTCAACATAGATTGCTCTGCTTTCTCGATTCAAAGCCTTCCAGATTCCATGCTGGCCCTTCGTGACTCTCTTTTGTCAAGAGATCTTAATTGTAGAACTGTAGAACATGGTCTGTTTCGCTGTTCTAAAAGAGCAAGTGCAAGTTTTTGACAGTCATGAGCAGAGATGGATCATGCTTTCAGTCTCTCTATTAAACATGAGTACCCTATATGATATGGAAAGGTCAGTTCTTTACAGAGGTATGAGACGTTCCTAGAGAACAACAGACTGACCACTATGAAACAATATCAAGCAGTGGTATAGAGGCCTATGTTGCTTTCCTTCAGAGGTACGTATTCAGAGGTATTACTCTGCTTTGTCATGATTACTCAGGGCTCTAATCTCACAAATATATGTGTACAAGTACCTGGACAGCTGACTACAGCTGAAGACAAATTGAAGGAAATTGGGTTGCACACTGAGAGAGCCTCTCAGAGTCAGGGTGAGAGCTGAAGCACACTGTGCTTCAGGCAAATCATTAAAAACTAGCATTTCCGGCAAATGCCTTAATCTTGTTAGATCTCAGAAGAGTCATCTGGAATCTCAGGTGCGTATTTCAGCACCTGAAGAACAGATCTGAAGTTGAGATTGTCAGCTACTGAGGGCTTCAGTTTTATTCTTATTCTGTTTATGCTCCCTAAAGCTTTTCAAAGCTTCCAGGATAGACAAGGAAGGATGTCCTGCAGCACCAGGTGAGGAGATCTCATTGCTTAACTTCGGCCTTTCCCGCTCAGCCTGATGTTCTTTGATAATGCCCTGGCGTTTTCCTTTCACCCGCACTGTTATTCTGTTCCCTTAACTTGTGTTTTTCTTTCCAGAAGAGTTTTTATCAGTTTCTTCATCATGTTTTCCTCTTTCCTTTGTAGCTTTTCTATTAGTCTACCATAGGTAGACTACCCGTGCCTTCTTCCAGACTCCTGGGAATAGGCTTTACTTCTCTATCTATGCACATCACCCGAGTTCTACTGGTTGAGTCAGTCATATTTAAGACAATTAGTCATCCACACCTCTCTCAGAAGCAGATTGTGGTTACTGACATAAGCAAGGATACTGTAGTTTGAATATTGAGAGATAAATGGTATGATAGTTGAGAGCAGAGGAAAGTACCTTATCGATGAGTCAGACTAGCCAGATTTCTAATTGAAATGTTTTTGGTGAGGATGCACTTATTTTGGAGGAAACCACTTCTGTGTAGTAAGTGAGGTTTTTCCTTTTCTTTCAAAATTTCGTTTTCTTCAACATTCAAAAATGTCACTCAGCTTTTTAGAGCTTCTTGGCATGAACTGGAAAACTATGTGTTGAATTGGTTTTATTAGAAGTCACATACAGGACTAAACAGAACTAAACTGCTGCAACAACAACAAAGTAGGCCTAAACAGAACTAAACTGCTGTAACAACAACAAAGTAGGCCTAATTATAATTAAAACCACCTCTAACATCCAGTACACTTAAATTTTACTAACATCTAACTAAAAATTGAAATGATAAAATATTAAAAAATTACCTCACGGGGTTGACGAACTTATATTTAGCTAATGAAAAGACTTTCCATTCTCCTGTGTGTCAGTCAGACAGGTTTTTGCCTCTGTTTCCTTTTAAAGAAGATTTGGAGCACAATATATTAGGAATTAATCTTTGTAATATTGTACCACTTTCTTTTTGGAAAGATAATATATTGATATTTAAGACTTTCTGTTGCTATTTTTAAAAATGTGACAAAAATTGTGAACTCTTTAAGTTTTATATGCTTTGCTCATTTTTTTCACGTCTTTCTTTAAGACGACCGTTAAGCTTACACATGTAATACAAATGCAAGCGTACCCACAAAGTAATGGTCTTTTTTTTTCCCCTGTGCTTGGCAACTGATGAATCACAGATGAAATATTTTTGAAAGATTTAACAGCCAAAAAAAAGGACAATCTCTTCCAAGTGTGTTATGTGAATTATAATTGAACAAGAAATGTGCTGAACTGAAGCTGCACATGCATCTTATTTTGAACTGTCCATTGTTTTAGAAGTGTTAGACTGGTTCTTATCAGCTTGAAAAGCAGCAAGTGTGTTAAAAATAGATCTATGAAGATCTATGAAGTTTGTTCTGCAGCCTTGAGAGATAAAATCATCACTTTTCAGTCAGAACTTGTCTCCCATCCTCTGAACCTATTGTGTGCAAAGCCTTTGACATCGTGGCAGCATCACCAGTCTTTGACACATGGTTAGAACTGAATTGGCCAGACACTAAAAGTTTATTCTCATTCCCTGTGAGGAGAAGGCAGCAAAGATGCAAGTAGCTATTTGTTCATAGCATTGAGAAGAGGTCTGTCTCTTTCTTGAATGATTCTGGTCTTACCAACATGTAAAGGCTTCCTGCAATGGTCTGACTCAAGAAAATTCAGAACTTGAGAACAACCTTTTTGTGTCAAACCAAATACCCATCTACCATAAGACCTACCCTGTGAACTAGTCACATGAGTTTATAGAAACAAGGTATGTGCAACATCATTCTCCCATCTCAGATATTGAGTTTCTGTCTTGAGCAGGCTCAAACCTCTGGTTCTTCGCAAGATATTCAGTGTTATGGAGGCTGCTGCAGAGCTTTTTTCTAGGAGAAAATTATCTCTGCCAAGGAACGCAGGCAGCCCCCTGTTCGCTATTCCTTTAATTTACATGGCAGTGTTCTTTATATGATCATTTGAGGAGGAGTTCTGCTTTACATTATAATCCATACTCATGTATAAATGGGCACATCTGCATCTGAATATACATATCTGTGGACAAAGTCCTTGTGGGAACCAGAACAGGAGATAGCTGAATGATACATTTTCTTGCTTGAGAGTAAAACAGAGCCATTTCTGGTGCTCTCAAAGAGGCAGAGACCCTGTTGGTTTTAAATATTTCAAAATATTTTGTATTGTCTTCCACTAGGAGCACACTGACAGATTGTAAATATCTGAGGCCAGTCCTAGGCCAGGCTACATCACCTCATAAAACACTATCTTCTAGATATTTCTCCTCAGCACAGAACTGGCTTTCCAAGAACAGGACTGCACAAAGGTGCTACAAGACCGATATCCTGTGACCTTACTTAGAGCAAATAGCAAATAATTTTTTGCAACAGTGGTCTGCCACACAGTGCCTTCTTCATATGCCTCCAGTGCATACATCCTCACAGAGCCGTATTGACATCAAGTACTTCTGGTCAACAACCAGTTTGGAAGTGCCAGTTTTCACCTAGCAGAACAACCAGTAGTGGTCATGAATGTATGGAAGAAAAGGACAGATTTGACTCTACCTCAGAAAGACAGATAGGCTGCTTGTCCTCTTGCCAAACCAGCTATTTACCAGAACAGTCCCACAGTGCCAGCCCTGCACAGCCTTGAGAAAGACAGAGGGAAAATTTGCAGCTTCCTGTTGAATTTTCCTGATGAAAGCTGAATCATTCAAATAAAAAAACCCTCAGCACTCCTATGGAGCAGGAATTTCTTACCTTGTGTCAGCTCCATATTTTGTGTTGCTGCTGGTCACCACTCCCTTTTGCCATTACGTTTTGAGGACCCATAAAATGCAGACCTTGGGATTTTTTGCGCTGTTTTTTGCGCTGTTTTTTGCACTGTTTTTGCAAACAATGCTCTGGGCCAGCACTTGTGTATAAAAGAAGGCTGCCAAAATTAGTGTTCTTTTATGCCACCTGACAGGGAAACAGATGATTGATTTTCTTTCAAGTCCTCTGTCTGATGGAAGTATTTGCAAAGAACATAGTCTGCTCACTGATGGCAAAACAGATTTAAACGCCCAAGTGAAAACTGCTTGTTCAGCCACGTCTAACTGAGGCTTCTCCGACGTTCAGCAGCTCTGCAGTGCAGCATTGCAGTCTTACACTGCAGCCTCCAAAGCCTGTACTGAGAGCTGATGACTGTGCACTGCAGTGTGACACTCTTCTACCACAGTACTGCAGTCTGTGCAGTCTAAGTAAAAGAGAGCAACAAAACAAAGGCTTCTGGTGGAGCTCAGTATCACATTTAACTTCAAGGACATTGCTTTGCTGAAACAGATTTTAATTGTTTTAATGCAAATCTTGAAAAGCGGAGTGCTACTGCTTTGATTTCAAATTTGATTAACTGAAGTCTGTGTCAAAAGATTAACTGTAGGATGATAGTGGGACCATGGGACAGTCTGTACTATACTTAGATGCAAATTTTCCATTTCCTTGGATGGCAAGAGGTTCTTGGAAAATCTTTTCAGCACTGAATAGCTTTCCAAGTGATATTGGAGACACAGAAAATAGCATGTGGAGTTGCATGACCCATGTTATACAGCCAGCTGGACAGAAGGATCAGAATGATTTTAAACTGGTAAAAAATGGCCAGACACAAACCATATCTCACTTAGAATTATTTCCTACCTCATTTTAACTCTCCTCTTTGTTTACTTCACCTTCATATTTCTATGTCAACTAGCAGAGTTGTGCTCTGGCAGGCCATTTTGATGGCAAAAGTTCAGACTGCAGAAAGAAGGAGGCCCAGGACTGAAACCTGATGACTGCAGTAGTTCCCTACCCCCACACACACACACACTGTGGGATTGTCACATCTTTTAACTTGTGGTTTGGTCCTAATGATATTACAAAGAGAATCAAAATGTGCAGAAGGAAAGGAAACCCAAAATGTACCCTAAACCTCGTCTTGTTATGCTATCCATTTACAAAGGAAATAGGGCAGACACATTTCCTTTATGGAAAGCTGAGTTTCTGAGCACTTCTATATTTGAAAGGTTTGCATCCTTGAAGAAAAATATTCATGCTTGGCATTCATTCTTTATTCTAATGCCCAGTTATGTCTAGTAACGAGATGCAAGAAAGTAGTTGAGTGCTTTCAGGAAATATCACGTAACAGATAGATTTCTCTTATAATAACTGTTGACAATTCAATACATCAAACCTGGACTGTTTCTGGAGCTGCTCAATAATGCCGCTTCAGTATTCTCAAAATGGAAGAACCGGGCAAGCTGGATACTTGCAAACTGAACAGTACAAAATGATCTCAAAGTGATGTGCAGAGATGCCTCTGTACAGCAGCTCACTGGCTTTATTCAAACCACAGGAGAAACCTCCAAGAATTGTAATAAATGTTCTTTGTATTTGTCTTGATAAATACTTATTTTAGCCAAGGCTGTATTTTTCTGCTTCATTTTCACAGCACAGGAAAATCAGATGCATTTTTCTTTCCTTTCACCTTTTCTGGTATGGATGTTTTCCTTAAAACTTTATCATGCTTATCTTTGACTTCACAAAGGTAGCACAAATTAAATGTGTTCTTTTGACATGTGCTCTGCGTGTCACAACTAAAGCTGTACTTCTCTGGTCTGACCTGACAGCCGGCTAGATCTGAATTTAACCCTTCTACTGGCAGATCTGCCAAGACATTACATACAGCACAGACAATGGAACCGAATGTGAAGAAAACCAAAACTCTGCCTTCAGAAACTATGCAACTTGTAGTGACACTTCCTCTCTACCCCAATCCTCCAATGATCACAGCAGTGCAAAAATTACAAAATTTGTTTTGTTTTTGTGATTATATCTTCTGAATACAGCACCAGAACAAAAGGAGCTATCTCCACAACGATAGTTTGAAGTATCATGCAGAGATCCAGGCTACCATCTGCCACAAAACAGAATAGTAAAACCTCTGTCACCAGCTCTCTTCATTGATTTCTATCATACTCAGGGCCAAAGTACTTGCCTCTGTTTAAAAGCCTCTTCCATGCCATGAAAGGAGTCATGCCTAAGGTACCAGGCTTCTTTCCCACAAAAATGATTTTCCATAAGGAATCTCAGGCCATCACAACCAAGAGAGTTCCCTACACACATCCTAATGTCCCCTTGTTCTCCTACAAATGCCTCCTTTAAAACTTGCCACAGGTCACAGAAGAACATGAGTCATAATAACTCTACTATGATAATAAAAATGACCAGTGCTTCCTGTGATTCCATGTCCATCTGCACCTACTAGTCCTGTCTTGCCTTCAAATGTAATTATGTCTTTCTGTTCAACAGAAGTACCTGTGGCAATGACAAGATATTCCCTGTCTGGCAGCACTGGGTGCTACAAGAATATACAGAAACATCCAGTTGTGACAATCCATTCTTATCTCTTGGTCAAAATTAACTCCAGAGTGAAGTCAGCAAAACACAGGTATACATGTATTGCTGATACATTAAAGAGAGTGGTGCTCCAAATAACACTGGGCAGGGCACGATATGTCAAAATGATACTGTTCTAACAACAGATTTATATGGATGTGGGGAAATGGCAAAGGTTGAACCTTCTTGCTCTTGGAATGGACTGTGCAACGTCAAGTGTGCAAAGCAGGCTAATACATGTTTTGAATTAGGGAAAAGCATGTAGCTACCAAAAATCACTAGAACAAGATGATGAAAGCAGCACAGAAGGAGCCATTTGATCCCTCTAGAAGACTTTCCATTATTCCTAGCCTTTGACATGTGCTAGGAGATTTGCCATTTGATTTGATAATCACTTGGAACCTATAAAAAAAGAATATAAGTATATTTTCCTCTGGAGCTGATTAATACTGGTTTCTTAAGAATATGAGATTAGAGGTACTCCATATCACTAGGCTGAGATATGCATTTTGGAGTTCAATCTCCCTTCACAGGCCAGTTGAAAAATTACTGTATCTTCTGCCTTATTTCCATGTCTGTGTATTGGATAAGCAGAGGAGGAAATTAAATTGAAGCTTTGAAAAATAAATCTTTGTGTAGACCTTTTTAATATTGCTATAAAATTATTTATTCAAAAGAAAATCTCACACAGGGTAGATGCTGGACCAGCTTCCAACAATAAGCTGGCACCCAGCAGGAAAGCTAATGAGCCCTACCGTCATGTTTATGGAGGCACATCCACCTGGTACGTGTGGTTATAAACTTAAGAGACTGCACAGGCAGATAGAGCACAAAGAGCCCAAAGGGGCCATGTAGTAAATCTGCCTCTACATTAGCATGGCTAGAAAGGCAATCTGGATACTGGTGGGATTTTATTTTCCTGCCCCAGCAAATCAATGGCAATTTGAAGTATCCACCATTGAGAATGGATCAAAATATACTAGAAGTAAACAAAGATGATTTCCAGTGTTACAAAGCAGGAAATTTTTTACAATGGAAGCAGTCCCTTTAAGGAATGTAAGATAATGGACAATAATTGTTCATTGTTTCAAAAAGTTTATTAAGCAGACAAGTACATCTTCTCTATTCAGGGTTCAAATTCTACAAACTGGGAACTAGTTCTCACTTTGTTAATGGAGGCTTTCAGAGAGGAGGACTGATTTCTCATCTAGAGCCCTGGGAGCTTCTGTGGTTGAACTAAGTCCCAGCAATGACATTTTAGAGCAAATGACCCTGATAATTTATGCTGGTATCTACCTCTTCCAGCCTTCAAATCTAGTCACACCTTTGAAAAATCAAGAAATCAACTATTTCTTTTGAAAAATGTAATGGAAGTGACAGTATTAATAACTCTACTATGACAGGGTTGTTTGAGACAGCAAATACCTTTTCTAATTCAGTGGTGCCCGAAATGCATTCTCATGTATTCTGACAATGGGTCAAGTAGCTAGTACACTGGATAGAGGTACAAGACATCTGTGCTCTATTCCCAATTGAGCTACTGATCTGTTGCATGGCCTTATAAAAGCAATTCTCTCTCTATTTTTCCTTGTACTTCTTTCTAGCCCTTCTGAATGTATATATGAAACTTTCCTGGACCAGGGAAAGGTGCTAAGTATGTGCATATGTCTAGAACAGGGGGGCATCCAATTCCAAGTCAAGGGCTACACAACTGCTGAAGTAGCATAGTGTCTAATATATGGATATGGATGAGCAGGTTAGCAGAAAATGTCCAGGGGGAGAAATAATACTTCAGAGTGTAATATCAAGGGCAGCTGTTTCAAATATGCTCTTGTGACCTTCCTTATTTAATCATTGCACTTCAAAGTCTCAGCTATCCAAAAGAGCAGAATGCTTATAAAATGTCACCCAACAGTTGTTTTCACTAATAGAATCTGCTGAACACTAGAAACTGTATTACTAGGAAATCAAAATCATTAATTTGACATTAAAGTAACCTTTAAAAATCATTCCTCAGAGACAAACCTGACCTTTTTACCCAAGCAATAAGAAACACACTTGGCATGAGTCTATATTAGAGATGATACTTCTCATTAGCTGCAAGTAAGGGCATCAACTGCTTTTAACCTCCCAAGACAGTTGGCTCAGACATATCTGGTAAGATCGGGTCTTTCAAAGCAGCAAGAACTTGTATTTCTGGAATTCTTATTGAATACATTATTCCAAATGCTAGGTAAAGGCAAGTGTGGGGATCCATCAATCAGTCTTCAGGACGGCTTGCCAAAGATTGAGAGTAGACGAAATGCCCTGTCACCTCATTGTTCCCAACCCAAAGAAGAACTAAAGTGCTCATCTACACTGTGAAAATTCACTCATAACATCAGGAAAACTGTGTTGCTCTGAGAGTGAACTCAATTTATGGCCTGTCCTGACTCCCCTGTGGTTAACACTGAACAAGACATATGATGATGGTGAACCTTGGTCCTGAACATTTCCAGCACCAAGGACAATTAAGAGATGTTTCTGCTTGCTTCATTTTTGTTTGTGAGTTTGTTGGTTTTGGTTTTGGTTTTGTTTTTTGCTATAATAATGCCTGAGTGGTAACCCAATGAAACACTAGCATTAGCCAGACATTGTTATGTCCAGTTTAGCAAGAACTGTGACAAATGATGTTTTGCAGTATGTTCTGGTATTTCCACACTTAATTCATGAATTACCATGAAGAAAATGTGCTGCAGCTGGCATTTAATTGAGAAACAAGTGGGTAGAGTTCTAGCTACTAAAATATCTGTTGACAGATATATCTATGTTGCATGATCTAACCAAGACGCATGTTATATACACATCATCTAGTGAGGTAGTGTCCAAGTCACTTTATTATTTACCCAGGAATTTTTTCAAGGGGAACAAAAAGGACTAAAACAATATATTTCACATCCTTGCTTAATGTGTTTCTAACTCTGTATTATTCTACACTTAAAGAATTTCCTGTCCCAGTGAAGACAGTGGGAAGTAGAATGCTGAACGGCACTTTATTTCTGCTGGATTAAATCACAGATTTAACTCTGATTAATGCATGCACTATCATTATTTAATTATAATATTATTTATAATTATTATTATATTTATTATATAATTATTATAATTATAATATTATTTAATTAATGCATGCACAGGTATTTATTTCTGAATGGCACATCATGGTGCCCTTCCAAAGATGGATAAAGTGTAGTTCTCCACAGCCACAGATATAATGAATTCTGAATGCTCTCCAAGGGGCCCTTTGGTCAGAAGCATTTTTTGTCTTAGTTTAGACCTGTACTTTAAAAGGTTGCATGTTTTGGCAGGAGTGAATCCCAAAGATGTGTGACCTCTTCTTGCAAAAACTGGTTCCTATGGTTCAGAGCTGTTCAAAAATTAAGCTCAAGGCAAACAGTTACCATCTCTCAATCACAGAAATGCTCCAGGGAAAACAGCACAATGTTCCCTACAGAAATCACCACATGCATGACAGAGATTGCAGTCTAACATTGCAGCTGAACAACTTCATGTAAAAACTAATTCTCTCATAACCAGAGCTGCCCTACAGCCTCAGTAATGAAACACGACTCTAATCATTCCTGCTATGAATAAAATAACACTTTTCATGTGAAATTCTAAGTCAGAATTTAGCTGTTGGCACTGGAGTGAAGTGGAAATTTGAGTTCCTTTGTTTCAGCCTGAATGGTACGGTAGTATGGCAACCTGCTCAGTAGATGAAGGGAGAGCAATGGATATTTTCTACCTGAACTTCAGTAAGGCCTTTAACACTGTCTCTCATAAGATTCTCATAGGCAAACTATTGATATACATGGTAGACGAGGACACAGTGAGATGGATTGAAAAATAGCTCAATGTCCAGGCCACGAATGTAGAGAACGGTGGCAGGAGGTCTGATTGGAGGTCAGTAACCAGAGGTGTACCCCAGTTGTCAATAGGCAGTCCCATCCTAATTAACATCTTCATTAGTGATCCGGATTACAGGGCAGAATTTACCCACAGCAAGTTTGCTCAACGACAAAGCTGAGTAACTGATACACAGAGGGATGTCAACAGGGTGGAGACATGGGCTAAGATGAACCTTACGAAGATCAACAAGGGGAAATGCAAAATCCTGCAGCTGGGGATGAACAGCCCCAAGCAGCAATAAAGGCTGGGAGTTGCCTGGCTGAGAAGCAGCTTGGCAGAAAAGGACGTGTGGGTCCTGGTAGACACCAAGCTGAACATGACCCAGCAATGTGCCCTTGCCACAAAGAAGGCTAACGCTGTCCTGGGCTACATTAGGAGAAGCATTGCCAGCAGGTCGAGGGAGGGAATCCTTCCCCACTCCTCAGCACTGATAATGCCACATCTGGCATGCTGGGACCCATTCTAGGCTCCCCAAACAAGGAAGATATGGACTCGAGAGAGTCTAGCAAAGGGCCACTAAAATGATTAAGGGACTGGGGCATTTCTGATATGAGGAAAGGCTGAGAGAGCTGGGCCTGTTAATCCTGGAGAAGGGAAGGTTCAGGGGGATCTCATTAATGTATATGAAGACCTGAAGTAAGATTACAAAGACATGGGAGCTGGGCTCTTTCCATTGGTGCCCAGTAACAGGACCAGAGGCAGTGAGCACAATTGTTACTATTGTGGCAATTTTTGTTATATTTTGCAACATTTTTTGTTACGATTTTCCCCATAACATACACAGGCAACTTGGCAACCCACACATCCAGAAGCAGCTGGATGAAGTCCTTCTCCGCTGGGCTATTTTCAATCCCTTCATTTCCCCGTTTGACACTGGGGCTTGCCTCAACACAGGCACAGGACGTTGTTGAAGCTCATGAAGTTTGCACAGGCACATTTCTTGAGCTTTCCAGGCCTCTCTGGATGGCATCACATCCCTCAGGCATGTCAACAGCACCACTCAGCTTGGTGTCATCTGCAGACTTGCTGAGGGTGCACTTAATCCCACTGTCAGCGTCATTGATGAAGATATTGAACAGTACTGGTCCCAGTACAGACCCCTGAAGGACACCACTTGTCAACTGTGACCATCCAGGCATTGAGCCATCGACCACTACTGTCGGGGTGTGACCAAACAGCCAGTTCCTCATCCACTAAACAGACCACCCATCAAAATCATATCCCTCCAAATTAGAGAGAAGGATATTGTGGTGGACCAGATCTAAGGCTTTACACAAGTGCAGATAGGTGACACCTGTAGCCCTTGCTGTGTCCACTGACGTAGTCACTCCATCACAGAAGGCCACAAGTTTGGTCAGGCAGGACTTACCCCCAGTGAAACCGTGCTGGCTGTCTCAAATCACCTCCCTGTCCTCCACGTGCCTCAGCATAGCTTCTAGAAGGATCTGTTCTGTGATCTTTACAAGTACAGAGATGAGGCTGACAGATCAGTATTTCCTAGGGTCTCTTTTCTACCCTTTCTAAAAATGGATGTGATGTTTCCCTTTTTCTGGTCAGTAGGAACTTCACCTGACTGCAGTGACTTCCCAAATATCATGGAGAGTACTTTGGAAACTACATCAGCCAGTTCTCTTAGGAGTCTGGGATGCATCTTGTCAGGCCCCATAAATTTGTGTATTTTCAGGCTCCTCAGATGGTCACGAACCAGATCTTCACTTACAGTGGGAGGGACTTTACTCGTCCAGCTCCCATCTTGCAGTTCATCCGCTTGAGAAGTGTGGGAAGAGCATTTGGCAATGGAGACTGAGGCAAAGACATTGGTGAGTACCTCAACCTTCTCCTCCAGAGAGGGTCCACTGTTACCAAGTTTGCCAGTCTTGCTCATCATGGGGGTACTCTTTTTTGACCTTCCTTTTCTAGTTGATATTGTAGAGGCCCTTCT
This sequence comes from Streptopelia decaocto, assembly GCF_964273445.1. NCBI lineage: Eukaryota > Metazoa > Chordata > Aves > Columbiformes > Columbidae > Streptopelia > Streptopelia decaocto. The sequence continues at coordinate 41,325,651 of NC_138657.1, forward strand.
TTTATTCTTTGTATATATTTGCCAAGTTCAGTTCCAGCTGTGTCTTGATCCTCCTGTCCCCATCTCTGCACAACCGGGCCATGTCCCTCTACTCTTCCCAGGATATGTATCCCTGCTTCCACTGCCAGTGCTTTTCCTTCTTGTTCTTTATTTTAACAAGCAAGTCTCAACTCAGCCACACCAGCCTCTTGCCTTCTTTATCCAATTTCTTATATCTGGGGATCATGAGCTCTTGTGCTCTAATGAAAGCAATCCTTAAAGATCTGCCAGCTCTGTTCTGTTCCCTTGTCCATGAGGACTGTTTTCAAGGAGGTTCTTTTGACCACCTTCTTGAAGAGCTGGAAGCTGGCTTGCTTAAAACACAGGGTCCTGTCCCACATCCTTCAGGACTGTGAGTTCCATGGGAAAAAGATCGCTGCAGTCCAGGCTGCCTCCAACTTTGTTGTCCCTGATTAGCTCACTTGCACTGGTGACCATCAGGTCCGGTATCACATCCCCCATGGTAGTGCTGTCTGCTACCTGGCTTAAGAAGTCATCTTCAATGCGCTCCAGAAGTCTCTTGGATTGCCTACAGGTTGCTGTGCTACTTTTCCAGCATATATCGGGGTGATCGAAGTCCTCCAGCAGGACAAGAGCCTGCTAGTGTGATGCCTCCTGTAGCTGGAGTAAGAAGGTTTCATCAACAGTCTCCTCCCGATCAGGTGGCTTGTAGTAGACATCAACCACAAGGTTCCCTTTGTTGCCTCTGTCTCTGATTCATATCTATACACTTTGAACCTGCTCGTGGCTATTCTTGAGAGAAACCTTTTTGCAGTTTAGCCATTTCTTGATGTAGAGAGCAACCCCTCCACTCTTTCTTCCTTGTCTGTACTTTCTGAACCGCCTGTTGCCATCGATAGCCGCACTTCAGTCACGGGATCAGTCACATCAAGTTTCAGTAATGGCCAGTAGGTCTTAGCTTTCTAGCAGAAGTCAATGTTAACAAGTTGAATACTGTCTGTTATACATGCCTGCTGTCAGTTACACTGGATGAAAGAGAGGGAAAATTACGGCAGTTGTCTTCTTAGAATTGGTTCAGGTCAAAGCGGATTGAAAGGACACCTCACATTCTTTTCATTGTCCACGCTCAAATGTATTTTGCAGATTCAATTCAAAACAGGAAAGTGAAAGGCATCTCTCTGAGTACAATTAGGAGAAAGTTCAGAATGAGAAACAGGCAGCCTGAACACAGAGCAGCTGCAAGCAGGCACTCTCTCCAATCCATTGTGGTCTGGACTATCTACTTCTTGCAGAACTATTGGCTTTTCATTTTACATTGCCTTTTATTCAAATGTAAAAACAAGGGATAATAAAAGAGTAGGAAAGAAATGTAACAGAAATACAGCCAGTGCAAATTCCAGCTCACCAGCTTTATGCACATAATTATTCCCCTTTATTTCTCCAAACTCTAGCTCCTCCATCCATGCAAGTAAAAGAAATGGACAACTATCAAAAATTAAAATAGTACCAGCATGTTTTCCCCTTTTCATCAGGGGATTTTGACAAGGACTAACATATTTTTGTGCGTGTTAGAATGAGTTCTTATATTTGAAAAAAACAAACAAAATTTAGACTACAATCAGTTTGTTACTTTTTTCCAGAACTGTGTCTGGCATGCATCGAGGCTCACACAGCTGGCCATAAATACTGGAAGTATTTCAGTCACGATTCCCACATCAGATCAGAGGCTCAAAAGAGATCCATGCATCCTGTTCTTATCTTTGTATTTTCTTTTTATCTTCCTCTAATACAAACTCAGGATCTGTCTAAAATCAGAATATTCAGGTAACATAATTTGGTAATACTAATAGTGACAGCAGCCAATCATAAAGTGCAGTCTTCAGCAGTCTTAGCACATTAGGTAAACCAAAATATAGTTTGTCCTCCATGGTCAGTGAAATTTATATTTCATGTCTGCAGACGAAGTCTTACAAAATCTAAAAAAATGAGGCAGAAAGGGATATGACTTCACAGAAGAGGCACAGAGAGCTGATCTTGTGAAGGAAGGAGAGCCTGGTACCAATCCCTGAAGACCCTGAGATGGTCATAGGAAAACAAAAGAGTGGCCTTGCAGAAGAAAATACTTCAGTGCACTATTGCAGGGGCAGGACCTGGTGGAGACAGAGGAGTGCCAGATAACATGCTGAAAATACATCCCAATGAGGAAACCTACCTGTGCCACAGGATACACCACCTGAGCAATCCTGAGAGGACAGCTGGTCCTGTGGTTATACCATACCAGACAGAAGGCAGAGGAACTAAACACCTTAAAAGCTGTTACATTACAGAGGTTCATGGTCAGAATTTCTGCTGATGTACACTGGCAAGAAATTTTCATGGGTCTGTCCTTCAGTTTAATTCACCTCTAAAGAAAGATGCAAATAAAGCAGTTCAGGAACAGCTTTCTCCTTCTAAAGAGGCCCGCCGCACTTACCTTTATGCTGTCCACACTCTTCATTTAAGCACTGTATTTCAGTGTGGACACCTTGAATTGGTTGCAAACTACAGGCATGTTATCCTCACAGCCAGACATTGGTGGGAGCAGCATGGAGACTTGGGGCTCTTGGACAGCCTGCAGGCAATTCTTGGGATGCAGCAGGTTGAAATATTCATTATTTCTGTTACTACAGGCTGCTGCTCTGAGGCATGATATCCCTTCTGGGCATATAAAACAGCAATTAGCAATGGCAAACAGGTTTGGACAACAGTCTGCTCTGAGATAGTCACACACATCTACAAGCGGGGTCTGCTAAAACGGTCATGTTCACCACTGTATTTGCTATGTACTCAGCTGCAGTAAACACCAGGCAAAGAGAAAAAGTAAGTCAGAGATCAGAAATGGCATTTCCAGTGCTTTAGGTCAGATGTCAGACAGCCCCAGGGCTTTCAACTGGCTTGCTAGGAGAACTGGAAGGGTCTTCAGGACAATAATTATTATTAGGGCCCATGTTAGCAGCTGCTACTAAGAGTAAAAAAGTTAATTGCTTTTGTTATTTCCAGGATAGATGCCTGTGGTAGCACGGTACCTACCCAGCAGCTCAAGGTGAATAGACGAAGACACTGAATATCTACTGGGGCCCAAAATGATCTTTAGATGCAAATAACAGGCTCGACAATGCCACAGAGCCATTCCAGACTTTGTAGAGTCTAGAGCTGCCTGGGAGATGTAAAGCTCTGTATCAGTAATGATAGTTAGACTTGAACAACCTTCTTGAAGAGAACCCAGACACACCATCATTAAAAAAGAAAAAAATAACAAGGATGATTTTGCTGAATGAGAAGCATTATAGAGTAACATTCTACATCAGCAAGCCTTAGCAGCAATACTAAGGCATCAGTACTTGTTTAGAGCATAGTCCTTTTAAAAGGTATGGAACACTTTAAGTGAAAGCCTAACAACAAATTTCCAGATAGGTCAGAAAAACAGGAACTACCACAAAAGAGGACACTAGACAGAGCAAGCACAACTGACTAAAGACTGGCAAGGAGGAACAGAACAACACAGCTTCCCTGCAGAAGCATGTAACAAGACTTATGTCATGGCAGAGAAGTTCATGCTACACCCTAGGAAAAGTTTTCAAGCAGTAATGATAGAACCTTGATACACTTGAAGAACCTTCTTGAAGACAACCCAGACACACCATACAGACACTTCAAAAATGTGCTATACAGATCTGTCATGGTTTCTTTAAGTATAGTTGGATCTGCTTTAGGGCAGTGGGGGAAATACGGCTTTCGTAAAGCCATGTGTGTGTCCCCAGAGCCCATATTGGTAAATGCAGCATAGGAACTAGGTGTAGGGTGCCTGGGGTTCGTCTGAGCAAACACACCATTTTCTTAAGTATCACCCTGACTTTTCAGACTACTGCTTACTCTTAAGCAGTTCCTGGCCTCTATCCCACACAAAGAGTGTTGCAAGCAGACAAAAGCAGCAAAAAGAAGCGGGTTTTTACAACACACTTTGTACACAGATCTATTTATTAATCCAAGTCTAAAGTTAAAAGAATATGTATTGTAATGCACAGGAAAATCTGGGTAGTGTAAAGACTCATAAAAACAGCCCTTGCTCTTCTGTATCAAAACGATTCTGAGCCAGCATGTTCCACCAGTCACTTTTTCTTCACAGGAGACTTTTTTGTAATTTTCACCCCACGTTTCTCTACAGATAAGAACTATAACACATCTTGTGTATTCTCATTTGCTGGACCAGAAAACTTACTTTTTTCACACAAAGACTTCCCTTTCAGTATCTTAACAATCCTTATGTTCCCTTTTTCATTCCAGACAGCAGAAATCCAGTGCTTTGGTAGTCAATTTGTTCTGGATATTCACATATCCGTCCTTAACCAGTGGGATTTTGCAGATAGAGTGCAAGTCTTCCACTCTAACCCTTTGTCTGTTGAGTGCATCCAGTCATGCAAGTGACAGGAGCTGAACAAACCTCTATCTCCATTCAGTTGCCATGTTTGTTCTGAATACATTGTTAAATATTTACTTCAGAAAGAAAGACTTACATAAACAGCAAAGGCTCTACTGAGGCAGATACGAGCTGCTTTTTAGCTTTTTCAAGCCAGTCTTGACTGTCAGAAGAGAAATTACTGGCCTCTAGCGTAACATTATGAGCAATTAACTCTTTTAATTCTGTTTTCTTTACATGATGGCCATCCATTAAAAATGTATAGTCCTACTTTGCTATTCAGTAATTTTACATAAAAAGACTATTTAAACCAGTGCAATATTTCTGACTTTTCTCTTGTACTCAGAACACTTTTTTAGTGTTGGCACTATTCATGAGATTAATTACTAACATAAGGTATGTCAAGAACCATTTAAGAGAAAACAGATTGTTACATGAGAGCAAGTCCAATTTGTTTAATGGAAATTCCTCAAGTAATACTTTAAAATATTTCCTTCTGAAATTAGAAAACTAATTTTATTTAAAATTAGCCTTTTACTGTAAGTGAAAATTTGAAATTTCAGCCTGTAGTCTCTTTTTTAAATCAAAGTGACGAAACAGAAAACCTGAAATAATTATCATTTACACGAATTTTCTTCCATTAGAGGTAAAGGGCAAAAGAAACAGAGACTTAAAAACCGCTAAAACCTAGACAAATACTTCGAGCACACTAAAAAAGTCCCAGAAACATTAGAAAGTTGCCTTTGCAAAGCAGTAAGCATTTGTTATCTTCTATAGAATTGCATGCTTTTTGGACAGTGAATGTATCACAAAACCCCCACCTATGACACAAGTAGTACACATATCTCTGTCCTGCTGAGCTGTTCAAAAGCTTGCCATGACCTAAAGTACTCAGCAGCTGGAACAGACTATGGATGTTCAGAATGACATATGAGAGGACACATGGAAGCTGTACAAGAACCTGACCTCTCCCAGAGAGACCACCAGACCACCACAACTTTCGGGAAGAAGTATCACACATGGAAGCAGGACCCAAGATCAAAATAATCATGAGGAGGAGGCTCTTCATACATCTAGATGGGCTACTAATACTTCTTGCCAAAAGACGTAAATACTTGAAGTTCTTCTAGAAACTGAAAAACACCAGAGAAACACTAAGGACGGATATTCCTTAACAGAAAGAAACAGATCAACTAGGCCAGTTCAGGCCACATAAACCACTAATGCTCCTGGCACTGCACAGGTAAGCTGCATTACTCTACATGTCTTCAGGACTGGAAATTCTTCCGGCTCATAACATTCTGATTCATTTCCAGTTGTTATTCTCCAGGTAAATGAATACCAAAGGACCAAGAGACCTGTTAATTCCCTACGCATAACATTAATCTCTGCTTTTTCTTCCGTGAATGAAGCCAGGAAGCTCTGGAGTCCAGAAAGCTCCACTGAGTGTTACGGTCTTCAGGATTCCAAGTTATCTGTATTTATTTCTTTTGAAGCCCAGGTCTTTCACCGTAACAGTTTCCTAAGAGACCCCAGCTCTGGCTGTTTGCAAGGGACAAAATGAGTCAGGGAAGCAAGAGAAGTCATCAAAATCTTTGCAGTCAGCAGAAATATGACCATAGATAAAAACTGGTCAGAAGCAGTTCAAGCAACGAAAAGGGAGAAGATAAAAAAGAAAGTAGAGAAAAAGAGCAGAATATTTCTGGAGACAGACAGATGGGGAGGAGGCTGCTTCCCGTAGTCTGAGGGGAATGAAGAATGATTTCAAGGTCTTGGGAAGGATGGTGAAAGACTCAGGGGCTCAAGTCATCTTCTCTTCACTCCTTCAATCTTCAAGTGATGATGTGTGATGAAACACGAAAATTCAGTCTCTAAATGGTTGGCTTCAGGACTGGTGCTACAGGCAGGGCTTTGGATTTTTTGATAATGCTTGGTTTTGTAAGATTCGAGTTCGGACAGTGCTACGTGGTAAAGGTTTATCTCGCAGGGGCAAAAGGATGCTGGGGCAGGAATTAGCTGGGCTCATTTGGAAAGCTTTAAACTAGGCTCGAAGGGGGATGGGGCTGTAGCTGGGCTTCTCCCAGTGGGGCAGCATTCTATAACTGATGAGGACCAGGTGGCCTCCTATGCCCCTAGGGAGAAATTGGTGTGCTCTGCTCGCTCCCTGAAATGCCTGTACACCAATGCGTGCAGCATGGGGAATAAGCAGGAGGAGTTAGAATCCTATGTTTGGTCGGGAGATTATTATCTGGTGGCAATTACAGAAACATGGTGGGACAATTCACATGACTGGAATGTGGTCATGGATGGCTATGCCCTTTTCAGGAAAGACAGGCCAGCCAGACGTGGTGGTGGAGTTGCTCTCTATGTGAGAGAGCAGCTACGATGTACTAAATTCTGCCCAGGAGTGGATGACGAACGAGTTGAGAGTGTATGGGTCAGAATTAAGGGGCAGGCTGGCAGGGGTGACACTGTTGTGGGCATCTATTACAGGCCACCAGATCAGGCTGAGGAAGTTGATGAGGCCTTCTATGGGCAGCTGAGAGTGGCCTGGAACAGAATAACAAGTAAAATTGCAACCCTGGACTTTAGCAGGGCTAACTTGGGCCTTTTCAAGCAATTGCTGGGGGAAATCCCATGGGCAAGACTGCTTGAAGGAAAAGGGGCCCAAGATAGCTGGATTGCATTCAGAGATTGCTTCTTCCACGCTCAGGATCAGAGCATCCCCACACGTAGGAAGTCAAGGAAGGGAGCCAGGAGGCCTGTGTGGTTGAATAGGGATCTGTTGGCTATGCTCAAGCAGAAGAGGAGAGTTTACAGGTCATGGAAGCAGAGACTGGCCACTTGGGAGGAATATAAAGCCGCTGTTAGGGGATGTAGGAAGGCAGCTGGGATAGCCAAGGCCTCCTTAGAATTACAGATGATGAGAGGGGTCAAGGACAGCAAAAAGAACTTTTTCAAATACATAGCAGATAAAACTAATACTAGAGGCAATGTAGGCCCACTGATGAATGGGGTGGGTGCCCTGGTGGCAGAAGATACAGAGAAGGCAGGATTACTGAATGCCTTCTTTGTCTCTGTCTAGTCTTCTGGAGGTTGTCCTGGGGAGCCCCGTAACCCTGAGACCCCAGATGAAGCCAGGTCAATGGAGGAGTTTGCTTTAGTTGATGAGGGCTGGGTTAGGGACCAATTAAGCAATCTGGACATCCATAAATCCATGGGTCCAGATGGGATGCATCTGTGGGTGCTGAGGGAGCTGAATGAAGTCATTGCTAGACTGCACTCCATCATCTTTGCTAAGTCTTGGGAAACAGGAGAGGTGCCCGAGGACTGGAGGAAAGCAATGTCACTCCAATCTTCAAAAAGGGCAAGAAGGAGGACCCGGGTAATTATAGACCTGTCAGCCTCACGTCTGTCCCTGGGAAAGTAATGGAACAGCTTATCCTTGGTGCGTCAGCATGGCTTTACCAAGGGTAAGTCATGCTTGACCAACCTCATAGCTTTTATGAGAATGTAACAAGGTGGGATGATGGCAGAGTGGTGGATGTGGTCTACCTTGACTTCAGTAAAGCCTTTGACACAGTCTCCCACAACATCCTCACAGCTAAGTTGAGGGGGCGTGGTCTAGAGAATAGAGTAGTGAGGTGGGTTGCAAACGCCAGTTTAAGGAGAGAAGCCAGAGAGTGGTAGTCCATGATGTAGAGTATAGTTGGAGGCCAGTATCTAGTGGAGTGCCTCAGGGGTCAGTATTGGGGCCAATATTATTCAATATATTCATTAACAATTCAGACAAGGGAATAGAGTGTACTATCAGCAAGTTTGCTGATGACACTAAGCTGGGAGGAGTGGCTGACACGCCAGAAGGCTGTACTGCCATCCAGCGGGACCTGGACAGGCTGGAGAGTTGGGCGGGGAATAACCTGATGATATTTAACAAGGGAAAGTATAGAGTCCTGCATCTGGGCAGGAACAACCCCAGGTTCCAGTATAGGTTGGGAAATTACATATTAGAGAGCAGTGTAGGGGAAAGGAACCTGGAGGTCCTGGTGGACAACAGGATGACCATGAGCCAGCACTGTGCCCTTTGTGGCCAGGAAGGCCAATGGCATCCTCGGGTTTATCACAAGGGGGGTGGTTAGTATATCGAGAGAGGTCTTCCTTCCCCCCTACTCCACCGTGGTGAGACCCCATCTGGAATATTGTGTCCAGTTCTGGGCCCCTCAGTTCAAGAAGGACAGGGTGGAGACATGCTGGAGAGGGTCCAGCATAGGGCAACTCCCTTGTGAAGAAAGGCTGAGGGAGCTGTGTCTCTTTAGTGTGGAGAAGAGGAGACTGAGGGGTGACCTTATTAATGTTTACAAATATATAAAGGGTGAGTGCCATGAGGATGGAGCCAGGCTCTTCTCGGTGGCAAGCAATGATAAGACAAGGGGTAATGAGATCAAGCTGGAACACAAGAGGTTCCACTTAAATTTGAGAAAAAACTTCTTCTCAGTGAGGGTGACAGAGCACTGGAACAGGCTGCCCAGGAGGTTATGGAGTCTCCTTCTCTGGAGACATTCAAAACCTGCCTGGACATATTCCTGTGCGACCTCAACTAGGCGTTCCTGCTCCAGCAGGGGGATTGGACTAGATGATCTTTTGAGGTCCCTTCCAGTCCCAAATATACTGTGATACTGTGTGACAAGATTTGGCCAATCTCTGAGGTGCTGGGAGAAAGTTGCTACAGTTCTGTACACCAGAACTAAGCTAGCTCCAGTTTCCCAACTAATCAACCCATAGGAGATAGGGAATAACCTTGACAAGGTTAAAATGCAAGAGCTGAGTGCTAAAGAAGACAGACCAAACTCTCAGAAATTTGGAATATTTAAAGTATGGGCAAGAACTGTCCCAAAACAGTGGCATGCAGAAACGTAGAGTGTCTGCAGAACACTAGCAACCTCTCTGGTTATATGCTGATTTAAGCCTACAACTCAGTGGAGAAAAGGCAATGGAAGGATAGTATGTAACTGTGTGGTTCTGGTTTGCATTTTAATAGACCCCCAAAGCTTCTTGCATATGGCTTAAGTCTGCAGAGGTGAGGAGGAAAATATATTTTTTTCCAGATATGCTTACTGCTTAAAGGAACAAAGCAAACGAAGAGCAGGCAGGCAAAGGAGCACACAGGTAATAGATGTTATTAGTACACAGAATGGCTTGGCTGTGAGTATGATAAATCAAACTTTTCCTGGAAGTAGTACAGCAAAGCAGTATTTTAAACATAGAAATTGGGAAAATTCAGGATCAGGTGCTTAAATTCTTTTCCTTTATAAATCAGTTGATTTAAAGAAAGAAACAAAGAGGCAAAAATCTACTCCAAGAACATCTTTTTCTGAATATTGCTGCTTCTGTGCAGCATACTCATGCCAATAAATACGGGACTGGATGAAGGGTCCCAATCAAACTTTGCAAAGTGTATTGATAAGAACTGTTAAAAGTTTAGGAAAAAACAAACAACAAGCACACAAAAAACAAACCAAAACAAAGCAAAACAAAGGCCACAAACAAACAAACACTACAAACACACACACAAAAAACAAACAAGCAAACAAAAAAAACAATCCAGCTTTAATGTCTTCATTTGGTTTGGGGGTCTTCACTGTAGTTATATCTCATATTTTATGATCTTTTAATAGTCTACATTCTGTGGCTTAGGATGTTCAGCTTCAAATCACACCTCTGTTACAGATATCATTGCATGACCTTGAGAAACTCTACTTAACCTCATTTTTCTTTAATCTGTAAAACAGAAACACCACTTCTTCTTTCCATCGTTAGGGTAAGATGAGTAAAAATATTCACATCATCTGTATAGACAACTGCAGTCATGGTGGGAAATTAAGTAGAAAGGGACAGAAACAGCAGTCATGTGATCTTACCATATACAGACAGGTATGTAACTGCACAGATAAAGTAATGTACATATTTTTAATGTTAATGTTTATGGGGTTTTGTGTTGGTTTGTTTGTTTTCTTTGTTTTGTTTTCCAGGGATAGGATTGTGAATGACTCACCATGGTAAAGTTACTTTCAGAGGAATATTTCTAATACAGGTTTATTAGCAACTGACATACAATTTCATAGTCCCAGCACAAGTTTCACCTTTCAGCATTCTATATGTGCATTTTATTCAACAGCCAGACATTATTGCTTAATGACAGAAGTCCTGTAAAAAAAACGTGACGAAGTTTTTAACTCAAGATGGCTGTTAACAGCATTCAAGCTGTTAACAGTATTCAAGCATTTACACATGTGACGTCCATGACTGAATAGATCCCAACATCTAATAAAAAAAGGAATCATTAAGGGAAAACAAGCAGTAATTCACCAAGGGGAAAAACAAACAAACAAAGAAACAGACAAACAAACCAACAGAATTATCTTCTGCAGATGTAGCAATTCCTAGCTGCAGGAACAGGACATGAGTCTCCATATAGCAGAACATAGGGAAATTTTCAAGCAGGAAAGCTACCAGCTTGTGTTTGTTCCTAGTTTGGTCATGGAAGCAGGAACTCTATTTAAAAAAAAGAAAGACACATGAATTAGATCCCTAGATCTCTTTCTTTCTTTTTTTTTTTTTTTTTTTTCTGCAATATACAAGAATCCTGTCACAATCTACACATCTAGGCAAGCACAGCAATGACATCCAAACCCATGACACCTAGATAACCTCTTTCACTTACAGACTCACCAGGCACCCTGACAGAACCTCCCCATTTTCAAAGGCAGACTTCTTGGCGGTGATTTCTCACCGTTCTTGGCATACTCTGGCTGTTGGAAACTGAAAAGACAGTTTTTGATCGTGTAAGCCACCCGAAGTTTATGTTTGCAAAATGATCTGCAGAATTTTGTATTTTTCATAATACAGGGATTCTCCAGGCGACATTGGTTTTGTTTTGTATGATAAGATGCTGAATTATGGAAAAAATTCCATTAAGTTTTTCATCACTAAAAGACTGAGTAACTCCCTGTGAACTACAAGTGTCCTTCTCTGATTAGTCTCTTTTTGCAGACGGACAACAGGGTGCTTGGAGGCCTTGAGGAAATACATAATCTCCAGTTGACTGTTACTGAAAGTTTACATCTGAGCCATCTGCAGTCCCAGCTAAAACTAATTCACAGAATTGGGAAGCAAGCATAAGAATCTGTCGCTTCCAGTCGGCTGACAACAACCTATGTTATTGTTAGCAGCATGTCATCTAGTTTATGCTGAAAATGTAATGGGAACCATCAAGTATCAATGGCTGTACATCTGCTGTTTATCTTACTTCATCTGCTGGGACATGCAGCTCTCTGCAGAAGCATAGCAGTAGGCACAAACTTCAGATGAATTTGTGACATCTGAGTATGCTCCTCTACTTATGAAGTGAAGTTACAATGTCAAACAAAGTAAATATTAATAATTCGTAAACTGCTAGAAACATAAGATAAACATTCACCTCCAGTTCATATCTTGGAAAGTGAACCAAAGAGGGATGGCATGCATACAACAAACTCATCCAGTAAGCACAGCAAGGGAAAATGAAAAGTACCTTTCTAGCACTTATCATGTGCTCAGTATTTTACAGTGGTAAGCATATTCCCAGATCAGATTGTGCTTCATATTGTGAATGGGTAATTGGTACAAAGAGAGCTTGCCTGTGCTCCTCTTTCTGCAGTTGTCATGCCCTTTCCGAAACAATAGCAAAAGACAAGACAACCACTGCAGAAAATATTGAAGAAGAACTTCGGACACAGACACTTTCTGCCAGCTTGCAGAAAGGTTTCCAGAGCGTAATTTAATTTAATGTAATTTAAAACAGATTCTCTCAATGAAAGGCTTTCAGCCTAAAATGTCAAAAAAGGTGGGAGAAAGGAAGGGTCAACTGCACTTAGCAGACAAAAAGCTAGCCTTGGAGTCCTATCTTCTGAACTACAGAGCCTGTAGGTTCTGCAACAATATACCTCACCAGTGCATCTGAAATTTTGCCGGGAAAGAAGTGTTATGTTACATCTGTCATTAGCTCTGGAAATAAAGTGAGTATCTCACTAAATTTTATGCTCACAAGCATGCCATGCAACAACATAAACAGCAAACACCTAGCACCACCATTGGGCTAGTGTGCCTTCTCCTTTTAAATTGATATCCAAAGTGCCATCAAGTACTGATTGTGCCCAGGCTTGTTTTCCCTTCTGCTATTGCAAATGAAGAAGCCACTCCAATATTCTTCGCTGTGCTTACACCAGGGTATAAGTATTCTCAAAGTGAGTACTACCAGTTTTCATAAATATCTTTCAAATTCTACTTTCTTATCAGAGCTGCAGGAAATTCTCCACAGGGAACTGGAAAAAGCTAATATTGCATATAAACAGAGTACATGCATGTGCACAAACACAAACGCAAACCAGAGGATCAGGTTTCAGGTATTGTATGCAGCTGGTGAAGATAATCAGATGATTGCAGTCAAACTAGTAGCTTCATAAATCTATTGAATAGATATTCTCCTAAAGACTAAAACAGTTCTCACGATTCGAAGGGGCTGTCAAAGTTTAGCTCCAGCTCCCCGCTCTTCACCTTGACAGCTAAAATCATGTGCTGCTTGCTGGCCCTCCCCTGCCCCCAGTGGGATGGGGAGGAGAATCAGAAAATAAGGGCAAAACTTGTGGCTTGGGATAAAAGCAATTTAACAGAACAGTGAACAAAAATGAACAAACAGTAACAACAACAGTAATGATAGAACCTACATAGCAATGGACACACAATGCAACCTAGTCATGTGGCAGTCCTTTGGCAGCAGCCTGCACTGAAACCACCCACCACAGCTTGTGCTGAAACTGCCCCCCCTTGCCCAACCTGTGTCTTGCACCCAAAATACAAAACACCTAACTGCACAGTCCAGAAAGAACTGAGACTGCCTCGCTGGCCTGCCCACCTAGTAACTGCATGACCTTATGCAGTATCGAATACCCCCTTCGGCTAGTTCTGGGTCAGCTGCCCTGGTAGTGTAGAAATTAAACCTATCTCAGCCAACCGAACACAGGGGCTGAGATACTTGAGTGATACTAGGCTGATTTTGTAAATTACAGAGGTCATTGTAAATTGATCTCAAAATGGCTAACCTACAAAATTACCCACACCAATTATCCACACAATTTCACATACAGCACTTAGATCACATCAGCTTGCAACTTGAAACGCGTACTCAGTTCAGACAACAGCCAATCCAGATGATCAAGGATTGCCTTTTTTACATTTTACATTTACATTTTTACATTTACATTGCCTTTATTACATACTTTACATCTATTTCACTTATCTTAAAATTGGAGCAGATCAAGGAGGGTTCAGTTCCATTTGCACTTGTGTGGCAGTTGAACATCCCCCTCCCTCCCCTTTCCTTTGATGTGGAAGGTGCATGCACACCCCCCTCTTCCCCAACACTTTCCCCCGCTCATTCAGTGGGGCAGTTAATATCTCCTTTTTTTTGCCGTTAGCCAGGAGAGGAGAGAGGCGCCGAGAATTCGGGAAGTTTCTGGGCGCTTATAGCCAGAGCCGGGGCGGGGGGGGAGTGCAGAGAAGCAGAGAAGTTTTGGGGCGCTCATAGCCGGAGTGGGAGGGTGCAGAGAAGCCGAGAAGCTTCTGGAGTGCCCACAGCCAGATCTGACAATATTATAAAAACGGAGTTCCCGCCAACGATCCCCTTTGTGTGGTCCTCACCGACCCATGGGTCTGCTGCCATCGCGAGCCCTCCCCTTAGGCTGGGACGCCATCTAAGGTAACCTCTTGGAACTGGGACTGCCTCACCTCCGCGTGTGGGTGAGTGATAACTTACTAGATATTTTCCTCACTGCATAAGCATAAACATTTGACAGACAGCTGTGTGGAGCTCTTTGGAGACGGCGAACTAACTCTGGCAAAACTAAAATCTTAGAAGAGTGTGCTTCTTCACTTGGTCTGGCTGAAAAACAGTGGGAAGGTAATTTCTTTCTGCAGTATAACTTTCAGGTAAATTTGGTACACTGATAATCCTGGGAAAACAAAACAAAACAAAAAACAAAACTAAAGAAAACAAAACAAATTTGTTATATTGGAAGTTGTTCCACTGTCAATTTTAAAATCTTTCCTTTCAAGATCAAAGATCACCTTCATTGTTTGTTTACAATGCCCCAAACTTATCAGTGCAATGCCACCTTGCTGCAGCAAATGTAGTACAAGCAATTCAAACTTAACTTCCAGGGCAGCAAGTAATACAACCAGAAGTCAGGCCCAAGACAAGGACACTGGGTTAGCTCTCACTGGTTGCAGAGCTGGGACCACATGTGAGAACAGATGGGCTACCATGTGTCTGGCGGCAGTGGGATGGGGATGGCATGTACCTTCCCAGATCTTCCTCCTGCCAGGCATGGCGTGAGGGAAAAGAGCGTAAAGCTCTCAGTACAAATCCCTTCCTTCAGCTACTGCTCCTCTTGAGCAGCTAATAACCAGCAAAGCTGAGCCCTACCCACACTATTTACACATATGTCAACAGAAAATTAGGTTCTTGGTCTAAACCAGCACTTGACACTCTTCAACTCCAAATCTTTCTTGTGTGCCACAGTAATAAATCTGTTGAGCTAACAATTTTCAGTAGCTGAAAGAGGTCATTTGATGACCAGATGCCTGTTGCACATTCATGTTATTTCCCTAGAGAGCATGAATGCGAGGTTTCACCAAAGCAGACACAGGACTTTACTGGTTGCTGACATAGAGCACTGAAGTGATTCATGCAAAATGACCTTTAGTGTTGTTGTCAGCAGCAGAGCACCAAGTCACACAGAACCAGGAAAGATTTTTTTTTTCTTTAATTTCCACAAGTAATATAGTGATGGACTACTGGGTGGTGCTTAGCAAGATTTTTTTTGTTAATTAGCTCATATGGAGAAGAAGCCAAAATCAGAGGCAGCCACTTAATTCTGGAATGTAATTATATGGATTAAGATATGAAACGTGACTTTCTTAATGCCCTCTGAAGTCTCAGGACCTTAAAAATTCCTCAGCACTGAGGAACCCTGGACTAACGCTGCTAGCAACGCTGAGTACCTGAGCATACCAGAATAAAGTTATCCACTCTTTTTTAAAGAGAAACAGATTAATGAATGATGAAAATAGCAGTTTCCCAAAAAGCATACAAAATGAGAATTTAGTTCCATCTTCGTTTTTAGATGGGGGTCCTAAGAAAGACCAAAAATAAAAGTGGACCTTTACTGCATTCTCTCTCTTTAAATGCAACAGAGTCCCTACACTATAATTTCTCATTATATGTCTCTGGTTTTGATGAATTGCATCTGTAGATGGTTCAAGCAGCTGTTCAAAACTGCTTTGCTTATTATATTAAGATATTGGGAAAACTGAATTAAAATCTCTGTCCAATTTAACCTTTTTACTGAATCATTAACTGCCATTATGCAAATTTATCTTTGTCCACAGATTAAGCCATGCTTTTAGGGTCATTTGTCTGCTTTACTGATGGTAGTTGAACACAGTATAACTCACACATGAACTTGGAACACTATTTTTTTTCTCCTCCAAAGAAAAGGAAGTAGTGATTAGAGATCAAAACACTAGGAATACTTGAACATGAGCTCTTACCTAAATGCTATCAGTGACAGAAGTTCACAGAGTCACGTTTAAAATAACAAGTTCTGAAAAGCCCAAATAATTTTTCTATTATCCTTTTCAATATTTAATTATCCTGGTTTTGCTAAAAACAAGACCAGTTCTCTTTTAGTGATTTTTCTTTCGTCTAAGTACTTCTAGGTGGCTGTACTTTTCTGAGTTTTAGCCTGCGTATTTTTTTCCTAGGATGCTGTACTCGGTGCTGATAACAACACCAACGGAATGCTGAAGAAGCTCGTGTTTAGATTTATTACTACGGTAGCCAAGAAAGACTGATAAGTTTTCCCACATTCTTTTGTGAGAGGGGCGTGTTTGAGGAGGGGTGAATGGAACAGGTGACTAAAACTGACGAACTGAAGTATTCCATCCCATAATTGTCATACCCGCTATATAAGAGCATGATCACGTGTGTCACTCTCTCTTCGACCATGGCCGGCATCTAGACAGGACCCTGTCTGCCTCCCTGTGATCTACAGGCCTCAGGCCCTGCATCCCTGCAACCAGATTACAGTTTGCTGTGAAGTTCTGCCCATGACTTCTGGGTGCCTGAGCTGCACCTGCTGGAGCTGCCAGCTCCGCACACCCAGCTCCACTGCTGCTGGAGTGATGCCAACTCCACATCGAGCACTCAAGATTGGTTTTGTATATTTTGTATATATATTCTCTATTTATTAGTAGCATTAGTAAAACCCTTTAAAACTCTCCAACTTGAAGTCTAAGTCTCTCTTTCTTTCCCCTTATCTTTCCTATCATCTTTCCGATCTAAAGGAAGATGGGTGGCGGGAGGTAAAGGGGGTAACAGGGACCGTCTGCCACGGTTTAGTGCTGCCTTGCCTTAAGCCCTGACAGATTTAATTGGTGGCCAGTACGTGAAGAAGCGAGACCGTACAGGAAAAAAGAACCGTACGAGGAATGAGACCGTACAGAGCGAGTGTATGGGGATAAGATAAGAGAAACCGTGACATTAAGAAATAGGAATATGCCTAGATAGCCTTCAGAAGTGTATAAATATTCAATATTTACACAACAGAGAAGGGGCATTTAGTCCGGGCAGATGAATAGAGGTATGACATCATGAAAGCATGTGACTGAGGATGTGACATTTGCAGCAGTGTCAAACATTTGCAGCAGCATGTGGAAAAATCTCCAAAATATTGCTGTAATACACTGATTGCTATCTGCCTTGTATTTCGTCTTCTATGCTCAACACAAAGTGTGTGTTGCCTTGTTAAAGAGTTAGAACAGAGCTGTATTTCACAACTTAATTAGCTGATGCTGCTAGCTTAATGCAAGCTGTGTCAGGTGTCATGCATTAACGGGGTCAGAGCTCATCACTGCCTGAGTTTTATCCACTTATCTACTGAGGTTTTTGATTGTGCAAGCCTCATTTTGTATCAGCTTTACACGTTAATGCAAAATGAGGCTTATGCAACACAAAATCTGTAAGAATTTAATTCTATTAATAAATTTATAAGATCAGCAAGAGATGTTACTGTGTTAAAAATAGCTTGAGAGAGCTGCCTTCACCCAGGCTGCCAGCACTTTAAGAAAGCAGCGCTGAAGTTTAATCTATGAAGTGACAGCAAATAGAATTAAAATCACATAGCTAATGCTAGTAGGGTCAAGCCACAGTGTGATCTGTAATTGAAAAGATCTGTTGGTGAATTTGGTAGTGCTTTTAAAGCCCTTGATGGCCCTTAAGCTATTTATGTTACTCAAACTTGGTGCATATACAGGTGTCATAGCACAATTGTTCCATTGTATTTCCTAAACTCAAGTGGCTTGGAAACACTAATGATCATACACAACATCATGCACTACAAAACACTGTTGACCTGTACACTCACACATCAGTCAAGTCAGTGAAAATATATGCTTTTATATACGCTTGGCATAATTTACTAATTCATTTCCAAGGCATAACAAATGTCAATCGCTGGGTGTTTAGAGACCCCCTCTGAATTTATCATTGTCCACTGTCCAAAAGATTGCAATGGGAGTTTGTTTAGGCCAGACAGTAAGGGGGCATATCTTGCTATCTAGACCATAGAAGCTTTACTATGGCCTTTCTTGAGAGAAACAGAACTTAGTCTCAGATATTATTCTTATTCCTCAGCAATTCTTGTTCTTTATCTATGATCTATTCCATTTTGTCATATATCACCATTTCTTGCTTATAGGGATGCATTGGTCTTGAGCTCGGAGGAGGTGACGTTAGAATATTAACCAGCCTTCTTGGACTCTCCTACCTTCTAGAGCCCTATCCCATGAGCTTCTTCCAAGCAGGACCTTGAAGAGGCCAAAGTTCACCCTGCTGAAGTCCATGGCTTTAGTCCTAGTTATTGCCCTGCTTCCCCCATGCAGGATCCTGAACTCTACCATCTCATGGTCGCTGCAGCTAAGGCTGCCCCCAGCCCTCACGTCTCCAACCAATTCTTCTTGGATTGTTAGGACAAGGTCCAGAAGCGTACCTCTCTGCATTGATTTTTCCACCAGTTGTCATTAATGATCTGTAGGAACCTCATGGACTGTGTGTGCTTAGCTGTGGTGTTTTCCCAAGTAGACGTCAGGGTGATTTAAGTCCCCTATGAGAATCAGGGCATGTGATTGTAAGGCTGCTATCAGCTGTCTGTAGAAATCCTCATCAACTTCTTCTTCCTGATCAGGTGGCCTGAAGTAAACACCCAAAATAGTGTCCCCTTGTTATAGCGGGTCCCACAGTTTTTAACCATAAGAACTCAACTCATTCCTCATGTCCCCACAGGCAGACTTCTAAACATATGAGTTGTTCTTTCACATGAAGTGCACCCCCTCCACCTCACCTTCTTGGCCTGTCTTTCCTGAAGAGTACATAGCCTTCTGTTGGGGGGGAGTGATTTAGGCCACACCTTCCATGACAACATTCCATTCACGTGAAGCTGTTCCACCATGTCTCTGTAATTGTAATGAGATCATGGCCTTACAACCGCACATAGAACTCTGATTCTTCCTGTTTGTTTCACATGCTACGTGTGTTGCTGTACAGACACTTCAGAGAAGTAATTGAGCATGCAGGTCTCCCATGAGGGGTGCAGAAGGAATCAAAATAGTCATATATACCCCTGAGGTGGTGTGCTGGTTTGACTGAAAATGATTTAATTTTCTTCGTGCAGTTAGAAACCTTTCTTTTTCATAGCTAGCACGGTCATTATTTGGATTTAGTTTGACAACAAAAAGATAACATCCTGGGACAGAGTAGCAATACAACCATGATAGCCACTCACCCACTCCCTCTCCCTCCCCTTGCCCCCCCCCCCCCCCAAATAGGGGAAAATTGAAAGGGAAGGGAGAAACTTGGATTGAGTTAAACACAATTTCATGAAATAACAAAATACTAATACAGTACTAGTAAATATATAAAATAGAAATAAAAGATGCTCCATGCAATTCCTCACAAACTCCATCCACAACTTAGCAGCCACTCCCAAGAAGCACCACTGAAAAAAGAGGAAAAGGGCAGAAAAGCCCAGAGGCCTCTGAAAAATGGCAAAAGGCCAAACTAAACTTCCTGAACCGAACTCCTCAGGCTCTGATAAAAAAACCTTAAGAAAAAATACAAACGTGCAAGAGGGAAAACACCTGAGAGTGAGCAAAAGTGGGGACACCCGAGAGATGGAGGCTGGAAGATTCCCACTTTCCTTGAATATGAAGCATGATGCTAATGGGATCAGTCTGGATGTCAGTCAAGCTCTGCCTCATCTATGTCTCCCTTCCTTATTCCTCACACTGTAGGCAGAGCACTCGGAACGCCCTTGGCTCTCAGACCAGAGTAATTAAAAACATTAGCTCTGTGCTGGGGTGTTATCTCTTGTTCTCAAATTAAGTCTAAATACTGACTATGCTAGCTATGAAAAAGAAAGGTTTCTAACTGCATGAAGAAAATTAACTCATTTTCAGTCAAACCAGCACACTTTTCCACATCAGCACAAATAGGAATGAAAGTAAATATACGTAAAGGATCTGTGCTGTTTTTGAAGGTGATGGAGTGTACTCCGCACTGCCTTCATGTTGATACTCAAAATACAGGACTGAAAAAGGAGCTAGCTATGACAATTAACAAGTCCTTGATGGGGCTGAGTGTGAACAAAAGGGATGTGTTGCATGTTGGGGACACAACACATCTCTCAAATCCCTGAACCTCAAGGGAGGGCCTGGGGTAGCCAAGTCCCTCCCATCATAGGAGAAGATCAGGTTTGAGACCATATAAGGAACCAGAACATACAGAAGTCTGTGGGACCTGATCAGATGCATCTGAGGGTCCTGAGGGAACTGGCAGATGTAGTTGCTAAGCAACTCCATTATACTTGATAAGTCATGGCAGTCAGGTGACAACTCCCAAGTGACAGGAGAAAAAGGAATATCGCACACATTTTAAAAAAGCATAATGAGAAGGACTCCAGGAATTACCAACCAGGAAGCCTCACATCAGTGCCCAGTAAAATCATGGAACAGATGATCCTGGAATGTATCTCAAAGCATACGGAAAACAGGTGATCAAGGACATCCAACATGGCTTCAGAAGGGCAAATCGTGCCTGACTGATCTAGTGGCCTTTTACGATAGAGTGACTGCATCAGTGGACAATGGAAGAGCAACTAATGTCATCCACCTGGACTTCTGTAAGGCCTTTGACGTGGTTCCACACAACATTCTTGCCTGTAAATTGTCGAGATATGCATTTGATGGACTGACTATTCGATAGATAAGGAGTTGGCAGGATAGCCATATTCAAAGAGATTCAGTCAATGGTTCAATGTCCAAATGGAAATCAGTAACAAGTGGTGTTCCTCCAGTGTCTACACTGGGAATGGTACTGTTTAATACCTTTATTAAAGGCACAGAGGGAAGGATCAAGTGCACTTTCAATAAGTTAGTGCATGACACGAAGCTGAGTAGTACAGTCAATAGGCCAGAGGCATGTCATCCAGAGGAACCATGACATGCTTGAGGAGTGGGTCAACGTGAACGTCATGAAGTTAAACAAGGCCAAGTGCAAGGTCCTGCACCTGGGGGCAATTCCTCACTCTCAATAAAGGCTGGGGGATGAATGGATTGAGAGCAGCACTATGAAGAAGGACTTGGGGATATTTGTAGATGACAAATTAAATATGAGCCGGCAATGTGTACTTGCAGCCCAAAAACCAATTGCAAACTGAGCAGCCTTTTTAAAGAAGTGTGGCCAGCAGGTTGAGAGAAGTCGTTTTCCCCATCTACTCTGCTCTCATGAGACCCCATTGAGAGTATTGTGTCCAGCTCTGTGTCCTCCAGTACAAGAAATACATGGACTTGTTTGAGTGGGTCCAGAGGAGGGTCACAAAACTTATCAGAGGGCTGGAACATCTCTCCTATGAACAAAGACTGAGAGAGTTCAGGTTGTTCAGCCTGTAGAAGAAAAGTCTCTGGAAAGACCTTATTGTGGCCTTTTATTTCGTAAAGAGGGCTTGTAAAAAAGATGAAAAGTGACTCATTACCAGCACCTGTAGTTAAAGGACAAGGAGCAATGGTAGATTTAGTTATATGGAAGAATTTTTTTCTAAGATGAGAGTGGAGAGACACTGAAACAAGTTGTCCAATGAAGTTGTAGCTGCCCTACCACTGCAAGTATTCAAGGTCAGGTTGGAGGGGGCTTTGAACAACCTGATCTAGTGAAAAAAGTCCCTGTCTATAAGGAAGGGGGTTGGATTAAATGACCTTTGAAGGTCCTTTCCAACTCAAACATTCTACAATTCTACAGTGGAAATGCAATGACCATGTGCTGAAAATTAAATAGAGTGCACCTATTTTTCCTATTAACTGCAGTTTTCAGAGATACAATGTCTAAGATCCTTCAAGGAGTGGAAGCCTAAGGCCTCTGAAACATACAAGTTCCCACAAGAACTACTCACTTTACAAAACTTAATTTCCTGCCTGATTACTCTTGACCTTTTTGAGAGCAAGGAGAGGAGCATGGCACTCCTCTGTAGCATAATACAAATTAATTCAGCTGCCACTGGACAGATGCAGCACCATCTTCTCCCACCTCTGTCCTGAGATGTCTCTGCCCAAAACACATGTAGGAAAAAGAGATTAACGCAAGTCACCCACAAAGACGAGTATTTAGAAGCCCTTTGAACACTTTATAATTGTCCCTCAGAAGCATGAGAGGGAAAATTTGCAATCAAGAATTCAGTAAAGAAAACCAGGCTACAAACAGTTAAACAGCTTTTATCAGTGATTGTACCTGAGCTGCAGCATGAACAAAAGCTTTTTCTGTTGTTGTCAAGTCACACCAAAACACAGCTGGCTCCGTACCAGAACATCGACAGAGCCACTCTCGTTTTGCAGTCCCAAATTGTCAGTGTAGAGAGGGAAGAAACACAGAGATGCTCTCCAGAGAACACAGTACTTATTTTATTCTCGTACCATTTGCTTATGGCTTTCCAAAAGAAATGGATCAGATCCTACCGTGAGTGAATGCATTCCATCTCAAACAGTTATTATGCAAAAAAAAATTAAAAAGCAAGATAATAAATTCGAAACACCATTATAAATATATTTTTATCAGCAAGGCTCACCTTATCTCCTACACTAGGTCAGCCTTGCTCGGATTTTAAAACTTATTCAGAGCTTCTTATACAATTCAATCACATCCTATCCAAGCAATGGGGATTTAAGGCCTTGTCTGGCTGTTGTTGCAGTGAAGAGACTAAATTTTGATTCACACATGTATTTTCTGCAAGTACAGGCTCATAGACAGTTTATATATTATTATATTTTATAAAGATTATGTATTAACTATCCATTGTAATGTGTATCAATATTTTTGAATGTCTGAGATACAATTTATGACCAGAATTCAAATATCATGTCCTTCCAGAAGACCCAAGAAATGCTCACCTATTTATATATATAAAATACATATGCACGTCTTATTTCCCATAGCTGAGTACGCCTTAATTTTTGTAGAGAGATACCTGGGAGCTGAATTTCTGATATTGATTGAGCTTATTTACCATGGACAACAGACTCTGAGAAACTGTCTCAAAAAACAACCAAACAACACAGATTCATGGAATCATTTAGGTTGGAAAAAATCCTTAAGATCATGACATCCAACCCTTACCTGAACATCATGGTACCCTCATTGAGGTTTCATACAATACTCATTTTGATATGCATTACTAAGATAGAAAAATCCAAGCTACTGTGGGAAATCTGAGAAGAGTAGTTTGTCTGATAGGTGAATGTACCATGGAAAGGACGGTGACTGAGAGAAGTAACATAAATGAAGGTAGGTAGGAACACTGTCTGGCTAAAATAAACCACCTTGTTCATTTGTTAGTGCCAACATATACCAGGGTGTAATTATGGCTGGTGTTGCACAGTCTTCCTGCCAGGGAATCTGCACCCTGGAGTAGGAAGACAAGACAGGGACAGGTAGCACACACTCAGCTGAAGCTGGAGTTACACTCAAGTCTCCAGCAGAACCAAAATCCCTGAAGTCCCTTTCCAGTGTTTTAGTCAGCTATGCTGCAGTTTGAAACTGACTGGCATATGCTCAGTCTCCAGGGGTCCTCTGGTTCATGTCAGCTCATGTCCTCGTAAACTAGTAAAGATAAAACAGAAAGACTGTGATGCAAGTCTGCAAATATAGGGCCAATATTCTAGTGATTCATACATGGGTGAAACACCAGAACAGATGCAGAAAATTATTTGAATCACAGAGGTTTAACTATAGTTAGCTTCATCTGACCTAGCCAATATTCTAATTCAGACACAGTCATTCATAGCTCGTGTCAGGGAGAGAACTAATTGTTTTTAGAGACTAAATCTTGTTGTCTGTTTTTAGACATCCACCGATGGTAACATTTCTATCCATACAGTGCCTGTTTCTGACTGGCAACTAGAAGTCTGGGTGGGGACACATACAACCAGTCAATCAAGTTCCAGATAGAATACCTCACACTGTCAGGTCTGTAGGAATTGGTAGTTTGCATCACCCACTATGGCACTGGAAGACACCTGTTTTAACTAGCAACACTAAAGAACTCTCTGAGAATTAACCTGTCTATTTGTGACAAAACACTATTTGTATTTGGCATTAATGACTCACCTCTTCTCCTGCATTTGAGAGCAATGGCATGGCTGCTTTCAGGGATGAGAAGGGAAGTGAAGGATATTGGCTGTTCTCAAGAGCATTTGTATTTTTCAATAGTCTTATGGATGGAAACAGCTGAAATGCGATGATGCAGAAATGTAACACTAATGGACACGTTAATGAGCTTTATTAATGGAGGATAATGATAACAAAAAAGTGAAATTAAGCAAATCTGCACAGGTGCAAATGAATGTATCAAAACCTTTGATAAGCCCAGCATGTTTTTAACATGCTGCAGAATTACATCACTGCAAATGGAGGTTGGCTGTCAATTCATGTCACTGCCAAAGCTTCTCTAAGAAAGAAACATCTCCAAAGTGAAGACTTTTGGCACAAACTGGGAAGTCATTTTGGAGGAAGGATCTTTCCATACTTCTGTTTCTTTGAATAAGTGTCTGCAGCCTTTGAGTAAGTGTCTGTTTAGAAGAAGGTAACCGACTGACAGACCTCCAGGCTAATCTATAATCCATTCCTTATCAGCATCTTTGACTTACATGTGCAATGGTTTTTCATTTTTTTTTTTTTTTCAGGCTGTTGTGTCTGATGACAGACAGAAGCCTTGCTGCTTCCTTTCCAGACTTCTGAAAGAATATTTTTTATAAACATACCAAATCAAGAGCTCTACTAAAAGACTGGAGTACATTAAGTCCAGTGCTGCATGTGGGAAATGGAAAACATCCAGGCTATCACCTTGCCTGTAGTCAAGACAACAGTAAGCATGCCTTAGAGCACAGTGAAGCACTTCTAAATTGAAGAAGGATCAATGCACAATTTGTGCTTTTATCATAGATACTTTATGTCTAACTGAATTGGTGACTTTCCTTAGTAACTTATTTTCTAGACAAAGGAAATGTGCTGGTGTTCTTTTGTATGGATTTCAGTGAAGCATTGATCAGTAGTCAGATGTGAAACTTATGATGGAGATAAAGAGAATTACCAAAAGAAGCTAGATTTTGGGAGATAAGTAGCAAAAATAAAGAGGAGCAAACAGCACTGAAAGAATTGAGCTTGGCAGATACTGAAGACCTGAAGCAATTTCAGAGAAATGACATCCACCACACTGATGCTGCTGTGTGACACAAGGTTTCCAGTATAAAAGCCTTTGTTCCATGGGTGGAAAAAGACAGTTAGGGGAGGATAAGTTTCTTGAGTGAGTTTCTAGTATCTAATCCATGGCTGGGTGAAAAATATTTTTTCTCTTGGTAGTGACTCAAATTTAAGTCTCTTGCCTTCATCCAACTGAGACAGATATTTTATTAAAACTTTAAAGCAAACCTTCCTTGAGACCTCTGTCCTTTTATAAACTTGCCTGAAATCAGCTGTTTTATAAACTTGGCTGTAATCAGTTGGCAGGTGAAAAATTTTGGAAAGGAACGGAAAAACTGTTATAGTTTTTCTGCATGCCCACATATATTATTCCATAGCCTTTTCCCTCTGGGAAGCCTTGTTTAAAATATTCATTATATATTAATAATGTATTAAGTTATTTATAATTATAATACTAAAAAGAGCATCTGTAGCATTGAAAAGTGTAAAGCATTATATGAGGTTGTCACAAAGGATAGTCTGCATTGCTACTAGATGTTCAAAGCTCTTGCATATTAACCCCCTCAGCTTGCAAGCCTTTTGTTTGATACTAAATTTTGGCAGTCCCTTCTCTGAAGGACAGTGGAAAAAGGGACCTGGTGAGCTGACCTGGAGATGGTGTCTGCTGTTGTTGCTTACAATGTTGAATCTGTCTTCCTTGAAGGTAGAATAAAGCAATCAAGTTAATGAAAGAGGAATGCCGAAGTACAACAGAAAATACAGCTTCTGTGGCTTAGCATCAAGTGTCCAACTTTGAAAGTCCCTCGTGCTGGTGGAGGGCACAACCAGCACTTGTGCCCATTTTCAGGCTCTGCATAAGATTCTTATCCTCATATGCAGTCCTAAAGATAACTAAATTAACTACAAACTTAGTTAATTACACAGCCTCTGTCAAGCAGAGGACAGATACTAAATGGTATTTTCCTAGCAAGAACCAAAAACATAAAACCCCAGTTGTCTTTATTCTGCTGAAAGAATAAACTCCAAACAACAAATTTGTAACCCTGGGGATTCAGCAGTTTCACTGGTTCAGTGAGATAACCGGAGGACCTCAGTGTCCCACTGTTGTGGATGAGTGATTCAGGGTTCTGCTTACTACAGAGCAATGTTACTATCACTTAAAGTACGACTTAAAAGAGTTCAAGGGCAAGGTTCACTCTATTACTTACTACATTGAGGAAACATGCCAAGCAGAATTGGATGAGAGTTGTTTCAGAGTGATTTCTATAGGGCAAGAGATATGAAAGGATAGAGGGAGGCCCTCCCGTTGAGTCACAATGTTCAGAATGGACTCCCTTGCTTTCTGAGCGCCTTCTCAGAGAGGAGCCTAGGTGCGGCTGTATCCAAACTTAGTTCCAGACTTGATGTCTAAGACATGTAGAGAGTAAGGTAAAACAGTTAAGGGTTTCTATGTACTTATGGCCAAAGGATTCTATGTGCACACCCGATTCTTTGTATTGCTCGGCCAGGATTTCAAAGTTTCACAAATCCACATCTCAACCTGCTTACCTCCCCTCCAGGGCCTTGGTGTCAGGTTGCTCTGAAATCTGGATTCTAGGCCTCTCAAAGCAAACTCTCAGGCATCAGAGTTTGTGTAAATAAATAATTTAGTAGAGTAGTATAGCAGCATGTTAGCTTGAGCTGGGTGCCTTTGCAGAGGTCCCAGCCAATCACAGAAATCTCTGGGTTTTTATATCCCTGCAGACTATTTACCTACCCCTCACACCGTGATTCAGTCCAGTAGCAATATTTGAGTCTGAGGTCTTCTTGCTTGTCATTGGATCCTTTTCACTGATCCCAGATGGGCCTTTGTTTTGTTTAACTGTAATATATTCTTTATAGCTCATAGCTTTGAAGGTGTTGTTCTGTCTGAATGAATCCTATTTCTTCCCAGTAAAGTGCAAAACAGGCCTTATCTCACTGATGTTCACTGTAGCTGCTTTGTTTATATTAAGTAGATATAAGTTTGGCAAATATCAGCAGAACTTTACAGCATAGAGCTTAAGATTTCAGCAAATTCAGCTTACTAGGTAACATGAAGCATATAGTATATTAAAAATCACTCAATCTTATAATTCTAAGTGATTCGTTCTATTTAGTATTAATTTACTTAAGCTAAATGATTGGTATGAAACTTAAATTTGGCTTATCCAGGGATCTGTGAGTAGTAAAACATCATTGCCATGTATAGTAGAGAGACCTCAAAGTAGTCTCACCCAGGCTACCATATTTATCGAATAAAGTGGCTGATTCATAGTCAAATTGTATACAGAGGGAAAAGTAAGCACAAGCCTCCTTGTACCTACAATGTATCGGTGTTCAGTGTGCTGTTCTACTTCCTTGTGCATTTCCTAAAAGGAGTTCTTGGCCTGGCAGCATCTTAGGCCTTTACCTCCTTCGGAGTCTGCTCCTGGTTTGGCTCGTGGGGGAGAAAGGGTGTTGAGTGTATCATCTGCCACATCCACGTGGGCAAAAGGGTATATAAAGGGCTAAACAGCTAGAATGTTTCGTAAGTTTGGGAAAATATTTTGGCAAGGATGAAACTACACTGGCAATCAAATTGTGCAGGAAGAACCCATATTGCTTTTGAATAAACTGACAACGTGCCCAGATACAGAGGAAGGACACATCTTGAAGGGCTTCCAGCTTCACCTAGAGACTTATTCTCTTCCTGGTGTACTCTCCTGCAATATTCTCTCGTCTCATAATCCCTCTCTGTTGGAAAGTAAAACGTGGGAAAGCAAGATGTGCAGTTCCAGCCACCTGGATGATAAAGGAAGATCAATACTAACATGACCATCTGGATGGTCAAAGACATAATACTAACATAATAATATATAAAGGGCCTTGGACAGATTACTTTGAAGTACGTTTCTCATAATTGTAAAAAGTTATAGCCCAGACTTGTGAGAATGGTATCTTGGGCTGGATAACCACCCCCAAGTGCATGGGATGTGTGAATGTCCTTGGGCCTGGTCTGTGAATGAGTGGAAAAACAAGTAAGACAAACATCACATGAGTTCAGTGTGTTTTTAATAACAATTAGTGGAAAAACACCTTCTGTAAACATCTTAGTCCAGGCCCATACCTGTAAATCCTATACATTGTCAATGGTGAATAAAGAAGGCAGTCTAGGCCTAGGTCAGGTCTCTGCTTGGCCAGGCTCTGCGCTCCTTCCTGAACAAGATCTCTGCCTCTGCGTGAATTTCTGTCTGCATCCTGGTATGCGTCGTTTCTAATCGCCACACCTCTCCTGTCCTGCTATATTTGAAAAGAGGAACCGGTTTTTAATCCAGCTCAATGGAATCCTCTTCTTAATAGGAACTTTTAGAGACTTGTTCAAAGCAAAAAATTAATAAATAATAATTATGCACACAGTGCAGAACCACGGTTGCAAGCTTCACATTAGTATTTCCTGTCTTTTAAGTGCCCAACAACACAAAATTTATACCCTTTTAACACAGGTTTTCTGAGGGAGATCGAAATTGCTTGTAAAGTACTTTGCACATGAAAAGCCTCTGTTTAAATGATGTATTTATGATTAATAGTAATAACGTAGGTGCAGAGCAGCCAAGTGTGATTGCCTTTTTGAGGATCACAGATGCTCCCCGCCAATAAGAACAAAAAAGCACTTCAAGCTCTAGACCCAACAGAAATATACGTAACTACTTTAGTACAAAGCTCTTGACTCAACACTAAATAAAGTATGAGGAAGTCAGAGTGGCATAGGGAAGAGCTATGGAGGGAGGAGATGCTGGCTAATGCCCTCTACATTTGGGACACTCATTGATCCATGATGAAGAAAGCCTCCTAACACTTAAATGGGAAGCAGAGTTCCTAGGGGCCTGTGAAATAAAAGAGACTCCAGGATGTATGCTGTTTCAGTTGGTACAAGTAAAAGCAGCAAAAAAGCAACAACAGAGTCTCTAGCACAAGCTAACAAGCAGCATGTCAGTCCCCTGCCTGCTGATCCAGTCAACATCTCCACTTCTTTCCTTTGTCCCAGGAAGCAGCATGGTGGGAGGTGCCTGTAATAGAGACACGTCCAACGAATGTCTCCCTTTTCTTACCCTGCTCAACAGGGCTCCTGCTCAGCAGATTATACAGATACCTGTGCTATTTGCTGTCTATTCATGTTTCATCATCTCTGCAATAATTACAGTTGAGTGAGAGAAAGCATACTTTCACGGTACCATCTCCAGCTGTATCACCCATATGTAGGATCCATTCCACCATAGTGGCCACATGTACTGACACATCAGCCAGAAACACAAATGGTAACTGTTGATTGGGCAGCTAGATCATGAGCTGCTTATAAACATTTACATCTACCAAGATGCACAGAACTTCACAGGCATGTGAAACAGAGACACGCTAAACACAGACATGGGAAATGAGGTTACTGTGAAGTCAGTAAAGCTGTAATGATGTTTGAAGAGAACAAGGCAGATGTGATGGGGGACATCAGATGGGAACAATTCTGTTATTTGGAATGGTGAAAGACCATCAGGCTACCAACACTTTCCCTATAGGGAAACTTGTTTGGAATCTCATTCTCCAGGGTGTTCCCAAGGAGATCACAGACGTTACCCAGGAGTTACTTAGGTTTATTCATATGACCAAGTTTGAGCCTGTCAGGGACCGTATTTTAAGTTGCCTCAAAGTCTGCTTGCTCCTGTCTTTGCTGCAAATGATGATGTCACTCTTCAAAAGCCTCTCCAGCTACAAGAAACATGCCTAGCTACAATTAATAGGAGACTTGTCCTGTGGGGATCCTGCCTGGCTACAGGTAATGGGAGGCTGGCCTGGCCACAGGCCGATCACCTGCCTCTGCCAGAGCATGCGTGGTGCTGCACAGGATCAGCGTGCCGGGACTGGGGGAGTGTGTGTAAAGGCGCTGTAAAAAACTGTATAACCATGCAGAATGCGTGTGACCCGGGGATCCCCACCACCAACCAGCACCATGCGTACACCTCCCGGGGATGTAAGGGGCAGCCACGTCATGAGCGACAGATGAGCTGCCTCCCTGGGACATGCCGCTCTGCCTAACAGAGAAGATGATTGGATCCTGGATCCATGGTGGTAATTTCTCTCTTGCAAACCTGTCCTCACCACCTGCTAAGTCTCCTACTTTCCAAATATTTTCATTTCCATCCTGTCCTATCACTATTTTCTTTACCAGTGTTCAATAAAGTTCCCGAATTTGGTGGCATTTGACCTCATTTGCATCTTAATCTCACTCCAGGCAATATTAAAGAATCTCTCTGGTTCAGGGCTTCCTGGACCAGAAGCCAACAGAACCCAAGAAGCCCTGCCTCTCTCCTATTAGAAGTTTGGTGTCTAGCTGGAGTACAGCTAGTTCAAGCATACACAAACAAAATCTCAGCATGTCTTCCACCCTCAGTGAAATCCATCCTAGTCTTTACAAAGTAAATCCCAGTTCACCAGAGTCAAAAGCTGTTGTCAGTTCCTCTAAGCTGGCAGAAGATACATGAACACCTACATGATTGTATTGATTACTTCTGTGGGATCCAGAGCCTCACTGGGGAACAACTGTAGATCACCACAACCATTAATGTCAAAGACAAAGTATTAGAGGTCTGAACCACAAAGACTCCAACCCCAAGACCAAAGAAGTCAGACAGATTTTTTCGAATTACTTCCACACACTCTGAAATTTGAAAGAATAAACACTCTGATAACTATTTTCCTAAGAGAGTTAGCTGTAGCTGTGTAACAGTTATACAGTTGAATACAAAGAGCTAACCCCATAATAGTCGTATAGCTACTGTTTGAATCTATGTCAGCTCTTAGGTATGCTCATAAGCCATGATGTATTCTCTATATAAGCAGACTTAAGAGATTAAGCTTCTTTCTGGTTTTGAAACCAAAATCTGTTATTATCTTACCCAGGAATTCTAACTCAGATAATTTTATTTGTGAACACTGTTGCACAAGTTTCAGCAGCCTGAAGGTATTTAGCATACAAAGGGCAGTGTTAAACATCAGTGAATTAAGTCAGGTGGCAATATTTGGCAAGAAAGTTGTTGGTCAGATATCTTTTAGCATCTTATTAATGACCTGGAAGATGAGGGTCAACAGCATGCCAGTTAAATTCACTGAAACACTTAATTTGGAAGTGTCATTACCATCCCTGGGGTCTCAGAAAGTGATGTGAAACACAGAAAGGAAAAGGAAACGCATGGTTCACTTGGAAAATACCATATTCTCAGGAGGTCAGCCCAGAATACATGATTAATAGTTACCTTTGGCAGAAGACACAGTATTTGGTGAAGCTTTCCTTCACATTCCAAGATTGCCGCAAGCATTCTTAGATAGACAGCCAGGACCATGCTAGTCCCTTCCACCAGAGATCATCCTTCAGGTTTTTCAAATCTGTTATCATGCAAGAGGATTCCTCATGTGTTTTCATCATGTTTACAGTCTCCACAAGTCTCTTTGACCTTCAGCCATAGCTTCCCAAGAGCAGGGCATGGAAACATGGAAACTGTGCTAGACTCTCTCCCCTTCCTTCTTATCAATAGAAGATTCACTTGCAGAACTCTCTGCAGACAGAGATCCTGCTTGGTCCCTTTGTAGAAATAAATTCACCACTTGGAGGAGGTGAGTCAGCTCTCTCTTCTGAGAGGAAAAAAAAAAAAAGCTAAATGCAGTTTGGTTTTGTTGTTTTGTTTTTGTTTTGTTTTGTTTTGTGTTGTTGTTGTTTTTGTTTTGTTTTGTTTTTTGGTTTTGTTTTTGTTTTTTCCCCTCGGTTCAGCCCTGAGCTCTCTTCAGGCTCAGACTATATTTCAGAAAATCAGGGCAAAGTTCATATGTTCCCCAGCTCTTGCTTATCTCCTCCTTCTCTCTTCAAAACTCTTTGTTATACAAAACAAGGCCCTGTCATGTTCAAGGCTTTGGTACCCCTTATGGTCAAAGGATAGAATTGTCACTCACCATCAACATTGTCTGTTGAGTGACTTGTTCAGTAGCTGTTAGTTCCTGTTGCCTTCCCAAAGAGACTGAACCTTGCACACCCATCTTCATTCACTGTTTCCCACATTCTCTAAATGTAGGATAAGGAATAGGTAAAGAAATGAAGAAACCAACTTAACAACAGAGTCAATTATACTTTTAAGCAGCATTCTTTATTTTATCAGCGCTGGAGAGCTCTGGAGATCGTCCTCCATAAGTGCTCCAAAGACCTGATGCTCTTGCCTTGCTTATATTAATATAATTATTACATATGAGTTACAATTTTTGAAAATTTTGACATATATCTATACTAAAAAAAATTGATGATATTAGTTATAATGGTTTAGTTTATTTCTTACAATACATCTATTAATTATTAGTTAAATATAAACTAAGCACTCTGCTTCTAAACAATGTGTTACTTAATCTTCTGTCTCCCTCTTGTCATGTAGAAGGATCTAAAACTTGAAAAATATCCCCTTTTTTTGCAGGTGGTTAGAAAACATTTATCATGTCAATTGGTTAATGATGGGTACATCTTTTGTAACTTAATAACAGTATACATTAATTTAGCAGCTTCTCTTCAGTAAAACAAGAGAAAGCATTTGCTAGGTCAGCACTAAGTCATAAGAAAGCAATTGACTCCTGACTCCCAGGCTCTATCTCGGCTGCTTGCACCCAAAGTGCTTATATCACAGATGCAAAGTGAATACAGAGTTCAGTTAGCATGCATTGAACAGTTTATGTGGATGACCGCCCTTCTGATTCATAACATACACAGCTGTTCTGTGTTCTTTGAAGGTTTTTTTTTGTTTCCCATCAGTGTCTTAAAAGCACTGAGAAATTTTCATCTGCCTTCACACTTTTCACTCTTCCTTATTTTTCAGTTCATCCAGGGTCTTCAATTTTGCACACCTGTTTGCAATCAAGACTACTTCACTGTCACATTTCCCCTTCAGTGTAACATCCACGTCATTATTAAGACCACATACAGTTCCATAAGAAACTGGACCATTTCTTCTAGGAAAGGAAACAATCAGCACAAGCGTATTATTAGTCCCACCATTATTTTAGGTCATAGTGGATTTATGATGGCCTTTTTGGTGTTTGGTGTGCTGTTTGTTTTACAGTATGGTCAACCTGAAGTCAGCAAAGAGATATATGACTAAAGATATAGAAAAGCAAAATTGTTCAATGGAATCTACATCTAAATCAAAATAAACTGGTTTTGTAGAACACAGAGTTAAACAAATGAAGTGTAAACTGATTCTTATCTTCTTTCCCTGCAATAAGTTTATCAGGTTTACCTTTTTTCCATTATCATTTGTTTCCTAAAAAGTCACATTTATAATGGAGGTTAGTGGGTCTGGAACGGTGTTGAAGGCAAATATTAAAAAAAATTGAAGCAAGTCAAGCTACTGAAATTCTGATCAGGACCGGTCCCTGGCTAATCAAACTTGTCTGCACTAGAATCATTAAAATGGGATAATCAGAACACTTTCTATCCATGCATAAGTCCTGTGTTCTAGGAGAGGCTTGTCCCAAAAGTTGTTATAACTGATCAGTTGTAATTCTTCTTTCCATGGAAGAACTTTTTACTTAGGTCACCTAAGCTGCCCTGCCTGTAGTGCCAGGCTTGAAATTTCTCCCAGCATGCCCTTGTTACAGGACTGAAACTGCAAATATGAAAGAAGAGTATGGAAAGGGGAAATAAGAATGACTTTGCAGGCAAGGGCACCCAACCAAGTAATGCTGATTTCAGTGTTTATGTTCAGAAGGTGGTAAAGAAGATGTATTCTCCAGCAGCAGCTAAAGCATCATCTCTTAGCATTTTAATGTCTTCTGGCCTCTCACGAGTGAAATCCATGCAGATCATGGGAACACAAGTTCTTCGTCAGCATAGCATCCTGCCTACACTGTGAATGGTTGCACCCAGGGAGTTGTATTTGAAAACTAATGATGCCTGCCCCTCTGAAGGCTGGCTGTAGTTTCTTACTGGGATGTACTTACCCACTGCAGACAAACACTGGTCTCTCCAAGGCATACCGTGACCTGCCAGCTATATCCATGATCTCTGTTCCAGTTTGGCCCCTTGAAGCTGTGGTCCTTCATGTCATGCCTTCGACACCCATAGTGCCCTGAAGGCAGAGAGACAGTGCCAAGAACCGAAATAGAAACTGCCTCTCCACTCCTCACAGCATGAGGCATGATAAGGCCATGGGCAAACTGGGGATGCTGAATAAAGATGCAAATCTAGACAAACTTTTCTGAAATAAAAGGGGGAAGAGGAAAGGAAAATGGAGAAAATAATTAAAAGAAAAAGACGAAAGACAGCAGCAGCAATGTTATCCTTCACTAAGCCAAATGCACAACAGGTAACTTTGCAAGCCCAGGAAACACACTCACTCTACCACGTCAGAGAAACCATCTCCCAAGGCAAATGACAGTCATGGCATGCTGGTCACACCTTTAAGTCCTCCAGAAGTCTTATTGAGTTCAACAATAGCTGTTGGCAGCTCCAGACTTTCATGAGATAAGCTGATGATGATAAGCACAAGTCTTCCCATGTATGTGAGCTTCGGTACCAGAATAAGCACAATAAGCACTTCAAGGAAGTCACACATCTCAAAGTGGGAAAGGAGGTTAAATCATCATAATAAAAAAATTTATTTCTGGAGTATGTCAGTGACATTTCAAGTTCTCTGGATCTT
The DNA here is from genome assembly GCF_964273445.1 of Streptopelia decaocto. NCBI lineage: Eukaryota > Metazoa > Chordata > Aves > Columbiformes > Columbidae > Streptopelia > Streptopelia decaocto. The sequence continues at coordinate 41,360,728 of NC_138657.1, forward strand.
TTTCCATTCAAAATCATGGTTTTGTTGCCAACAGTCCCAGTAAGCAAAACACAGGATTTTTCAATCACTCACTGTAATAAAGCAAAAAAACCTATTTAACAGAATCTGAAAATAAATCACTAGGAGAACTAGATCTGCGTTGTCACTTTTCAGACTGGTTTCTCAAATCAATAAGCTAGCCTAGAGACCTGTTTTTCATCTCATTATTATTGAAAGGAGTTCAAATCAAATGAAGCTATCAGAAATCAGAGTAGGTTCCCCAAATTAAAATTATCAGTAGAAGTGTTAAATTGTAGTGCTTGATTACACTGTATAATCATTTCAGGTTGTATAACTGATGCAACATTAAGTGACAGAACTGAAGAAATGCCAAGAATAACACATTAACTGAGAACAGGTTCCAGGCTCTCAATGCAGAATAGTTGTAACCAAGAGCTGCAGCTATGGATCTTTCATTTGGTGGAGAGGTTTCTACAGGTCAAACAGTAATTTGGATCAAATGTCTTTTTCAAAAACAGGCACATATGCAAATTCCTTCAAATCCTACCAATTCTTCATATGATTTTAACCAAGAGATTTGAGGTCCTGTCTGTTTTTCTCTGGTGTTCTTTTCCACTGATTTATTTATATACTACTTTGTCACAGAGGCACCCCAAAAGTCAATTTTAGGTGGACAAGAAGTTCCATAACAGACTGTATTCTAGCTGGAAAAATGTAGCCCATAAACTGACTAGAAACAGGGTTTATACAATTATTTAGCACTCCAACAACATAAAATACAGATTTGGATATTAGTTGAGGAGATTATTGGGGTATGACGATATAAGAATAATGAGGGTCCACAACGTGCACTCATTCAGTCACAAGAAACAAAACAAGAGGCCTCTCACTCATGGCTACCCAGAAGAAATAATCACTCGCCTGCGTTAGGCAAGGGCTCACACTTGCTTGGGTTAGGCAAGGACTCCTTCAAGGATATATCCAGTAGAGAAAAATAATCACTCATGGAAACAAGGACGTGAGCCACTCTCAGTCCTGGAAAGTCTCCTTAGACAGCTTCCCAGTCTAACGAGAGCGCTCCAGTTGGCAGACCTGCTGCTCTGAGAAGACCACTCAAAGGGGGTCTTTGTTGGGGATCCTGTTTAATAGCCTGGTCAGATCTGGCTGTGGGCATTACAACATGGTCCAGAAGCTTCTCAGCTTCTCTGGGCACCTCCCTTATTGAGGACCCTGTCAATCGACTAAGGGTCCCACCCTTCCTACACCACCCAGCTGGGTGGAGGTGAAGTCACCTTGCCTAAGGATAGGGGATGTCACAGCTATGAAGTAAAATTTCTAATACCAATAATGCCAACAAGGAATATTTTGCAGTTTCAGATTTGACCTGTGCAGACATTTCTTTCAGTTCCTTTTGGGCTATAATAGCTTTCACTAAAGATTAGTGTTAACACCTAACTAGGAATAAAAGCATTTGTTACTGCAGTTATCCCTTCTAGAGTCACTAAGATAAATGCTGAGAAAACTGTGAAGTGGTAGGTCTACTAGTTATGACCTGTCCTGCTTCTTATCTGATGCTTTCTTCACTCTTGAATAATGAATCCAGGCAGGTTGCTCTTCAATCTTGATTGCAGTAAAGGCCATCAGCAACACCTGGAATGGTTCATTTCACTTCCCTTCTAAAGGTGGACCTGAAAAAGCTTTAACATAAACTTAATCTCTTGGCTTGAAAGAAAATACTCCTTGGCTCAAGGCTTAACTCTAATTCTGAGCAGCACTAAAGGTAGTGCTTGTTTTTGCTCCAAATTAGCTTCTTGACAAATTTTATTTAACTGCTGTTTGATTATATGATTAAATTGCTTTTCTACCTGTCCACTTGCTTAAGGCTTGTAGGGAGTATGCAACTACCAATCAATCTCTAACGTTTTACTGACTTACAGTACTACCTATGCAACAAAATTGCCCTCTATCAGAGGACATCACAGTAGGCACCCCAAATCGGGGTATGATTTCATTTAACAAAGCCTTAGTTACTTTTCTGACTTTACTAGTTTGGCAGGGAAATGCTTTTGGCCAACCTGAGAAGGTATCTCTTAATACCAGCAAATATCAATACTCCCCTTTTCTAGGGGAGTCTGGAGAAATTTATTTGCCAATATTGTCCTAGTACATTTCCCTTTTCCAATTGTTCTTATTTGTACCCAGTTTAAGATTGTTTTATTAAGATTGTTTTCCAGACATAATTCGCATTGCTGTGTCACTTGTTTCTAAATAGTATATAAATTTGCTCTTACCTTTTAATCAAATCTTGGTATGAAGCATAAGCTCCCCAATGAGTTTTGTTGTGTTCTAATACAATTTCCCATAACATACTGCAAGGCATATTTTACTGATGTTGGTTTGAGAAGACAGCCCTCCAGGATCAGATGTATCACTTTCAAATCTGCCTCTGTCATTTCAACAGCTTGTCTCACAGTATAATCTGCCCATTTATTTCCAATTTCCTGATCAGTGTTTCCCTTTTGATGCTCCTTGAAATGCATGATGGCAACTTTTCTAGTAACAGCACAGGTTCCAACAATTGGAGTATCATGTTTAATCTGTTTTCCTTGTGTTGTTAATAAACTTTTTTTTCAAATGGATCCATAGGTATGCACCATTCTAAAAGCATACCTTAAATCAGTCCAAGTATTAACATTCTTCTCTTTGGATAATTTTAATGCTCATGTGAGTGCAGCTTTCTGGGCAGAAGTCCTAGGAGGCAAAGGTTTAGCTTTGATTACCTTGTGGGTAGTTGTCACCACAAACCCAGCTTTACATGCTTCTTACTTTACAAAGCTGCTTCAGCTAGTGAACAATGAGTCTTGAGCATCTTCCAGTGGCTGTACCTTTAAATCCAGTCTGCTGGAGTAAACAGCTTGTGTTGTTTTCAAGCAATTGTGAACCACAGGCTCTGAAACAGATCCACTGAGGAAAGAAGCTGGATTGTCAATATTAGCAGTGACTATATTTACATCATCTTGTTCTACTAACACCACCTGGTATTTCAGGAATCTTGAGGGGGATAACCAAAGCTTACCCTTCTGCTCCAGTACAGTTGTGACTGTATGGGACACAAACACAATCCTTTTCTGTCTCATAGCGAATTTGTGAGCTTCCTGTATATTGAGTACAACCCCTGCTGCAGCTCGAAGACATCCAGGTCAGCTTTTGCTCACTTCATCTAATTGCTTAGAGAAGCAGGCCACTGCTCACTTATAGGGTCTTAATCGCTGTGCTAGGACACCCAGAACAATGCCTAGCCTTTCATGTGAGAATAACCAAAATGGTTTGGTGACATCTGGGAGGCCCATGGCCAGAGCCCTCATCAGTTCCTTTTTAAGTTGTGAAAAGCCCGCCTGGCTTCTTCTATCCAATTCAACTTGGAATTGTTTTCTTTTCACAGTTCATACAAAGGCTTTACTAAAAGTTCATAATTATAAATCCAAAGTCTGCACCAGTCTGTCATTCCAAGAAATGTCTGGAGCTCTTTTAGCATTGCAGGTTCTAGTGTCTGGCAAATAGCTTCTTTTTGCTCTGTCCCCAGCTCTCGCTGTCCTCTGGAGATCTTGAATCCCAGATAAGTTACTTGGTGCCATATCAGTTGGGCTTTCTTTTGGGAAACTCGACACCCGCTTAATCCCAGAAAATTAGTAAAATTACAGTCCATTGCACATGATCTACCTTGTGGGTTTTTTTTTTGTGGCTAAAAGGAAATAACGAAGTCCCATTTCCTGGAAGAGCTTCCCAGGCTTCAAGTTCCCTGCAGTAACACTGTCCAGGTTAATTGGGTCTTTCTCCCAGTATTGGGATTTTCCCATTCAAAAGCAAAAGCTTCTGACTCTCTTTGGCTAATGCAAGACAGAAAAAGGTGTCTTTCAAATCCAACAAACTAAACTATTTGTGATTATCTCACAATGTATTTAACAATGTGTAAGGGTTAGCTATTACTGGGTATAAATCTTCAGTAATTTTGTTTATTGTTCTCAAAAATTGCACTAACCTATAGCTTTTACCATCTGTTTTTTTACCGACAGCAGTCTGTTCTGTCTGTTCTTGACTACCTTTCTGCATAATCTCACTCTCTATTCTGTGTGTATGAGTGCTGCAAGGACTCAGTGCCAATGGCTGGGCAACTGATGTGAGAGGACTGGGTGTCAGATGGGTGGTGTCCGACTCACTGGAGCAAGTGGGGGATCTTAGTGCCAGCAACGGGAGCAAGGGAGGTCCTTAATATCTAGCCATGGGGGCAGAAATGGTGTGTGTGTCCCCAAAATCAGCTGCAGGGGGGATCAGAGTGACAAAGGGGCTCAGTGCTGGCAGCTGGACCTGGACCATGAGTCACGATATGTGCCTTGTGCAGGCTGCTGAAGTCGGTTTAATCTAATTATGATTCAGTTGGAATAGATTTGGCAAAAAAAAGCAGGGCAGTGGAGATTTTTGCATGCCAAAGTAAAATTGCTAATTGACCGACCATCTAAAACAGTTTGAAGTATAGCCTAAAATCAATAGGAAACAAGAAACTAGAAGATATCTGGGAGATGGACTTGATAAAGAAGGACTTTCTCAATCATGCGGGGACAGTATAAGATCCAGGGCAAAGGAGGGGCTAAGGACAGATGCATTACTAAGTGGGCTATGGATGCTTCCAGGGTGGATTCAGCTGGGCTGCAGGAGAAAAAGGGAATGAGAAAAGTAAAAAATCAACAATGCATCAGAGAATTACATTGCAAGTCTATCTACAACCCAACATTAAATTTTGACAGCAGAGTCTGGGTAACAGCCACGTGGTAAAAGACATGGAGGCTGGCCAGTCTATAAGCATTAGCTTATCATGGAATGAAAAGGAAAAAAAAGAAAAAAGCCAATCAATCACCAAACAGAAAGATTTTCCAGGTGTATGATCATGGGTGAGGAGGCTTGCATTGAAAGAAAAGGCACTGCTTCCACAATACACAGCTAAAACCAATGCAGATTGTTCCCAGACAGCAGGCAATGATGCAAGGTGTGCTGTATAGCATGAAGAATACAGGATTTCATGCAGAGAGAAGATGACTGATGTGGCCTTGTGAATCCATCTCTCCTTCCAGCCTATCTCAGCTAAGTGCATCACTTTTCTTCATATATCAATGAGGTACCAGGTATTATCCAAGATATTGGTTACTTGTGTAGCTTCCCCTGACCGTACAGCCCTGTAGAACTAGATCTAGGCTGAAGATTATTTGGTCTTGGCCTTGTAGAAGCAGCTTTTAAGATTCATGTTTCCTCCTGTCTTACTGCCCTCTCCCATCTGCTACAAAACCCAAGCCTGGCTTTTCCTCCTATTCCCAGTGGCTTAGATCCAGAACCATTTCTATTAGCTAGCCATTGCTGTTCCCTCTCTAAGGCATTTCTTACACCTTTCACATACCCTCATCAGGCTACAGTTAAGATGCCACAGGAGAAAAAAAGAAGAAAAAAAAAAAATCAATTTATGCCATACAAATCTTCTCTGCTGGACTTTTAAAATTCAATTTGCCCAGGTCCAAACTGTGAATAATTCTACAGCTCTCCAATTTATTTCATTTAGATGTACTGTGAGACCTGTATACTCCAAGACAAGTTCAAAAAGTCTGCTGCATTGGTTGTAAAGATTGCCATCTGTACAGTAAATTCACTGCCAACAAAATCAGAAGGAACAGGCAGTCACATTACCTGAGATGCTAAGATGGATCATTGTTAGAGACATCCCAAATTAGCATTTTTATTAAGTTTTTTTAAAGAAAGCATCAATTTTTTCTTACGTTCGCAGATGACATTTCTGACTACCAGGTGAACAGCTTTTCCTGTCCAGGCTGGTGGGACCAAGGCAGGAATGAACACACAGTTCAAGGGGAAGAGCCTGCAAAGCAGAAGATGAGGTCTTCCTCTGAAAGAGTGCAAGGCGGGGAGAGAGGTGACTTCTAGAAGCATTAGGTGTTGGTAGCTGCTAACAACTGTTTAGTAGACTGCTATAAGTTTTCACATATTGCAACACAGTGCACAGTCAGTGCACCTGTGGGCAGAAGGTGACAGTAGTAACCATATCACATCTCTACACTGGTCCCACGGGACTCCTCCAAAAGCATGCACCTCATTTTGTCTCATTGCTGGCAGTCAGTGACAGAACAGCCAGAAGGATTCATTTAGAGTTGAAAGTAATGAACTGTGACATGGTTATAGCACAAGTGAACAGGGACTACAGTGGTCTACAACATGTATCTAAAGTATTAATTACCTCATAGGAAGGAGGAAGTACTCAGAGCAGCACAAAGAAATGGAAAAAGAGAAAAAGGACCCAGGAAAACATTAAAGTTGTCATCAGGAACTTCACATTGTCAGTACTAAGTGTGAGAGCCAATTTTAATTAGAAGGGGAGACTATGCAGAGACATCAGACACTCCAATAAACTAGGCACTGGAAATTCATTACATTTAACTGCTGTGCCTTAAGCAAGCAGAGAACTAGATCAACTCATTATATCTTACATCTACAGTCTTTGTTATGCTTGAGCTTTTGCTGTCTGTTAGATCACCAAGAGAAATTCACTGAGATTTCCACTCAGTGGAATTACAGCGAATAGTGGCTTGGCAGAAGTGTGTAACTGTATCATAAAACTTGGCAAGACTTTAACAACAAAATTCACAAGATATTACTCTTATGTGCCCACAATAAACTTAGAAAAAGAGAAAGAGACAGAAAAAATAAATAGATTAAGATATAAGAAGAAAGGTAAGATCTCACCACTCCATTGATCCATCTTGTGGGGGGTACGAAACTTGGTTAATGCCAAGTGGCACACACATACACATACATGCAAACACACACAAAAAACCACTAACACAAACAGTAACACACAAGTATCCCATGAGGAGGTTTTATAACCCAGTCTATTTGCATGCAAGATAGGAGAGGTCAGCTCCTCTCCTCCCTCTATTCACTATTCGTGTTAATTAAGAGAATGGTTCCAGAAGTTAGTCCAATGGTCAAAAAATTAGAGGAAAGGTCGCACTGCTGACCAGAAGTGTGTTGGTGGTTTTGATTTATCCTAGCAGCTGATAGTCTGCTAGATGACCCATCTTGGCCATCCCAATTAACTGGTAATGAGGACTGATACCTTGGTAGGCTTCATGGAAGAGACATAGTTAATTTTCTTTATCTCAAAAAATTATGCCTTCATTTTGCAGGACATTGAGGTGAAAACATAGAGTGTATGCCTTTGCAACACCTATGTTTTCCCATCCAAAATTGCAAAAACCAGCTGTTTAAGGCATAACCTATACTGTTAATGAGTTGTCTGTTTTGAAAAGGATGGGGGTTGCTTCAAGGCTGTCACAATATCATCACCCTCATCAAGCTCTAGACAATCAAAAACCTCCCTAATGTACAGGGCTACCCCATCCCCTTTCCTTCCTTGCCTATCCCTGCACCAACAGAGGCTGGCAGTTCACTTGATGATGACTAATACAACAGCATGGGGGATCACTGCTATGAAAACAGCCCAAACTTCCAGAAGGCTTCTAAAGAAAAAGCTTGTTGCTAGAAACAGCTCTGCATTGATGCAGAACCAGATTTTCTCTGCTTCTTTCATCTTAATTCATAATTCCATTATACAAGGTCTCAAAAATTAAACACATCTAATTACAGAACTTCAAAATGCATCCAGAAATAGGAGGAGAGCAAGCTCACAATTAGCACAGTCCTTAATGCAATAAAGCCCAAAGCAATTAAGATGCAAAGCACCATAATTTACATAAGCAGACAAAAATAGCGGTGGGTGTAGAAATGTTCGCTTCAGAAACAAAACAGATATTACAAACAGCTCTAATACAAGACTGTACAAGAAGCTACAGCATGGACAACTGTACTGGGTTGGCTGAGATAGGGTTAAAATCTACACAGCCAGGACAGCTGACACACAACTACCCAAATGGGGTATTCGATACCACATAGGGTCATGCTGAGTTTAAAAAATGGGGGGGTGTAGCTTCTCTTTCTCTTTCTCTCCCTGCTGGGAACAGGGCAGCCAGTGAAGCTCCTGGTTCTCTCTGGACCATGCGTTTTGGTGTTTTTGTATTTCAAGCACAAGCTGCAGTTTGGGGCGAGGGGGCAGTTTTGGCACAAGCTGCAGCCAGGGTGGTGGGAGGTTTTGGTGCAAGCTGTGACCAGAAGTCCCCTTGATGCTTCAGAGTTGGGGTGGGCTGCCATGGCAGGACTTCCACGGGGTAGTTGCGCTGTCTGTCCATTGCTTTGCAGGTTCTTCCATTATTGTTACTGTTGTTCATTTTTCTTCTCTGTTCCATTAAACTGTTCCTATCCCAAGTCATGAGTTTTGCTTTTGTTTTCTGATTCTTCTCCCCATCCCACTGGGGGAGTGAAGGAGGGATGAGTGAGTGACATGTGGTTTTAGCTGCCAGCTCGGGGGGTCTGGAGCTAAACTACTACAATAATATTGTTTAGTGATTCTGACTGCTGCCTCCATAGACTTGGCTTCCTTCCAGATGGGACAGCAGTTGAGAAAGAGAGGCTGGGAAAGGACGGACTGCTTCTATCAGAGGTTCCCACAACACAGCACAACAGCTAAAATATGCCAAGAGCTATGAGACAGCTAAGAAAAAGCTCTTCCACATCAGTGTCTGGTCACAGAGCATCCAGGATGCAAAACGAGATCTTCACCCCACATTTTAAGTGACAGCCTGTGACTACACCCCTGAAACTTCTGCAGGAATGTTACAAATCTCAGCATTTACACACTTTGCTGGACAGCAAATCACTACAATGACAGGGTGCTCCCAGGAATCCTACATATTCCAGCCCTCCCCCCTACCCACTGCCATGGTGAGAAGTGTCTTGGCCCCATAAGAGAAGGGGAGTACAAATCACTTTCAGAAGACCTCTCTGAGGAGTAACAGCACTTAACTTCATTGGGAGAAGTTACTCTGCACTCTCATTGAGTATCTCCTCAACTACTCAGTGTTGTGGCTGCTCAAGACAATGGGAACAGTTAATCTTAAAGCTCCCTCACAGCCTTTGGGCCATGCTGTCTAATCTGAGTGGGCAGGGGTCAGTCCTGGCTCCAATGGCCAACGTTTTCATATAAACAACTAATCTTTCAGGATCTGGAGAGGACACGCCAGTTCTCCAGACTGCTTTTCACCTAACTGCCTGATGGGTAGGGGCTCTGGGGCTTCCAGCTTATTTCAGCCATGCTGCTGAAAAACAGGAGAAATTTGCCTCTAAAAGTATATTCACAGGCTGTGAGAGAAATATGTCATTTCCCCTTTTCATAAGAGTGAAAAGTATGTGGAAATGTCACAAACAATATCCCCACAGAAGAGGAATCCCTCTTTCAACCAGTTCACCTCTGAAACTCATCAGCATTCTGGTGTCCTTGCTGCCACTTTGGACAAAACAAGCATAGCCAGAGGACTGCTCAAAGAGACCTCAGCCAGTCAATCTCTACATAAACAAAACCTGCCCTACCTGGGATCACCACAGCATGTTCAACATATTCCCAGCTGCTCTGTATTTGTTAGGCATGGTCACTGTCAAGTGAGACAGCACAGGTGTTGACTCTGAGCTCTGAGTCATCAGACCAAAGACCTGAGTGGTACCTGTTCTCCAGGGGTATAGCCAAACAAAACCGGCCTGACTGCATGGCTCCCATAGCAGCCATTGTATTCCCTGGGATGTGTCCACCACAGTGCATTCACAACTCACTCCTCTTTAGTCTGAGGAGCAACATAGGAACCTCACTGCCAAATGTTACTGACGGCACCCAAGAACTGGTCCCAAAGCAGAGTTTGCCTGGTAACTCACTTCTCTGGAAGACAGCCATTTGGGATCTGGCTGCAGGTGGCTCCCTCACAGCTCTTTAGGATCTGGCTGCAGGTGGCTCCCTCACAGCTCTTCACACATCAACACCTGCATACACCCTCTCAGAGAAGCAGCTGGGTCCTGGCTGACATTAAGAGGCACAAATTTCCATCCTGTTCCTGGCACTGCCATCTGCTGAGTAAAAGTACCATGTCAGCACATGCCAACCCACCAAAAGACTTCAAGCAAAACCAGAGTGCCAGTACAGATCTTTTAATCCTTGGAATTATTCTCTTCCCCCTGTGCAGTGGATGGAAGTTATTATAAAAAAAATAATGCTCTGAAATGCTACAAAAGGTCAAAATCATTTAAAAGTAAATCATAGATTCAGAACAAAGCTGCTGTGTTTATGGACTGACATCTCTGGCAGGACACATCACTGTGGAATTCACAGTTGTACTGGCCATGGCCACAAGTGAAGAATAAAACAAATATTTAGGAGTTTTATCTTCAAAGACTTCCCAAGTGTTAGAACAGTGAGAAAAGCAAATCTTCTGGTCAGGCCTGTATCTCCTTACTGCATTGTCAGTGCAAATCCAGTGGCAAAAGAACTGACCTTCTCCTTGAAAGCAGTTTGGCTCCTTGCGAGAGGTTGAATTTCTGCCAACTTAAGCACATTGGACATTGCTGTAGGATTTGATTTGCCATTGGGATGGATTGAGTAAATTTTTATATCCACTACAACGTTTAAGCAGTTTTTCTGAGGAAGTTGTATTTGAGCCCACACCTCCATCCTGCAAGATTTAACACATTTGCTGAGGGTGGGAGCTTGAAAGATGCTCAACTGCACCTCCTGTAAACAAATCAGCTGCATTCATACTTGATACCTATGGATCTTCCCCTGTCAGTGTGGATTAGAAGTTTTTTAACCTAAACGTACTAGGCTTGAGAAGATTCATAGCCCTCAAAGGACTGCATATCTACAGTTTCAAATCTGACCTCCTTGGCACTACATTACTTTCAGGTCGTTACCTACCTGCAACCTATTTATGAAAATTTTGAGGGGCACAAATCATGTAAGAGGCTACTAAGCCTTTCACTATCTTTAAACCATGGTTGCAGAGTAGGAATTCATATAGTCTACTTTCCTGCTGTACTGGTTGATTTTTATTATTTGAGAACTTCGCTTTGCATTTAACCACAAGACTTGGGATTGTGTAATGTTGTATTTCAACTACTAATACCACATGCTGGTTTGATTGGATTTTTTAAACTTCTAAGATTTATCTGTCTTATTTTGGGCTGAAATTTTCTGTGATTTTTTTTCATTCCCAAGGTGGTCTGAGAAAAAAATCTGATCATGGTTGTTTCTCAGTTCTGCTTCCATGTAACCTATACTATATCTTCATGTTTCAACTGCAAACTGATAACTCAATATCTAAAACATTGCATAATCTTTACATTTTTCCTATATGCTGAGATGGCTCCACTAAATGTTAGAGGTTATATAAAGGGAATTCACTTAATGAACATGTGTTTCAATATTTGCAATTGGCAAATTTGCTAAATTTCACCAGTATCACGTATCCATATGCTGACTACAATAACAACACCTCCAATATCAAAATGTTGAGGTCTGTGTTGCTTTTTAATATCTAGCTCGCTCTGACTGTAGATTCTGTGGTCCTTAGGATACACTGGAAAGTTCTTAACAGCTCACATGGAGAAATCTGGGCAATTACAGCTCCATGCCTATGAAAAGCCTTGGCTATGAATGCTTATGCTTCACCAGCTGAAGAGAGACTTTACAGGGTCCTTTATCTATTAATTTCAGAGAATTTCTATCCTAAACTCTTCTCTGCATTACTTTCTTAAATACAGGGTTAAAAATCAGGTGAAAAAGATTTGGATTAAATCAACATGTCTACACCACATCTACAACTTTCTTTATTCATTGCCTCAAAACTCTGACAAGACTCTTCATAAAACAGGGGTTTCACAGTCCTGAGGCTACTAAGTTAAACAAAAATTCTGTTCTAATGTGTTTGAAACAGAAACCATGCCTTCACACATTAAAAAAAAAAAAAAAAAAAAAAAAAAAAAAAGAACAAAGCCACAAGCCAGAGCATCTTTTCTCCACGCCAGTATAAAAAAAAAAAATATTGACGGTAGCTGTGACATTCACATCAGTTTATTCAGATATGAGCACAGGTCTCTGACACGTTGAGGAAGCCTGTGCTGTCCATAGGAGCAGGCCAGCCTGGACTGAGGGCAAGAAAAGTCTACCACAGAGTAGTCAGCGGTGACATGAGCCTTTCATTTCTGATAAACTGAAGACTCGGTGGAAGCAGGGGAAAGGGATTCAGATAGTTTTGTTATTTGCTATAGTTGAGGAACATGTTTTTAAACTCCCCTCCGTGCAGCAAAACTCAAGAAGATTTCCTTTTTTTTCTTGATTTCTTTGTTCTGCAAAATCCATTTTTCTGCTTAAGAGTTTTTTTTTTCTCACAGCAGAATGGGGATATATTCCTTAGGACAAATGACTTGGTGTATTTATATACACCAAGCAATAGACAATACAACTATGTTTACCAGAATACTCTAAATTGCTGAGTGACATATATTTGGATTTCTGTTGCATACTGAAGTCACAAAGCAGAGGCCAGACCTTTGCAGCAAACACAGGCAGCTTTAGTATTGTTCTGTAAGGCACCTGCTGACAGGCAGATCTCGCAGTTGGCCTTCTATCACAGCACCCACGGACAAGGCCACACAGAAACCCAACAGCAGCTTGAGCCTGGAAACCAGGAGAGCACATGAGGTGTCAGACTTTGAGAAGGTACCCTGTCCTTCCCAAGACTTCACTAAATTGCAGAGGTAATGAACTGGGATACACCTTGCTCAACTGTGCATGGGAGCTGGAGACACAAGTACTGGCCATATAATGTAGACCAAACCAGGACCATCCATTCTCAAAGGTTTGACTGCTTAGAAGAACATTTTACATTATAGATCCAGATTTTCATCTTTCCTCAAGCATTGACAATTCATAAAATCATAGACTCATAGAATGTCTTCAGCTAGAAGGGACTCCCAGGGATCATCAACTCCAATTCCTGTCACTGCACAGGACAACCCCAAAATTCACACCATGTGTCTGAGGGCACTGTTCAAATGCTTCTTAAATACTGTCAGGCTTGGCCCAATGACTACCTACTTGGGGAGTCTGATCCAGTGTTCCATAACCCTCTAGTTGAAGAATCTTTTCCTAATATCCAACCTAAACCTCCCCTTGCATATCTTCCTGCCATTGTCTTGGGACCTAGCGTTGGTCACCAGAGAGAAGAGACCAGCATCTGCCCCTCTGTAAGACACTGAGAGGGTAATGTCTCAAACATTGTAGCAAAACCAGTTTGGCAACATCCAGCCAGAGAAGATGGGACATCCCTAGAAGCAGGAGGTGGGAAATTGTGAATTTACATTGTGATTAAATGTCAATGACAAGCTAAGAACCACAGACAAAGGCTGACTGGCTGATACAGGAGACGGGGGACATGTTGAAGGACACATAGCTTCATGTTCTGATAGGCCCAGCATGACACTAAGAGAGAAGACCCTCGACCCTTCAAGGTGGCCCAAGACCCTTCAGAACTCTTCCCTCCTTCACAGTCACTGCCCAGTGACACCTGCACAAAAGATCAAAGATGATGCAAGCAGGCAATTCAAGGGACTATAAAAACCCCACCTCTACAAGCACTGACACTGCATCCACCAACCTGAGGACTACTTTGCTCACAACACTCACCACAGGAACTGAACAAGACACCACAGGACAATGCTGGATCGAAGACTACAAACCCCATCCTACACATTGTGGAGCCATAAGGGTGGTGAAATCTCTCTCTCTCTCTCTCTTTCCTTTTTATAAGTAAAATAGTAACGTAAGATTTGCAGCCCCACATGTGCCAGCAAACTTTTTATGTTTACCAATTGAACCTAGATAACAAAATTCCTTCTGCCAACAAATCATTTGCCATTTGGGCCAAGCTGCAAAATAAAAGTCTTTCATTTATGGACCTCAAGTATTGTGTATACTCTTTTCCAATCAAGGGACTGATGAATCTTAGTCACCTCTCCCCCCACACACACCTCTGAACAGGACGTGACAACATGGCACAAGGCAGACCCATCCAAAACATAAAATTCAGGGAAAAAAAAGAAAAAAAATCATTGCCAGTGATGGGGGTGAGACAGAATCTCCTCAGACGCTGATGACTGGTACAAGTCTCAAGGAAGACCAATGGCAGATCAATGGATAATTGCATCAACTAACCAAAGGGTAAGTACTAAAAAACTAGTCCCATGGAGTCAGTCAGCCAAAGACAAGGGTTGGAATGAACAGAGGATCCCAGAGAAGAATAAATATACCCCAAAAAAGTTGTCAGCCTGCAGCCTGTAGTAAAAGCTCAATTGCTGCCACGATTGCCATGAAGACTTCTTAAGAAAACAGGTTTATAATTGTCTTTGTTTTAAAAATGTTTGGAACTTAATTTTGGGAGCAAATTCACTTTTCCTTTTGAAATGTATATGTGCAGAGGCTGATGGTTTCTTTTTTCCTATTTTCAGTCCACAGTTTATTTTTAGATCTAACCTCTTGTTCTGAGCCATGAGGGGGAAAAAAATACAGCAGTGAAAATTCCCACAGAGCAGAAAAAAAAAAGATGTTGCAGAACACCAGTTCTTGAGGAAGACACAGACTGACCTCAGCCCTTCCTCAAGCCCCCACAAGATGATCTGTCTAACTTTGCCTGTGGCACTGTTTTAGCACCCTCTCCTTCCCCAGACTGCTACAGCCCTGCCCTTTAGAAGACTTCCTCCGTGACACACTATTTCCGTCTGTTCCCAAGAAGGGTTGCTGCAATGTACAAAAGCCACATAGCAGGCAGGTCATCCCAAACATTGCCTAAGATCACCATAATTGCATAGATCATTGGAGACTAGCAAAGTACATTAGAAAATGTGATTATTTAGAAAATACTGTAACATCGAAACATCCTTTAGCGACATAGGGAAAGATGGAAATATTTCACAGAAAGAAGACCAAAAAAAGTAATGTGCTTTACACAAAACCCATTTAAGTGCTTCTGTGTACAACTGATGTCACTGCTGATAAACGAAGCTGTTTATATTACAAAGTGGGGAGAAAAAAGAAGAAGAAAAAAAAAAAGATTTTCACCAACTGGGGTTTAGCTTGATTCCAGGATAATATCATGGACACAAGAAGTTTCTCATTTTTGCTTCCTTAGTCTATCATTTCAAAAAACATTTTTCATAAGGAGAGTGATGCCTCTTAGTTTACAGTGCAACAGGCACTTACAAATTTTTCAGGGCAACAGATGTTGGCACTAGAAAGCTAGACTGCATTGTTTAAAATTTGAATATGCATAACTGCTCTAAATTGCAACCTGCTTGGGCATGTTCAAACCCAGAAACTGTATCAAGAGCCACGTATTATTACATGGCTAAGAAACTCAAGTGGCTGTGAAGCACTTACCCAGCATGGTTTGAAAGAAGCAACACTGGCTAGGGGTGGAGAAAAGTATGCACCACACATGGATTGTGATTACCCAAGTCCTTTCACTTTGAAGAGCAGCAACTTTCACACTCTCAGCTCTTTCACAAAGGTACTGCCCAGATGATAAGGTTAGTGAACTCCTTTGCCCACACCGACTTTAAGCCTTTATAAGTACAGGGGCTTGGCAGTGCAGCAAATTCTGAATGTAAGCTGCATGTCTTTCCTCTAGCATATTGTCTGGGAAACAGCTGCATGAGTGGAGTAACCTATTGCTCTCCCTCCTCCCTAAAAAATCCCACACAGTCCTCACAGGCAACCAGCATGGGAAGCTGTCTTCTAAAGGGCAGCTCCTAGGGAATGCAATCCCAAAAGAACAAAAACCTGCAGAGAAGCAGCATCCCTTTTCTTGTTATTTAGCACCCTGAGATGCCAAATTCCACTGCTGTGCTGCCAGAACAGAAAAACAATCAACTAAGTCATCTTCTAACTGAGGAAAATTCTGCCAGAGGAGACAGATTGAAGAAAAGCATTTGCAAACACTGTTTTTCTAGCAGAGGGACATCTATTTCTCTAGTCATGTTCTCAACACAAATTTTTCCCATTTATACATATGTCATGATACAGAAAGGATCGTGATTGAAGGTAATCGATCACTAAGGTCAGAATTAAGGCACAACTGAGGTCAAATGGCAGGAAGATACCAAAACTAGACTCATTTAACTCAATTTGAGAGAAGGACAGAGCAAGAGAGAGAGTCACCACTATGGATCCAGCAACATCGCCTACAACCATTGTCCTCTTACCTTGGAGAGTGGTGAGGGGCAGGGCAGTGGCACTTGTGATATATAAAGGGTGAGTGTCACGAGGATGGAGCCAGGCTCTTCTCGGTGACAACCAATGATAGGACAAGGGGTAATAGGTTCAAACTGGAACACAAGAGGTTCCACTTAAATTTGAGAAAAAACTTCTTCTCGGTAAGGGTAACAGAGCACTGATCAGGCTGCCCAGGGAGGTTGTGGAGTCTCCTACTCTGGAGACATTCAAAACCCGCCTGGATGCCTTCCCGTGTAACCTCATCTAGGTGTTCCTGCTCTGGCAGGGGGATTGGACTAGATGATCTTTCAAGGTCCCTTCCAATCCCTAACATTCTGTGATTCTGTGATTCTGTGAGCCTGTCATCAGCTTTCATAGTCTTTGCCTTGGTGAGGATCTTTACCTGTTGCTATGTCTGCACTCTTCATGACACATTGTTACACTGTGCATGGGCAGAGCTGCCAGTAGCTCAGGTAGCTGTTCCCGCCATGACCGCACCACACCTTGTTGCAGTCCACGTGACGCTGCACCATATATGCCACTCTTCTAGCGCATACGCTAAGCAGGGGGTAGGGGTTGCCAGGAGCATCCCCTCCTGCTTTGGGCAGATGCCTTCTTGTCCTTGTTCCATTGTATCAGAAAGCAGGGACTGCTGCTCTTTCCACCGAGTCCAATGTCTATCAACTTAATGCTTGAGAAATGAAGTCCATCAGAGCATTACAACATATATAGCTGAAAAGGTTTTTTTCTTTTCAAACAGTTCCCCAACTATTTTTTTCCAAGTGGGATAAGACATGGGATGGCCCAAAATAGCAGCATCTTTCTCCATTGGTGAACTCCTACACCATAACACTCTTGTACAGATACAGGTTGTGCCCTTTCTTTGGCTTTCCTCCTATGGTTTCAAAGGATCCCAATTTCCATTTGATTAAAGCATGGAAGAGGATAGAGGCATTTTTTTCCTGAGTATTAGATGGTGCATCTTTGAAAGGACTTCATAATCCTTTTCTCCCAATTTACGCAATGCACTTGCTGGTGCATGCACCACAGCAGTTTTTCTTTATGATCTCTTTTCACCTCTGCAGTATTTGTCCTTTGTGTCATAACAACACACAGAGGCTGCTCTGTACTGCCCACACACACACTGCAAGAAGAGGCGCAATAAGGCCATTCTGAACTACATGCCTGCGAACTGGAACCAACAGTAGAGCACAGCACAACACCATTCTCAAAACAAGGGAGATGAAGAGACATGCCAAATCAAGTACATTTCTACATCTTTTTCCAAGGTGTCATAAAGCCTTCTCATGGGGTGAGAGGGGGGAGGTAATAGAAGCTGTGAACCTGACTGCCATCACAGAGGTGCTTAGGAAGAACTGTGATTCAGCTTATTGATTCTCAAAGACTCGGGAATTGCAAAGGAGCAGATGCTGTCACAAAAAGGCTGTGACTGTGAATTCATCAGCAGCACCACTAACCATCTAACATCTTTAGAGAAGCCTAACTCTACAGAATAAGAATGGTCTAGTACCTAAAAATTCATATGTTGATCCCTAAGTATGTCTTCTGGGGGAGGGAGCAGAATCTTCATATATCTGCACATGCACACTGGCCATTCGATGAATACATATAGGAAAGATTTATGGTGCTGATACAGATCTTTTTCAGTCACCTAAAGGAAAATGCTTACATTACTATGAAACCAGTGCTGCTGAAAACTGAACAGAAAATTATGGAATCGGTGATAACAGCTTTGGAGAGGGGGAAATTCACAGTATTACATTTTACAGCTTTGGAAGCCTTTATGATCTGGAGACAAGGTTACCATTTTTCTATTATATCAACATGGAAGTGATCACGATGTGTTGAACATTAAATGCATCTCTAGGCCGTAAGCTTTTCAAGCTAGGAATCATTACTTTCTCCTATCTGTATAGCATGTAGTATAATGAAGCCTTCACTCTAGTAGTAACATGTAAAATGAAATCTTTCTGCTATTACTACCGATGATTGCACTACACATTTGCCAGTTTCTGTTCTTTGAGAAAAGTTTAATGTCACATTCATGGGCCAAGAATGGTACAGAAATGTTTTGCACAAGATGTACTGCTTCCTGAGCAGCAACTGCTGGAAGCAGCCCACGGTGACAAGAACAACTGAAGCAGTCTTAGGGACAATGGGATGAGCACTCATGATGGGCAAAGGTGAATATAAAAAAAATACTCTTGATGTGACTCTACAATTAACAGCCATGTCACATCTCCCAAGCATGTGTTTGCTTGTGCACAGGGAGAGAATTAGCTATACAAACACAATCGTGCACTGCCATTGATCATTTTCTTTATCTGCCATAGTTCTTCACTATCAAATACCACCACAACTGGGGATAAATATCCTTACCACTATGAGTCTATCATCAGTTCTCATCTGACAAAGGAACTGACTTTAATTGAGACCTAATAAATATAACCTGGCTGCTTGCTTTTATGCTGCTGCTTCTCTTATTTACAAATCATTAACAAGGAGATGGAAATTCTTCTCATTTCTCCACTTTCTGCATTAGTTTAGCTAAATGTCAGACTACGTATACCTGTGCATCCTTCCGCCAAAAACCAGCATTCTGTCACTAGTTCTTCCACTATTTTTAAACATCTTTTAATTCCTCACTCAAATTTCTTCACGCAACCTCTGTCTTTGCCGTTTTTCCACTCATAGCAGAGAACTGAGTGCTCTTCTGTTCCTTTTTTTGCCCAGAGCTCTAAAGGACAATGGAGAGTTTTTGTAGGTGCTTCTCTCTCTATTTTTGCTTTCCAGCCCATTCCCAGGTAAATCTACATGTATCTGACCTGGTTAACATGTCCAGATTCTCCTGCTGGTGGGAACCTCCCTAAAGACCATCAGGTCACCAACAGCCAGAGCCATGAGATCTGGGGAGTCACAGACCTACAAGTGTGCTGTCCGTACCAGGTGAACTAGTAGAAAGTCTTCTAGAAGACCAGAGCTGACAGGTACATGGATAAATCAGAGATATTGAGGACAGGCCATAGTGATTTTAGCGAAGAAAAGCTATGCCTTACAAACCTATTAGTGTTCTTAGGGTGGCTTGGCAAACATGTCAGCTTGAAAACATTTTGATGGCTTTCACAATAGCCCTCAGGAGACATGAATCATCCATGGGATAACAGGTTAAATTCCTCATACAGACTTAAGCAAATGGTTAAAAGACAAGAGATAAAGAACAGGAAAAAGCAGTAATTTTTTTCCAACAGAAGACAATCTCCAGGGAGGTGTGCATTAGTCAGCTTTGCTGTTCAATACAATCTCAAATAAGCTGTAAAAGGTCAGGAGAGAAGCAGGGAGGCCAGAGACTTCACTAGCCTTATCAGAGTCATCCAGACAAGAGCCAGCTTTGCATAAGTATCTGGTAATAATGAGTGACTAGGCAATAAAACAGCTGATAAAATTCCATGTAGGTAAGCATAAAGTGATGCACATGGGAGGGAAAGAAACGCCATTGATTTCACATATAAAATTACGGTGTCTCAGCTAATCATAACCATATAGGAGTGAGATCTTAAGTGATGATACATCAAAACCACCAGGTCTGTGCTCAGCAGTAGTCAAAACCACCACATATTCAGAATTATTACAAAAGGGGTAGAAGGTATTGGAGAGAATATAATCATCATCTTCCTGTATAAATGAATAGAACTGGAATGCTCTGTGCATATTTTTTTTTGGCACTGAAGAAAATATAATGGATTTACAAAAGGCAGCAAGAGGAATGATTACATATCTGAGACAGCTTCTACCTAAGGAAAAATAGTTGGAATGAGGGGAACATCTTATAACATTGGCTGCATAGTGTCCTGATTCAGAACAAAGAAAGGGAGAGCTATATGAAATGACAGGAAGCTCAGAGTGACTAGGACATACTGTTTCAACTGTTTCCTCTGGTAAAAAGTTGGGTACAGATGAATCTCTATGTTATAAATTCAAAGCGAATGACTTTTGAAACAACGTGTAGTTCATCTATATGACTGCCCGCTACAGGATGCTAGAGGTTTACACAAGTTCAAAGAGAAACATGGAGAAATTAATAGATAAAAGTCTGTCCAGGGCAGATAATTTAAATCTACCATCTGCAAGAGTCCAGAGGACAGTGCTAGGACAGGGGACAGTCCTAAGCAACAGGACAGGGGTTTTGGATCTGCCAGAGCCCATCAGCAAGTTCCAAATGGTTCTGTTTGTTCTTATGTCCTATCTGAAGCTGAACTTGAAATTGCTTTAACTGGTGGATAAGCACAAGTTGCAATGATAACTCACTATAATTACGGGCCTATAGTTAGGTAAGTAACTATTTAACTATATCCTCACTACAGACTCTAACTTGCTTCTCTGACCTGTTAAAAGCTGTCATTGTGTTTATTCCTTATGTGTCAGCACAGCACAGTATCTTAGAGAAGGGGGTACAGAATATTAAGGAAACAGAGCTAATAACTGGAGGAAGGAGGAGTTTACAGGGTTAAATAACTTGGGTAAAACTAACATCATTCTTCACAGCATGTTTTCTAGGCTGTGTGCAAACCTATCTAATTATAGATTATAATTATAAAGCCCAGCATGCTGGAATAGTAGCACCTGCCAAAATCAGTAATGTCAAAAGGTGGACATAATTAGAGACAATATAATTATAATCCTGTCAAGAATTTGCTCTGGCACACTGTACTAAACAACTCATAGCAGAGCTGTTCCAGTGGGTTCATCAGCATCCTAATAAAGCTACATCAGTGGGTTCATCAACATCCTAACTAAGCTACAGATGTTTTCTAAGGTTTATAATTGCTGCCACCAACTAATGCTATTTTCCCCTTGTTCACTTTTTCTTCTAAAGAAAAAAAAGTGCTCTGATCTATTTAACCTCAAAGTACACAGGTTCCATGTCTTATGAGTAATTTCTGATTGTAGTCTGACCACAAATCAAACTATCTTACTCCTCACTCAGCACTCCATTTCTACTAGAAGTTCTTCTACTTAAATTGTTTCAGCTTATATCAGACATGGGCTTAAAGCAGAAGTGGATGCTATGAGCAGCTGAAATCGTTAGAGGTCTATCTCTTTTATTTCCATTTTCAGGTGTCCTTTATGCTGCCTAGTGTTAGTAATGATGCACCGATCATAGCATATATTATCCTATCAGGAGGGGTACATCTAGCTGAACCAGTAAAATTTCCTTTTCCTCTCACAGTTTCTACCTTCCAGAGGTGGGAGGGAAGCACATTCAGGCAGGTCTCATCAGTGCAATAACAAATGAAATTCACTGACCAGATGGAAGAGTCACAAACCTGCACAGGCCAAATAATGAGATATCTTCTGAAGACCTCCTGCAGAATAATCACTAAAATATCTAGTAATTTACCTTCATCCGTAACACTGCCCTGCACAAACACATTGTGCAATGAATTTGAGGGATCAGACTGCTGTGTTAGGGTCCTTGTCAGGGAGGGGAAAATGTTTACCCGATTTTGCTTATTAAAATTCTCTCCTGTTGATATGGCTATCACGATTTCCAAGTAACCTTCTGTCCAACCCCTCTTGCGTATACCCAGGAGAGCCACCCCAAGCAGCCCTCTCCAACTGCTTGGTGTCAGGAGACTTAGAGAAGCAGAACAGAGCTGCTGGTGACTAGCCAAAATGTTTACAAGAGCAATCATACACTTTGTGGCTCCAGCTGTTAGGCTGCATACCAAGCATCATTCCAAGTTACATTGCTATGAACTTTACTTTTCAACTGTGATGTAATCTGTCACCCATCAAGGCAGAGAAGCAGGCAGGCAGGGCCTTTCAACAGCTTCCTCAGAAACCTCTTCCCAGCTTCTGGCTCCAAGGCTGCTCCTGCAGACCTGAGGAATACCAGTGTCAGCCATTTCTCCATAAGTTGGAAAGGGCTCCTTCTGTAGAAGGTATTAATTAGCATCTTACAACATCGTCAGCAGTGGGGTGGGAGACGGCAGGAAGCAGGGGAAGGTGAAAGAGCTTAGCGCAGGGTTAGTGTCCAACCCTTTGTCCCCCAGCCTGCAGATCTTGGAAGGATTTCATTCTGTACCACCCCAAAGGGACAAAGTTTGCTTACTGTGTGTGACAAAGCATCTGTGGATTCAGAACAAAGAAGCAATTCATGTTTTAACACAGCTGAATCCAAAGGATGTTCCTTCCGAACTCTCCCCAAGACTTTTCTGTCTCCACTGGGGCCAGTTTCCCTGGCCAGAGCTTGTGACATGCCCAGCTGTTCCTGCAGCAAGGCTCCTCTGTAATGTGAAAACAACCTTGCTGTCTTTCTGGAGATGGAAAAAGAGAGTGCCCCACTGCAGAGTGCTGAAGGTTTGGCCATGCTGCTCAGCCAAGGCTGATGTCATTGAATTGGTCTCTTAGCCCAAAGCCATGTTGGAATTTCAGATGCTCCTAGGCAAGGATCCATCTAGCAATAGCTAGCAAAGCGTGAAATATGTGTAATATTTCAATGAGAGCCATCTCACATTATTAGATGTATCTGTAAAATTCATGCTCTCTTAAAGGGAACTTACACACAGATGTGTGACAGGGATATCTCTTCCACACAATTTTTAAATTTAGTTTATCATAATAATACCCTCTCTCTTTTGCCAGCAGAGAGCTGTCAAGAGCACTTGTCCCCTGAAATGCTCACTGTGACCAATTTTTTTACTGTTTCTCTGGTGAGGAAACAAGGCTCTGAACAAAAGCACTCAAAATTCTTCACCAGTTCTTATAGAGTGCGCAAAATTAGTAAACAGTGGTTATTTCAGCCCTAAATCAGTCTGATGGTTAAAAGCAGAAAACATTTGTCCTTCCCATCTCTGAGCTTCTTTCTTTGCCTCTTGTCCACACTGACATGCAGAAAAGTTCCACGGACAATCCATTCTATTGCAAATTCTATACAAGAACACAGAACTGAAAGCAAACACTATTCCTAGCCAGAGAAAAACATTTTATCTCTGTGTCTGTGAAGGCTATGTTTAATTTCAAAGTCTATTGTAACTTGCTGTAAAAAAACAGATACTGCCATTCATTTTGTAGAGCTTGGCAGTACATCAAAAATTATCTATTCTGATACTCAATTTTTGAAGGTATGTAACAGTAATAAATTATAAAGAATTAAGAAAAACAAATTAAAATATGTAGCAGTACTTTCACCTGTACAAAATCATGTGCATGACTTCCTTGGTCTCAAGGGGCTAAAATGTTTAACTAAAAAACAACTCACTTATCAAACCACTTGCAGAAAACTTATTTTAGCATTAATTTCAAGGTGGAATCTGGCTCTCCCAGGGCAACTGCAATTCACTTTTTTGACCTGACATTTGGAAGCAGACTAAGCAAAGCAAAGGCATAGAAATACACTGAAGAAGATGGCTGGGAAATGTGCAGTGACATTCTCTGCATTAGTAAGCAGTGAGACATGGACTTGCACTCTCAAAAAAAAGTAAATACACAATGACTTTGCAGGAAAGCAAAATAAATCCAGACTAATTAATTGTATTTAGCATTGAATTAACAAATATTTTAGTATAGCTCATATCATTACAGAATAGACATTTTCTGAGTATTTATGAAGTGGGATTTTTCTTTTATCAGCAACCCAAATTACATTACTGCAGTTTGACTTTCAGGCTGTGGTCTGCAAAATTAAGTAGTGGAATTTAAGTGATGAGTGAAATTGTTGGTCAATGCTAAAATAGTTCTGCTAATGTATTTTCAGTAATTTTGCCAGCTGGACCAGTTCTTAGTATAAATCAGAGGTAATAAAGGCAACTGGCTGCTGTCACAGAAGACACAAAGCCCTCTGAAAAAAGAATTGAGGTCTTGCAGTGTAAACCGAGGGGGTGGTGGACACAGTTGGCTCCCCCGCGGCAGGGTCAGGGAAGCAACCACCAGCAGAGCGTTTTGATTTCCCCTTTCAAAAAGTGTTCACATCTACTTTCTTCATCGGAAGGGGCTGGTTTGGGGTAGACAGTACCGCAATTTTGTTAGAGGTGAATTTTACGGTGGCCCCATGTGGTTGCTGAGGGCGAGAGGTATAATGTAGGTGAAGCAGAGTCTTGTGAAAAAACAATTTTGTTCTGGCTCTGAGGGAAAAGTCTGGTACTGCAGGATTTCCCCAGGACTGGACGAGGTAATTCCTTTATAAAAACATTGCCAGGATCAGAACTTCTGTGCACTGAAAATGAGTCATCTAAAGTAGGTTGTATGGGAGTGAAAAGTTAAGTGTGAGTCACTGCACTACCATTACATATATTTAATTAAATCTCTCCCAAGAGAAGGTATGGGGATTCTCATGAGAACTGCAAGTGATGGGTATGTAGCAAGATAGACTGAAGATTTTGAAATAACTAAAAGTTAAGCTAATAACTAAAAGCTGAATGTTTAACTTTTCTCTCTTTGGATCACCTTTTTGCTTAATAAAAGGTGTTTGATTAATAAAAAGGTGATCCAAAAGAGAAGGATCATTTTTTTGAAGACTCAATATATTACTCAGAGATGCTTATATCATTTACTTTCTCTTAATTTATAAAAACAGCTATAGGGTGTCAAAATAAATACATGCTTACTAGCTCAGCTAGGAAACTCTCAGTTGCAGCTAGTGTTGGCCAGTCAGGGAACACAGAAGAAATAGTAACACTTAAACTGTTTGGATGGCAAGCTATCCATTTCAGCTGCCTTTCTAAAATAAACTTATACACAAATCTTTTCTTCAATCAACCCATGCTAATATTACAACAGATATGAATGAACAAAATGCACTAAAAAAAGAAGATCAGAAAATGTGTACATGCCAGCAATTTATCAGAGTCATTAGGACTGATTTAGCTGTCTACCTCTACACAATTGGAGAACAATGCTAACCAGCATGCACAGGGACATAAGGAAATCTATCAGCAAGGCCAGTGCACATACAAACATCCCAGGTTACTTCTGTTAGAGATTCTGACTGATGCAGCTCAAGTCTCTGCAGCCACAGTTTGAAAAACACAAACAGTCTGAACGGAATAAAGATGAAAATCTGTAATGACAATGGAGTTTTACTCAGCCTTCCACTAGCATGCACCTGCTACCTGGCCAGGCAGGGTCTAGAAGTCTCTGCACAGTGATGTTGGCTGCTGATGGCACCAAGCTGCTGGGCAACCGCACAGGCGCTCAAATCAAAGGCCTGTTTTCTTCTGAAAACCTGAAGTAGCCACGTGTCAGTTGGCTTATCAAAGCATAGTACTGCCTAGAGTATAGCTGTCTAAAAGACAAGGCAAAGGGAGGAAAGGAAAAACGAACAATTCCTTCTGCAATTTAGCTAACTTTGGTTACTTCAAAACAGTGCTGCTGTAAGTGACCTCAGAGTCACTAAGAAAAGCAGCAGGTGACTCCACAGTTCACAAGCTGTGTCAAACTACTGGTGCTTTCCCTCCAGCAGGCATGTATTAGCTATTTATCATCAAGCTATGGGGAGAGTTGGTTCTCTGCGAAACAGTTCTGGTTAGAATCAAGTCGGCTTGGCGCTTGTTGCCTGCCTAAATAGACTTTTGGGGTGCTTCCACGGCAGTTTCTCATGCTGGTATTTAAATTGATACAAATGATTATCACCCATCTATACAAAAGTGTGGTGCAACAAGCCTATCATTGCAAAAATGTGCAGACTGTATTGACCAATCAGCTAACTAGAAGTATCAGGAGGGAGATATCTATTTTGCATAAACCACAACTTGAACCTCAGTGACCCTTCCTCCAATGTCCATGCTTAATTGCCTTATACATATTAACTTCTCTACCCTGCCTAGAGTGAGATATAACGAACATACAGCAGGTGTGTTGGAAAGTTGTAGCCTCTGACTACCTCAGCCAATGGGGAGAGGAAGGATCCTGCAGCCAGGAGACGAGGAAATGAGTTTTTAATCCTTCTGTGCATTGAGAGACCCTGCGTGGACCTGCCTTGTGGGTTCATTGATGTCCCTAATGGACTCTCTCTTTATTTGAATACAATGACCTCTTCTATTCCTGTCTCCTTTTCTGAACATTTACCTCTAGCGAGGCAAATTTTGGTACAAAATGAACCTAGTAAGTGGCAAATGCCTAATGTCCTCAGGACAATTATACATTGATACTATCAGTGCAAATAAGAAATATGTGTATGAATAAACCCCTAACTTCAAACCAGCCCATTGTTTTTGGCAATTTCTAACAATCCAATAGCAGGAATACAATCCCTTCCTGCCTTCTAAGTATGCATAGAGCAGTTCACAAGCTATACATTTGCATTACAGCATGTAGTAACTGCAAGGAACTCGAACTACTGTAGCATCTGCTTTGCAACTTTATTATATCGACTACGCATTTCAATTAATTTTACCCTAAAAACTCCCCCATACCTTTGACCTGCTATTAAAATAAATCTCGAGGATTTTGAAGAAAAAAACAAAAAACCAACAAAACCTTGTCAAGTTACAAAGAGGGCATGGACCAATGTTTGCCAGATACCACAAAAGACCAATTTTTTCAAAAGCAAAACATATTCAGTTAATTAATCAAAGCATCCCCTAAGAGACCATTTTTCCCCACTAGCAGCTCAGCAAAGTAAAATTAAAATAATAAAATAACATAAAATAAAATAACATAAAATAAAATAACATAAAATAAAATAACATAAAATAACATAAAATAACATAACATAACATAAAATAACATAACATAAAATAAAATAACATAAAATAAAATAACATAAAATAAAATAACATAAAATAAAATAACACAAAATAAAATAACATAAAATAAAATAACATAAAATAAAAGCAGAATATGTGTGAATATGTTTTCCAGTTTGCCATGTGTCTAAGTGAACATCTGTATTCCAGAATGCTGAAGCTGGCCTCTGCACATCAACATCACCAGTTAAGGGTAAGATTAAAAGTAACACATACAAGCCAGGTTAAGTAATTTTCCATCCACAGATATATAAAGAGATCAGGGCAGCTGTGTTTCTCCTCTTGGTAGCTGAAATTATTTAATTTATTAACTGTGGTTCCTTGCAACATACTTTGTCACAGGCATAGTGCCATTCTGTGCAGTGGAGTAATACTTTGGGCCATGCTTGTGTTTTGACTAAAAGGCTGATTATGACAATGCAATACCGCACCACCACTGTTTCAGTCACACTGTGTTTGTTCAGCACTGTGATATTTTGATGGCTAGTTCCTTATGTTCTTGGAGAAAAATGGGACAATAACTTCCAGCGTGGCAGTATTTCAGTTACTCTGCTTTTATTAACAAGCATATAATATTAATTGGCAAAACACTGGATACAAGCTTCACTATCATAAAATCAAAACATTAAGCAATAATCCCAAAAGGCTTATTCAGACAAAACTAGCCACCAATAGTACAAAAATTACACAGCAACACAAAGCATAAAAAATTGTAAACTTTCAAATGAAGCTAAGCCAAAAATATGGTCTTACACTGTGACAGTTCCAGAATCTTTATTATGCCACATAAAAGGATAAAGGCTTAGTGGTTGCATTGGCTTATTGTCCCTTAACCATAAAATAGTCTTGTTGCAGAAGAACAAAGTCTCCTTTTGTTGAGATAAATCACTTAAATTCAAGATTCTATTAAGCCAATGCTTTGAGTTTCAAATAGAAATTAAAAAACCAAACAACAACAACAACAACAACAAAAAAAACAAAAACCAAACCAAAACAACAAAACAAAACTGGAACATCAGTATTCAAGAGTCAGGGTCCCTCCTTCAGCCACACCTAACCATTCACATGAATTACCCTACTGGTTTGTATAAACCATCCAGCTTATCAGTAAAGTTATCAATGTAATTGTTCACAGAATTGGACACTTAGCTCCTACCCTACCACTAGGATCTGGGCAGGTCATTGAGGCTTTGGAAGATTTCCAAGAAGCCCTAAAGATGATCAAACATAGATCAAATACCAGGACCAGCGCTTTAACTTTTATATAAATAAATCATAACTCCACAGTAAGACACTACTGCTCATTTGCCAAGTTCCAAGTTCAATACAAGTTCCTAGAAAGTGTACTGATTGCAAATTTTGATTAAAGCAGAGATCGAAGCATTGTTCCATGTTCCTTAATGCTGTTATCTCTGTATCTTTTTACTTCAATAACAGATCTCAAGACCCTAGTTCAGTTAATTATATCTTACATAGAGATTCTATTGTACAGGACAATTTTTTGCCCTGTTAACAACATTAGACAGACTAACTGAAGGTTGCAGGAACATTTCCAGTGAAAGATCCAAACTGAATTGATTACCTGAGGAAATACAGAAACTAGATTTTTCTGTACAGTCAAGCCTTCTGCACAAAATGCATTTTAAGTACTCATTAAGATTCATCTTGCTGATGTACAAGCAGGTTGGCTTTTTCCTATTATATTTAGTTCAATGCTATAAAATACACTAGTTGTATGGTTATATTTATCATCCAGTAGAAAAAAAAAAAAACCTCAATGAATCTCCCAGGACTAACTATGTTGTTATAAAGACAATAAGAGCCAGGTAAGCTTTCAAAGGCTCATAGCCTATTGGAAAAAAAACCAGCACCATCATAGTTGTAGTCTGATACTTCCTATAGTCCCATATCCCCAGAGGTAACGGTGTTGTGTATACTGTTGCACAGCCAATACAAATATTCCCAGGTTTGATGGTACATAAATATATGAGACATAACAATGGCACAAAACATTTTTAGATAGGCTGCAAGCCTTGACAATTGCTTCCACAATTCACATTAAGGTTTCTTGCAAGATCATGTATTTTGAAGTATTGCTGACAGATAGTTCTTGTACTTACACAAATTAAAATCCCACACTTCACTCTTAAGATTAAAAAGGAGTAAATCAAAAAACAACACCCCCAAATAATAGCTCCAAATAAAACCCCATTCAAAGAAGTGAGAAAAGCCATCTACATTCCTTTTAAGTTTAATGGTAAGTAGATGCCACATTTACAATTTAAACATACGCTTAATTAATGCATGTTTCAAATCTATTGCACAAAAGCATAAGTAATGCTCTTTATCCATATAAAACAAAAACATACAAATAAAAGCTACTCAAACTCAATGTAAAAGGAAGAAGCTTGTAAAAACATCTTACAATTTCATTTTATATGCCCGTAAATAAAGCTGGACCACTAAAACCAAAAATACTTGGATGGTAAAATAAGACAGAATGCTAAAAATAGAATAAATAATTTTATAAAGATAAAATTTAAACCCCCAAATCTTATTTAAATTCAATATTATATATCTATCTGAATTCTCTATTTTTAATGAAACTATTAATGAGACTCTGAGCCTGGGTGATTCAGTCTCATTGCTGCTGAGGATAATGCAACAAGATACATCTTTACTGCAATTATTTACCAGCGTAAGCAATTGTGAAAACTACTTCATGGTAATGGCATCTTCACGAAAGCCAAAATGAACTAACATGATCTCACTAAGACTAACATATCTATGCTGAGTCCAACTTTTTGTCCAACTTAGAACAGTATCAGGCTTATTTTACACAATATAATCTTGATATAAATTAACTGTCTCTTAAGCTTCACAGAAGTGAAACAAGGCTCTGACCCAAAGGACCTCACTCTGACCTTAATTGAATTGCATTGTAGTCTTTTAGTAAGGCTAAAGGAAATAAAAATACGGTCCAGACACTCCAGTCACATCCCTCCTGAGGGAAAGAGTTTCTGTAGCTAGATCTTGCAACATGTGATTCAGAAAAATAACTGGTGGTTTTATATTTGTTTGTATTTGACTCCTTTTGTTGTGTTGTCTTTTGTGTGTCTGTTTGTTTGTTTTACTGGTAAGGTTTTATCAGACTAAACATTGCAAAAGCAGTTACACACAAATATTAGAAAAAAAAGTTGTAGGTATTAATACTGGCTTGGATTTATGTATCCATATAGGTATGTATATATATGGATAGCACCATAACAAATTCAAGTGAGTCTAAAGATGGTTATAAACTTGTATTTTCTGTACTGCAGCTTGTTACAGTAAGAGACAGATTTGAAAGGCTTCTGAATTTGTGTGTTTGTAACTAACTTCTCAGTTGCACAAGTACACAGGAAAGTACTAAAATCCTAATGCACTTTAACAGTACTGCATCAATATCTAGTCATACAAAAAGTTTCTGCAGTACACACATTCTGAGGTAGACAGATCTCTCTCACACACAAATATATATATATATATATATATATATATATATATATATATATATATATATATATATATATATATATATATATATATACACACACATATATCCTGACCAAGGTGGTTCATCAGATTGCTGTCTGGCAGCTTTAGTTTCATGTCTACATCAGGTACAGCCAGTGTCTGTTTACTCAGGGTGCACAGAAGGTGAACAGTAACAGCCCTGTTCATACTCGCAGTGCCTCAGTGGCTAGAGCAAGTCCCTTATTTACACTAGGACAGTAACAAGTACATTAACAGCTCCAGAAGGGCCCAGTATGTCAGTGTACACATCCATACCACCTGCATTCACTGCTTCATGAGAAGATAATAAAAATGGTAGATCCATAATCTCATTTGTTCTCTTATGCCAGTTCAAGTAATTTGAAAGACAGGAAAAAAAAAAAAAAGCGAAAATACAGGTATCTGAGTCCACAAACAGTAAGATAAAACCAAAGCCAAGGTTGATTCCAATGCTTGTGTGCATGCACACACACTCCCCCTCCCACAAACCCAGCCACCTGGCCTCGCTGTGGAGCTGTGCCTAAACCAAACATTGAAATGCAGCATCTGCACTTTTGGTTTTTGTGTGGCCCTTCTTTCCATTTCCACGTTTTAGTAGGCTCCCTTTTATTCTCTGCTTGCATACTTTTTTTATTTCCTTCACATTCTTGTCTATGACTGCAATTAAAAATGAGGAACCCTGTTTTCAAAGGTAAACACAAGTTGTATCATCCCTTCTGAAACAGCACAGCTGAGAAAGGAGGACTGAAGAATTTAAAGTAGGAAATTATGGGACACGTGCTAAGGAATGTTGTACTTTGAAAGCCCAAGAAGAGGAAGAGGATTTAAAATGCTTGGATAAACCTCTTGCAGTATCAGCTTCCTGTTATCAAGTAATACTTTATAGCACAAGAGGGGAAGAAACACAGCTAGACGAAGCAGGGCAGTTACAAGAAAACTTGTTTTCTTATCCAAACACAATTTATATAAAGACCACAGGGTTTAATAATAGGAATAGCCACTAGCATTTTCAGGTGACTGTAAAACTCTTACAGAAATTAGAAGGTTAACTATTTCCAGCTGCCAATAATATGGCAAAACTTGTCTTCAGTGACTTGACACCTGTGCTAGACAAATACTCTCGCAGTCATACTATATATGCTATATTGTATACAGTTTGCAGAAATCACTTTCAACTATTGTTTTTAAAAAGTCAACGATTTCAAAAACCCTTAGAAAAAGTGCAGTGAACCCTGCTAAGTGCTATTGAGGGTGTATTCTATAACATATGTAGTTATGTGCGTGTATAGATGTAAACACACATACATGCATACATATTAACTTGCATCCATTAGGACTGATGCAAGTAAAGTTATCATTTAAGTCCAGAAGGTGCTAGAATAATCTCATCTGACCACCGCCCGCCTCCCCCTCACCCCCCCAAAGGACAGCTAGGAATTGCACTACAGAAAATGCTATAGTTTCATAAGAAAACAGGTAAAGGAAATACAAAGCTGCTCATAATGATCTTAGGAATTTTTAATCACTGAAATGAAAATTGTGCAATAACACCCAAAATTGCCCAAGTGCCAGTGTTTCAATAGCTAGTGAGAGAAAATTCTCTCTAGATTAAAAAATGATTTCTGCAAGATTTCTACATAAGAAGTGTTTATTTTCTTAAAATTTCACACATCTAGAACTTTGAGTATTTGTCATTATTTGGTGCAATTTATGCCAGAGCAAAATATCAGGGCACATTAAAATTGACTGCAATTATTTCTG
The DNA here is from genome assembly GCF_964273445.1 of Streptopelia decaocto. Lineage (NCBI taxonomy): Eukaryota > Metazoa > Chordata > Aves > Columbiformes > Columbidae > Streptopelia > Streptopelia decaocto. The sequence goes on from NC_138657.1 coordinate 41,393,068, forward strand.
TTAATCTTACCAAATCAATGTGCATAGGTGACTATCAAAACTTTACTGAAACACAAAATGAAGAAGAGTAATAACTGGGCAAAAATTACAAACTCATTGGCTTCCCAGATTTTCAGAAATTTTCAATGCAGCATAATAAATTATTACCAGTCACTATATCATTATGTATGTTCAATGCCCTATAGAATAATATGAAAAAAAAAACAATGCAATCAGGCATACTATATAAGACAACAACACTTAGCAAAAATATATTTTTTAAAGATTCAGATTGTGAAAAGTAGCTAAATGCAACTTGGTGTCAAAAGCAACATTTTAAAATCACCTCACAACATTCTAACTTATTTCTGTGTAACTGTAAGAGAGAAATCAGGCTGAGCTACATGGAACTGTGAAGTGTTTTCAGTATCTGTAAACTTAGTGCTTGTTGAGTTGCGACTTCTTTCTTCCATACAAAAAAAGTATAAATATTTTATGTCCAAAAATCTAGGTAACACATCCCTAGAAGAAATTTTCAGAAGGACAGTCCGCTATGAAAGCACTACGGTCTTCCGAAATTATTCAGCTGGTTTGTGTCATGTGATTAGTGATGCACTAAGAAGGTGCCAGATGATAGTCTCTGCAAAAAACTCTGTCCAGAAGGACAATAAAGTTGTCTTACAGCAAGTCCATTTTGGGTCTGTAATGTAGCAGTAGAGGTGCTTTCTGCAACACAAAAACACCAGATAAGAAACAAAACCAGAACTAACCTGTTCAGTAAACAACACTTTTATTTCATAAACTAAAGCTTAAAGTAACTATCAGGGTAGCTATCTGACATGTCAAAATTCCACCAAGACAAAGAAACGATGTAATTTCATCTGTGGAGCTCAAACAACAGATGAAAAATCCTTTCCATTTTGTCTCGGGAGCTGATGAGTTTTACCAGATCTGTTTACCCTGGAAAACCCATCCCTAGTAAGAGAGAAATTACAAACAGGTAAACTTCTCATATCCACAATTTCCTGCACCAAGGTGTTCTGTGTCTCCTCTTGTTTGTTTTGGACCTCCCACCTCTCAGTTTCATTTTATATCCCCTACCTCTTTCACTTGAGAAGGCAGTTAGCAGTTCCATTTTCTGTGTGACTTACAATTTCATAGATTTCCATGATACAGATGAACAGTAGACTTCTAGAGATGCACATCAATTTGATGCTCTTGTTTGGTTTTCTTTCAGCCATCCGTCCTTCACACCAAATCCCTAACATTTGCTTTGTATCCTTTTATGTTTACCTACATGGAACTTAAGGTGCTCACTAAACATCGGTCACTCAGAACTGTAAAGGCTTGCTTTAATCCTTTGTCATCAGTCTTCACTATCCTAAATAACCACAATGTTGTCAGTGCGCTCTTACTGCACTAATGAAATCCCTTTCCAGGTCATTCAGGAACATCACATGAAACTGATTCCAGTAAGAGTCCACTTGTGACCTCTCTGCATTTCAAAGACTGACCTTTGACTTCTATCCTGTGACTCTTATGCAAGTCAATTATTTTTCTACATATAGACAGAAAAATGCAGCCCTACTCCCCTGTGCACCTCTTCTAGATACGCATCAAAAGCCAGCAAGTGGTTCTACCTCAGTGTACATTGTAAGCTTAGACTGTGTTCCTTGTCCATTATGAATACTAACTCCTAGTTCAAATATCCCCAAATACATATACGCTGACTCTCTAGGTGTGATGTGCCTCTGAAGTGTTCAATTTTGCAATTCATTCTTACACCCACTTAACTTGAGCTACCTTTATTAATGTAATAACTAATACTCAGAATGAATGCCCTACTGTTTACTATTCGGTTTCCAGGAAGTTGTTTAAATAAACCACAATAAGCAAGTCAAAGACATACTCAAATATCAGCCTTGCTTATGCCTACTAAATGCTGCTAGAAGTTTCCTTAATTAAGGCAGACATGCATTGCAATTACTGCCCCTCCTTTAGAAAACAGCCTTCTTGAGTTACAGAAGAGAACTGTGTTGAAAATGTCTGCCTTTTCTGCATCACAATCTATTTCCTTACCTATGTCAATTAAAGGCAGTTTTACTTGAAGTAGCTAAAAATAATCACAGAATGTTAGGGATTGGAAGGGACCTCAATAGATCGTCTAGTCCAATGCCCCTGTCAGAACAGGAACACCTAGGTGAGGTTACACAGGAACGTGTCCAGGCAGGTTTTGAATGTCTCCAGAGAAGGAGGCTCCACAACCTCCCTGGGCAGCCTGTTCCAGTGTTCTGTCACCCTCACTGTGAAGAAGTTTCTTCTCATATTTGATTGGAACCTCCTGTGTTCCAGTTTGTACCCATTGCCCCTTGTCTTATCATTGGTTGTCACTGAGAAAAGCCTGGCTCCATCCTCGTGACACTCACCCTTTACATATTTATAAACATTAATGAGGTCACCCCTCAGTTTTCTCTTCTGCAGGCTAAAGAGACCCACCTCCCTCAGCCTTTCCTCATAAGGGAGATAATTTCTTTTGGCTTCCACTTCTTTGCCAGACTTGAAAACAATTTGACAATCAGTGCAGTGTCCTCTTCTCATTTTCTTGGAAACAAATTAATACTTGGCATTCAGGGATGCTGTATTAGATATTTATTAGAGTGTCTTTCTATTGAGTTTGCAGTTACTGCAGTATAGTTCCAAATTATGCCTATTTATAAACATTTTATTTTGCCACTTCATGGTTTACTTGGAACCGCTGTATCATACCTTAAATCTCCATCTAGTAACGACTACAAACTTGAGCGTGTGGTCCTTGCCAAGAATCTCTTCATTGCATAATATGTCCAGCTGACAAAACAAAGGCAACAGTTAAATCATTGGGACACAGTACATGAAACATATTTCAGATAATATTACAAATGTTTTACAAGATCGTTTTCCTCTGAAGACACTGGAACCATTCATGTTGTAGTTGCTCTGCACACAAAAAAAGTACCAGGAAAGAAAAGCAAATCTATTTTCTCAACATGAAGTGCTGAAAGACCATGCCTGTGCCTACCTAGGAAATACGGCATGAATTGGACTTAAATGTTTGATTTAGCTTCCCAAGCTGTACTAATGCACTTTCCTGAATGCTTTAGATGTTTTTAAAAATGTCCAATAAAATAATGAAGGGGAGAGAATTCACAAATCTCAAAGATGGCTGTTATTTAATATACTATGAATTTTTTTTACCTAATGTCAGCCAAGTGGCTGGTACAAGGATACTTTTTTTCAAAAAAACCCTGTCTGCCACCTCCCTTAAATACTGTATTTATGGATTTTTTTTTTCAGATATTCAACAGCTAGTTTTATTTTTCTGTCTCAGTATTTAAAGATCTAGATATTAGAAACAGTGAGGTTTAACCATAAATACATGAGGATCATATGACTACTAAGAGCTGATCTACAATAGCTGAACATGAACTAAAACAGTGAACATGCATGAAACAGTAAGTGCTACCATGGTGGCTTATATTAAAGATGACTTATCACACAACCCAGAAAGGTCTGAATGTACATGCAGACTACTTACATCGTTTATCTAACCGGCAATAACTCAAACCTGCAGTAATCTATAGCAATCAGCTAAGTGCCCACAAGCTTAAATCCTTCTGCTATGCACCACTTACTTGGTACTGGTACACTGATTACAATACAATTTATGTACTCTTTAAGAAGATTGGAAGGGATAGCAAAGGAATAAATAGTACTCCTGAAAGTTTGTTCCTTCAGTAAAAGCCAAGGAAGGGATAGCAAAGGAATAAACAGTACACTCCTGAAAGTTTGTTCCTTCAGTAAAAGCCAAGCAGGTTGTTAAGTCACAGACTGGCACGGTGGAATGAAGGGCTTAAACACATAAACACACTCAAAAACCCCTCTTTTGAACAGTGATGGTAGAAGGAGTCAAACACTTCCCAGTGGGCTGAGGACAAGACTGGAGATACAGTTTTGTTTCACAAAGACTAGCAGAGTTTGGGGACATACTCCAACCAGAAGACAGAGTGTTGAAGTGTACAGAAGCTAGGAAGGAAGAGTGACACAGATACAAATTGGCTGTTGTAAAGTTTGAGCAGAAAGATGTGTTGACTCATGGGACTGGAAAGCAGATTATTTCATTTGAATAAAAATCTTAAAGAAAGTCAGTGAACCAGTGACATTAATATGGGGGTGGGAGATGTCAAGCTGAGAGTCAACTGAGATGTCTAGAGGCTATGACCAAGACCCAGTAAAGTGGTAAACATACACTGTATTCATATGTTTGCCATGGGTAACTTCAAATCTGAACTAAGAAGTGCAAACAACCACCTTTCTTTCTGTACCTTTCATTACAAATTCTTCCCATGATTCCAAGTATTCCCTACAAAGGAAGGGAAGTGTATGTATCTGATAACACTCTGCTTGTGGTAGGTAGCAACTTCGGGTTAAGCTTCACTGAGAGCAAAAAAAGAAACAAAATATGCTTTCTCTTAAGCTAGGCTTCAGTAGTATTAAAGTGCTCCCTGCACTACATGTGAAATATGTGAAAGGGTGTGGTATACTTGACTACAAGTTGTGAAACAAAGCACCTTACCAGAGTCTATTTCAACATATGTGGAAGCACGTAACAAAGCCTTTTAGCTCAACTATTTATATATGGACATGAAAAGATGCAGTGCAAACTAAGTGGCAAGTCCTGGATAGACCCAAGTAAAGAAAACAAAATGACTATGTAACATATAATTCACAACACGGTGCATGCTTCTATTTTCTGAGAATATCAGACTAAAAGACATTCCTTTGCAAAGGAACAATCCAACACTTTTTTGTAAGGCTTTCATATCTTCAAAGTAATTTTAAAAAATTACAATATTACCTCATTAAAAGAAGAAAGGTTAAGTTTTTTGGCAATGAACTTCTTTAGATGCAAGACTGTCGCTTGTGCTGAGCAGCGAATCCATTTTCGCTTCAATCCCCGCAATTTGCTGCTATTGCACTCCAAGCAGATGCTTACCTTCATGAAAAGCAAACAGGGTTGGTTGGAACAATTTTCTGCAGTCCTCATTATGTATCCACATGCAGTTTTTATTAATTAAAAAAAGTGGAAAAGTAGAGTACTAGTATTTCTTAAACTGAAATGCCTGTAATCCTATTAAAACTTGGTCTAACATCTTGTCAGTTTAATGATAAGCACTACTGCAACCAAAACAGATCTAGACAACAAAGTTCACAAAATAATTTTTGATGTTGGAACAAGCATGCCCTAGTTCAAATTCATAGGCTGCCAATAGCTCAAGGTGACCCTAAGTCAAAAGCTAGAGTAAGATAAACTGTAAGAATATCATTGCCAACTTTTAATGATTGCTTCTAACGTAACTTAAAGATTACCACCCAAAACGCCTCTTCTCTAATTTCTGTGCTTCAGTTCTTACTTTTCTCATGCAGCTATTCATTGTTTAGACTACACTTTTTGTAATTATTTACTTTATGCGCTAAGAGGATCTAGTACTAGGTACAATCACTTTGAAAGTACCCTTACATTATAATTGAAAAGAAAACTAAACCAAATTTAATTTACTCTGGACACACATAAGAGGAAAACATAAAAGAAATTGCTTATTTGTCCCAAAAGAAGATTTCACTTTCAAACATGATTAGTGTCTAAAACTTAGTGGTGAACTTCCTGGCTTTCATACTATTTTTATGGTCTTGTCTTAGTATTAGAGGTTTAAAACAAAATAAATAGTAAGTTAATAAAAGTGCAAAAGGTTTTATTCATAATTATTGAAACACATTCAGCTCAATATATCACAATAACACTGGGATATACTCCTTCAGAAGGGGGGGCCAAATAAATTTGTTTTGAATGCAAATTTTGGAAACTCATAAACAAACAAGTCAGAACTACTAAATCTTAATGCAGATGCCTTTAACATATGCTCCATTCGTGCCAAAAACCAAACATGAAACTCATGCTTGCACAAAAGTATTGAGCAACACTGCACCTTGTTCGTATCAGAAGACAGAAAACATAGCTTGAAACACTTACTTTTCTTCTCTTTTAGCTTACCAATACACTAAAGCTAAGATAAAACTAAAACATGCCCAATGAGCTCACCTGTTCATCACTTCGATGGTAGTCATTATCTTCTTCCTGTTTTTCCTCAGAAGTTTCTTTGTTTGAATTTTCATCTGCTTTAGTTTCACCTTAGATAAGAAAGCAGATATATGGGATAACACTCAGCAGCAGCTTGTAATGCTAATGTGATTAAAACAGCACAGTTCAGGACTACAATATAGAATTAACTTTGCTACTCCCAAGTTGCACTCTTCTTCTTAGGCAACCCCAGCTGCCAACAGCCCACACATGAAAGAGAGGCATAACATATAGAGCAAAATCTTCAGGCCAACTAGTAGCAGCCCAGAATTTCAGAGTCCCCATGTAGGCACTACTGTAGAGATCTCCTTTGCCAAGAGTAATATGCTACGACCAGCTAAAAAGAGTCTATGCACAAATACGAGACGAAGCAACAATCCTACACCTACTGTACTGTGCAGTGTTACAAAACAATAGTGACTGTAATAAACCAACTAGGCACATAGCACTCACAGGCCTGTTCATCAATTTACTGGCCCTCACCCACCCAAGACAGAATAAATAAAGGACCATTTACCGTTTCTGTGGGAATCTAGGTGCTGTTTTGTAGAACATGTCTCCCCTTTGATGTCCCCTGGAACTTCCATGCCCAGTTTGTGATAAAACTCTCTTTGCTTTTTCATTTCCGCTGTTTAAAATTGTAAATATTAATAACTGTAATAAAGTTTTAATGCAATGTTTATGAAGTTATTCCAAATCCCTTCCCTCTTAAGTGAAACAGGCTTACCAACAGTCATTTTGTCAGTATTTGCTACCCTTATGTCTTTGCTATTGCATCAAGTCATGCCTCGTTTTCAGAGTTAGAATACTGCAAAGTCATGTGTATACCTACTATTATAGCATTCCTATTAGAATGAGACAGTATTTAAAATACTATCCATTATTTTGAATCTTCCCCCCCACCTCCCACCCCCTATTTCAGTCAAATAACTAGTTTTGATTTTTTATTGTTCTGGTTTTCAATCTGCTAGAAATAATTTTAAAATAATCTATTTAATCTTGGGAATGCTTGTGAATGTTCCGGGTTTTCAGCTTAAATGGATTAAAATACTCTATTTAAATGAAAGTTGTAACATACATTAAGACAGAAAATTACTGAGCAGCTACTGTAAGGTACTACTTTACTTGAACAGATCCAGTCTCAAAGATTATTATTAAAACACAAATTTAAAGTCACATGCTAAGAAAGGACTCACACAGTAGCAGAAACTTCACTGAAACTAAAAGCTGTTCTGTATTACATTCTACTTCTGAGAATTCTAGAAAGCTGGTTTAAGTACACAGTTTAACAAGAACAAATGAGAGTTACATTGTGCCAGCATTCAAAAGCCGAACTTCTATTCCACTTTACATAATACTAATTTTTGAAGAAATACCTCATCTTTCCTCCTACAACCCTCACTCACACTTTCAGCTACTACAGGTATGAAATTAAACTAAAAATGACACAAATGAAGGAATATATTTTCCATTGTATTTTTCCTCAGTTCTCCCCACTACTGCATTTTCATGGCCTGAAACTACATTTTTCTTTTTAAGTTGCAAAAGAAATATGTGCAAAATGACCTCTAAAAAAGGTCATACCACAACATACCTTCTTGAAGGCCTGGCACAAGTTTGTAAACAATATCTTGCATTGTTCTGTCATGACTAGTAAGGGGAAAAAAAAAAAAAAAATATATATATATATATATCTATCTATCTCTCAAAAGTTCAAGTCAACCATCTTGATTCAAAACGTTTCTCTTAAAAAAGTTCCAGTACTAAACTAATGTAAAATCTCTAAATTCACTTAAGAAGAATTTCAATTCTCAAATTATTATTTATATCAAACAAGACAGGACAGTAAAATGAAACTAATTATGAAAAAGCATAGTCTAAGACAGAAACCTAATCAAAGTTAGGGAAAGAATAGTCTCAAACATCTGGAGGATGATGCCCCATGGAACATAGCATCCTGCATCAAGGGAAGTTATGTCATAAATAATCTCAAAATTCTTTGACAGCTTTGGGGTAAACTCATTTTTATTGCAAAAGAATCAAGTGTAGTCCATTTATTACCCCTACAGACTCATCTCTCACATTTGCAGATTACTTAGTTGTCTTTACTAGGTCTTCCAAAAATGCAACAAAACAGCTTACAGAAAAAGACCACAAGAACAAAAATTTTACTTTACTCTTAAAAGCCAACGTTTTAACTGTGAACAACATTGTGTAGCTCAGAAGCCTTTAATCCCACTGGAACTGGAGCAGCAGAACCAGTTAAGATTCTAAACTTTAATTTCCAGCTTATCTAGACAAAATTCTGTTTTAGTCAGAAATAAGTCACTCTCTGAAAGAAAAAAAAAATCTAAATAAAAAAAAATCCAATTGATAAATAAAATTAGAAACATTTCAAATGTCTGTCTTGGCTGCAACAAGGTCATTAACCCAACACAGCCTGCAATGCCAAATCCTGAATCTGACTTAAACATGAGAAGAGGCTTACAAGAGTAATCTCAGGCCCCTTATCACCTGACATGAGCACTTGGAGATGAGTGAACAAGCACAGAAATGGTGACAAATCAAGAGATTTACCATCAACCACCACAGTCTTTAAAGTGGTACTAGAAGAAGAATCAAAATATCATTAATTCTAAATTCATGTCTTTTGAACCAGTAGCAATGCCATTTGCACAGGCCGGGATTTTCAAGCGTCACATATGGAGTGTAGAAACATCTCCAAAAATATTTCAACATGAGCAGTAAATCAGCCACCACTATTAGATCAGAGGTAAGAATTTAACAGCATTCAGAAATGTGAAATAGGAGACACATTTGGTTTACCTATTTCCCAGGTAGAGGGGGATGAATAGCACTGCACATATACATTCTAAGACATATTGTAAAATTCTTGACTGTCAATTCTTCATTAAAAGTATATGTATATCCAAAAGTAGACTGGGCAAAGGCTGTTTCAGTCTCAAAAGGGCAGTATTTTATAACTAGCTCAGGCAAAATACTTCCTTTGTAGTGTATTCAATAACCAACAACAAGTAGTAAATTCCTTTCTAGCTCAGTTCTCAATTTGGTGCTGTTTCCTGGCCCCTTTTAGCACAGAAAATAAGCTTCTGAACTAGGGCACTGGTGTATTCCTTTTGCAGAAGACAAACGTACTGTCTTAAGTGTCATTTATTCATGCTTGCCTATTGGCATCTACTTGTCCCTTCAAAGCGTACACTCATATAGGGTATTATAATTGTATATACAATGCTTTATCAGTGTACATTATTATTCTTCAAATGCAGAGATGGCATAATTGGTTTCAGGCTCCTCAATCAGGATCGGCTTGAGCAATGTAAGTATGTATGGAACATCTGCAGTTTTCTGTAAAGTGAAATCAGACTCATTTTCTATAAGTATTGCTTCAGAAGTTGTTCTAGAACTGAGAAATGCATTTGAAAACTGCCACAAATGAAAGCAAACTCTTCATAAGGTAGGCGAAACACTTTTGCACTTGCACTTTGCTAGGGCAAACACACTGTCACAATGGATTTTCATCTGCAGAAGTTACTACAGTTCAGTAAAATGAAAGGAAAGCACTGAAAAAAATGAATGTCTCCTTTGAAAAAAAACAAGCAAACAAAAAACCCTTAGTAAAAAAAAAAAAAAAAGAAACCCATGAACAATACCACATGCATGGTAGGTCAGAAAGTGAGAGCATTCTGTGTGGAGATCAAAATAGAACAAAGGACAAGATTATTCCATTCTAGAGATCAAAGGCACTGGTCTAATATTTTTGCTGCCATATTGTTTCCTGTTCCTATGAACCAAACAGGCCTTTGAAAGATTAACTGAACAATAAAGCTGACAATTATTTCTCTCATTACTCTGTCAGACACTGAAAAGCACCATTAAACTATGACTAATTATTTTGAGGATTTTGTAGAAGTACAATTTCTACAAATGTTTCATTTATTTGACTTTTACGACCCAAGCATACGAAATGAGGAATGACTAAATTCACACAAATTAAACAGTAAAGTGCATGCTTTGCTTGCTTTTAAGTGTGCAAGAAGCTAACAGGTGTCAAGGAGTTGCAAATTCATAGCAAAGTTTGATCCCATATCTCCTCAATCACCTTCAACCTTCCTTTTAAATGTTTAACATGTTGAAAAACAAGTAAGAAAATTTAGGAAAAAGCCGTGCTGTATTAAAAGAGGCTGAAACAGTCGAGGGTGAAGCTAGTTGCACTTTTACTGTCATACTTACCCAATATACTGTAGTGGGTGGCTCTGATGTATAACAATTCTACAGGTTGGACAGGTGTTGTTTTCCTCCAAATATTTCACTAGGCAGCTTCTACAGACTGGTAACACGGACATTGATAATTAAAAAGAAACAAAAGAAGCATAATGAAAGAAAAAATAAGTTTTTATACAGTCACAGAAAGGTGCCTTACTGAAATTCACACAAAGTTCATCTTTACCTCATGTAAACATGATGTCTGATCATGCAGAATACAGTTTCTAGCATATTTCATTAATGTTCTTGATACAGGGAAGTGATGCACTAGAATTAAGGCATCTGTACCTAGCCAAGTCTTCATAATATAGCCCTCAACACACAGTCTCACTCCAGAATTTACTAGAACAGCAATTTCTAGCAAATCAGCTCCATGCTGCTTGCACCATTCAGCTTGCACAGATGATATTACAGGAACTGTGTGCCATTAAGATACTAAGCCTATTTTCTTTAACCATGGCCACATACAGAATTAAAGTGCATGGTGGCAGTGAACCCAACACAAAAACAAGAATATTCCAAAATTGGATACTTCTTAAAAGAACAGAAAATTTTCAAAAAGTGGATATCCAGGTGCTATTTTAACTCTAACTTTCAGAGAGTACACTACAGGTAAACTTCCACCAGTAAAAAATTTAGATGGACAGAGACCTTCAGTATTTGTAAAATGTCCTAGTAAAATTTGCTAAAGCAGTCACTCATTATAAAGCTACATGCTTTTGGAGCTGTTTCCACATGCATACACATAATCACCCATATTTCATTCAAAGTATACTATTTACAATTCCCCCTCACTCCCAGAAAGAAGTACTCATAATATACACTACTCCATGATATCCTTACTCACTTGAAGCTACAACTCAAAAATGCAGGAAAAAAAAAAAAAGAAAAAAGAAAGAGAAGGGGGGAAAATAGCTTTTTCTTAAAAAGCAGAAGTTCATGTAGTCCTGATATTAGCATGATCATTCTTATCACATAAAATGAAAAATTCTGTAACTACAGTGCCATCTACCTCTGAGACAAGACGATAGTACAATTAAACAAACACACATTAATACCCCCCAAAATAAGCAGCAGCAAATAAGCATAATAAGTTTTCATTCTGCATTGTATTTACACACTTGAGATGACAGTACTCTTGCTTGTAGAGGTTATGGTTGGACCAAACTTCATAGCTTTGCACACTAAGCACAGATGTTGCACAGCAGTCTGCTCCAGCGGAATGCCAGAGCAGTAGATACGTTTACAAAAGTTAAGCCAAAGCCTCGTCTTACCAAGTCAATGAAAGCAGAACTTGACAGTGGAAGCAGGGACAGGTATCCTGGGAAAAGCAACTACAGGGACCCTGTCTAGTTGCAAAGGGATGGAGTCAGGAAGGCCAAGGTACAGCTGGAGCTGAACATGGCAAGGGACACAAAGAATAACAAGAATAGCTTCTTTAGGTATGTCAGCCAGAAAAGGCAGGTCAAAGAGAACATAACCCCTCAAAGAGCAAGACTGGCAAACTGGTAACAATGGATGAGGAGAAGGCTGAGATACTCAGCAACTTCTTTGCCCCAGTCTTCACTGTCAAGCCCTCTTCCCACACCCCTCAAGTGGCTGGACCATCAAGGCAGAGATTAGGAGAGCAAAGAGAAGATCAGGTTTGTGACCACCTGAGGAACCTGAACATACATACGTCTGTGGGAGCTGACGAGACACAAGTCCTAAGGGAATTTTCTGAGGTACTTGTAAAGCCACTGTCCATGATATTTGAAAAGTCATGGCAGTCAGGAGAAGTCCCTGGGAAGCAGAAAAAGGGAAACATGGCAACTATTTTTAAAAAGGGTAGAAAGGGAGGTTCCCTGGAACAATCAGCCTGCCAGCCTCACCTCTGTGCCTGGAAGATCATGGAACAGGTACTTCTAGAAGCTATGGTAAGCCACATGGAGGACAGGGAGGTGATTTGTCACAGCCAGCATGGCTTCACCAAGGGCAAGTCCTGCCTGAGCAACCAAATGGCCTTCTATGATAGAATGACTACATCAGTGACAAGGGAAGAGCTACAGATGTCATCTATCTGGTCTTCTATAAGGCCTTTGACATGGTGCCCCACAACATCCTCCTCTCAAAACTGGAGAGATAGGGATTTGTTGGGTGGACTGTTCAGTGTATAAGGAATTGACTGGATGAGAGATTAGGAATCCAGAGAGCAGAGCTCAGCAGATCAATGGCCAGATGGACACCTGTGACAAGTAGTGTCCCCCAGGGGTCTGTACTGGAATCAGTGCTATTTCATATCTTCATCAATGACATAGACAGGGGGATTTAGTGCATCCTCAGCAAATTTGTGGGTGACAACAAGGTGATTGGTGCAGTTGATGCACCTGAGGGACAGGATGCCACACGGAGCGACCTGGACAAGCTCAAGATGTGGGCCCATGCAAACTCATGAGGTTCAACAAGGAAAAATGCAAAGTCCTGCACCTGGGTCAAAGCAACCACCAGTATCAATACAGGCTGGGGGATGAAGGGATTTAGAGCAGCCTTGTGGAGAAGGGCTTGGAGGTACTGGCGGATGAAAGACTGGACATGAGCCAACAATGTGTTCTTGCACCCCAGAAGGCCAAGTACATCTTGGGCTGCATCAAAAGGAGCAAGAAAGTCAAGAGAGGTGATTCTGCCCCTCTGCTCTGCTCAGGCCTCACCTGCAGTACTGTGTCCACGTCTGGAGCTCTCAGTACAGAAAAGATAAGGACTTGTTGGAGATGGCCCAGAGGAGGGCCACAGAAATGATCAGTTATCCCATCTCCCCTGCCATTGCATCTTTGTGCTCCTTTGTGGGTATGCATTTATGTTTACCATGTAACCTAACAGATCTCTCTAAACATGTTCACAGAAGTATATTCCAAATAAATTGGAGAGAGATGAGTTTGATGGATGGATTGTAAGATGGATGAGGAATTGGCTGGATGGCTGCATCCAAACAGTTACAGTCAATGGCTCAGTGTCCAAGTGGACACTAGGAATGAGTGGTGTCCCTTGAGTGTCTGTATTAGGACCAGTAATATTTGATATCACAATCAGTGACATAGCAGGATTGAGTGCACTCTAAGCAAGTCTGCAGGTGACACCAAGATGAGTAGTGTAGTGGATACGCTTGAAAGAAGTGGTATTGCCCGAAGGGACCTGGACAAGCTCAAGGTGTGGGCCCATGGAAACCTCACAAGGTTCAACAAAAAAAAGTGCAACGCCCAGTATCAATATGAGCTGGGGGATGAAGCGATTTAGAGCAGTCCCACAGAGAGGGACTCGGGGGCACTGGTGGACAAAAGAGCCAACAATGTGTGCTTGCAACCCAGAAGGCAAAACATATCTTAGGCTGCATCAAAATAAGTGTGGCCAGCAGGTCGACGGAGGTGATTCTGCCCCTCTGCTCTGCTCTGGTGAGGCCTCACCTGCAGTACTCTGTCCACCTCTGGAGCCCTCAGTATGGGAAAGACCTGTTGGAGAGGGTTCAGAGGAGGGCCATTAAAAAAGATCAGAGGGATGGAATGCCTCTCCTATGAGGGCAGGCTGGGAGAGTTGGGGTTGTTCAGCCTGGCAAAGAGAAGGTTGCAGGTAGACCTTATTGCATCCTTTTGTTACATAAAAATGGGCTTATAAGACAGGGACACAGACTTTTTAGTACAGCCTACAGGGACACAACATGGGGTAATGGTTTTAAACTAAAGGAGGGAAGATTCAGGCTAGATATGAGCAATTTTTTTTTTTTTTTTTTTACAATGAAGGTGGTGAAACACTGGAACAGGTTGCCCAAAGAGGTGGTAGATACCCCATTCCTGAAAGCATCTATGGCCAGCCTGGATGGGACTCCGAGCAACCTGATTAGTTGAAGATGTCCCTGCTTCCTTGCAGTGCAGTTGGTCTAGGTGACCTTTGAAGGTCCCTTTGAACCCAAACTATTCTATGATACCTTCTAAAACAGGCTCCAATTTCACTACATCTTCCAGTTTGGACTAGCTATACATGAACTCCTCCTAAACTGAACTCGTCACAAGTTGGCTCAGGTTCCGGCAGGTTTACTAGTCTAAGCATAGCATCAAAACAAATGCAAATAGACAGTTTATGGATGGTGCTGCAGTGTTCTAGATTGTCACTTTTTTTCACAGGGTCAAGCTGGGATTCACAAACTCTTGTCAAACTGGAAGTCGTAGGAGTATAGTACAGCCAATATGCGAACCATTCTAAGGTCTGAAACAATAGTATTTTTAGACTTTTTCCTGCACCTGGGATTTTCAAAGTCTCCGATTTCCATTTACCCAGATATTTTGGTACTGTTTGTAGGGTGAACTGAGCTGTATATTTTCTGGTTACTTTTATAGTACATTTAAACGTATCAGGGAACTGTCATTAGAAAAAGGCAAGGTTAATCTTTACCTTTTTTCCCCCAAACAGTTATATTCCTCTTAACTTCTTAAATTTCTCTATCCAGTTCAAGAAATACAGTTGGTCTTCCATTACCCCTATGAATCCACAAAACAATAGCTTTCATAACATATGAGGCTTTCCCTTTCATAACGTACAAGGACAGCTTTCATATGTAAACACTAATGAAACTCAAATTAGAAATGTAAAAGTTTAACAAGACCTGGATACATCTTCTACGCTGGAATTCTAATCAACAAACAGGTGTAAGCTAGGAAAGATTTAACAAAGAGTTACTACTAATGAAGCTTTTAACTACTGGCTTATAGGACTGCTTGCCATCAAGAAACTAACGATATAGCAGAGAAATAAGTAGTAAAGGGATCAAGAAGCTTGTTTTCCCCTGAATTCTGTTTTACAAAAGAAGTAGGCCCTGTCCCTTCAAAGGACTGGCCCTGGTCCTCCATATGACTCTCACTAAAGGACCAAAGAACTACCTTTACTACTGAAGTGAAGAGTCTCTGAATGTCTGAAGTACAGGAAATTGGAGAAAAATTTAAGATAAGAAAATTGTGATGTTCTGAGTTGAAACAGAAATAAAATTTCAAGGTAGTGTAATTCAGCACAGAATTCACTATCTCAACTGACAGGGAACTTTCAGGATAGTTTTTACAATGATGCTTTACCAGGAACATAGATTATTAGTATTAACATACACAACACAAAAGATGCCAATGTGTATAAAGATCTTAATAAAGAGAGGCCTCTGTCCCTCTTCTTAGAAAACTCTAATTCTACAGGATACAAACTCAAGGAGTATTCTGAAAATACAAGCTGCCAAAACAAGGACAGGGCAAACCACAACAAAAAAAAAAAAAAAAAAAAAGAAAAAAAAAAAGAAAAAAAAAAGAAAAAAAAAAGAAAAAAAAAGAAAGAAAGAAAGAAAGAAAAAATGCTAGCAAGGAGCATTCCCTGGCTTTTGACGCAAGCACTGTATCGCTGGGGATTAATCTAAACATTTCCACGATAAGCAAATGTAAGAAATGGTGTAGATGATGTGATGTGAGTTCAGCAGGTTTTGTGGGTTTGTTTGGTTGCTTTTTTGTTTGTTTTGTTGTGGGCTTTTGGGTTAGTTGGTTGTTTTTTGAAGAACAACAAAAAATTACTGTCTAACTCCACATCAGACATGTTAACTTATTATATAATAATACTTGGTTTGTACAAAATCTGGTTAATAGCAGCAGTAAAGAATTTTAGGCAACAAAAAACTCATTAAAGCTGATGAGCAGAACTTCTAAATGAAATATGATGGAAAACAATCTCTGACAAATCACGAGCATTGTATTTCCCCTTTGCAAGAAATTTTAGGTGAAGAATTAGTCTGCTGAAACTTTCATTTTGTGGAGATGAAACCACTGTCACCAATTAAAGCTTAGGACTATGGGTCATTAAGCTATTGAAACAACATAGTAGCTTTATAACAGAAGCATTTTAAAACATGACATGTTTGAAGTTGCATGACAAATACTATTTAATAGATTAATGCAGGCATATGTAAACAAAACAAATTATATTCTCTGGACAGGCAAAACTGGACAAATGGAAGCTCCTGGGTGACAATGACACATCAGTAAATGGCAGGGATTCTGAAGACACAGCTAGGAAATGTACATTTTGTAAAACCCTCTAATGTAATGTGTAAAGTCATTAATGTGTCTGCTACAGATGATATTTAATGTCACTAAGGTCTGGATATTTAATATCACTAATGTTTGGCCTGATGATTAATTCCCCAGCTGATACCTACCTTGGCAAAGGAAACTGAGGATCAGGAAAGATTCATGACAAAGAGTTTTGGAGTTACCACTTTGGACTACAAGGTTGCTTCTCCTCAGAAAGAACTTTTCTAGATCTGTAGTTGGAACTGTGCTAATATGCCAGGTTTCCATCAGAATATTGCAAAGCCTAGCACTTCTATATCCCACAACATCAACAACAAAGACGCACTTAAACCTTCAGTTTTCTTAAAGCTTAAGGTTTTGCAAGATACTAGGGTACAGTTCACTGATGTGAAACTAGAAATTGACAAAGTAACTGAACAACAACCAACTCCCTCATCACTATATTTTGGTGCAAATGTTTATTTCTTGGGTACAAGACAATATATATATTCTCTATCAATAAACTATGGCTGCTTTCTGCAGAGGAACAGGAAAGCAAGATGCATTTGGAAGGTTCCAGCTGGAGAACAAATGCTATGTCAACAGAAGAGAGAACTAGGCATTCCACATTTCTTCAGCAAGACGACGGACTGCATTCTTGAAAGCATACACTACCACTAATTGTATATGGCTTCAAGTACATGCAGTACAGCTTTAATGTTCTCTTCATTTGCTTTGTTGAAAAAGCAGATCATCTGTTAAAAAAAGCAGTGTCTAGTAAAGCACGCACTATTTGAGCTGATGCACAGGTTTTAAATTTCAAGTAAAAACCATTAAAACATGTTGCACATCAAATTAAAACAAACAAACAAAACCACACAACAATTTATCTTAATTATACTTCTACTTACAAGTATGTAAGCATTCTGTTACAGTAGTAGCATCAATCAGGTATCCATTGCACAGACGACAGGTTATATGGGCATTAATGTCCCAAAGTTTAATCTTTCTCGTTAGCATCTTTGGTGTCTGCAGAAAAGACATACCATAAATTAACACAGCTGCAGTGATCAGGTAAAAGTCATTCAGGAATAAGTGATCAACAAGAATTAACCCTAAAGATATCTTTATACTGCTTTATGCTCTCATATAATGTATAGGTGCGTGCATGCACACACAATGATATCACTAACTTTTAAAGTATGTGACATAAAGCAATGTGAACATGGTATTATTAAGTTCCTTCAACAAAGGGACTTGGATTTAAGGTGAAACACTGCTAGTCTAGTGATCTAAGTTATCACATTTGGTCTAGTAATGAGGAGAAATTAAAAAAACTTGGAGAAAGAAAATCCTCAAACAAATTTGAGAATTAAAAGCATTTTAATCATAACTAAGTCTGATTTGGCATAGTACATTTAACCACAGTTTTTAGTGTTTGCCTTGTGGTAGTATGGTTAAAGCATAATTTTTAAGCTGTGCCTCAATAATGGAGCTAAAAATACAGCTTCTGAAATCCCACCTCGTTTAAACTCAAGGTAATTAAAGAGCACATTACAAACTAAAATAGCCTCATTGGCAGAAATGCAGTTTGCTGTATGTGAACTAGAAATGTGAACTAGAAATTTTTCCTCAAGAGCAAGGGATGGCATAACCACCCTTAAAGAGGAAGAAAAATCAGAAATTATAAATGAAACATGAAACAGTTTTTTTTTGCAGCAACCTCATTGTTTTTTAGAGAAAACACGAGAAAATAGCACATGCCTTAATAAACTAACTGTTACCTTTTATATACAGTTACTATTTTTCAAGATATACTGGAAAGAAAATTCTACTGTTACATAAGTTGACAGCATTCAAGGTAATTAACAGAGCAGGTTAAATTTGTTTAGAACCTATTACATGTGGTTCCCACACTGCAGAAGTCACCAAATTACACTGATTTCCATTGAAGTCCCTGACTCAAAAATACTAATTTTCATCTACCTTAGTTTGCAATACATTTCAGAATTTGAATGGTGACATGTGTTCACTAAATTTCACATAGACATATCCTAAGAAGGTTCACAGAATCACAGAATGCTAGGGAATGGAAGGGACCTCGAGAGATCACCTAGTCCAATCCCCCCGCTGGAGCAGGAACACCTAGATGAGGTTACACAGAAAGGCATCCAGGATGGTTTTGAATGTCTCCAGAGAAGGAGACTCTGCAACTTCCCTGGGCAGTCTGTTCAAGGTTGTATCATCATTAATTTAATTTGTCATATTCTTTTTCTATGTTTAATAAAGTAGCACTAAACCAAAAGAGCTATCAAAAGGCAAACTCTCACACTAATTTGAACTATACCAGCAATTTCACATGGTCCTCCATGACATCCTTCTCTTGAAACTGGAGAGACAGGGATTTGATGGGTGGACTGTTCAGTGTATAAGGAATTGGCTGGATGGTTGAAGCCAGAAAGTAGGAAGCCAAAGGGTAGGGCTCAGCAGATCAATGGCCAGATGGACACCTGTGACAAGTAGTGTCCCCCAGGGGTCTGTACTGGATTCAGTACTATTTCATATCTTCATCAATAACATAGACAGGAGGATTGAGTGCAAGCAAGTTTGTCGATGACAACAAGCTGATTGGTGCAGTTGATGCACCTGAGGTACAGGATGCCACCCAGAGGAGCCTGGACAAGCTCAAGGTGTGAGCCCATGGAAACCTCATGAGGTTCAACAAATAAAGGTGCAAAGTCCTGCACCTTGGTCAAGGCACCCCTGGTATCAATTCAGGCTGGGGGATTTGATAGCCGCCTTGTGGAGAGGGGCTTGGGGGTACTGGTGGATGAAAGACTGCACATGAGCCAACAATGCGTGCTTGCAGCCCAGAAGGCCAAGCACATCTTGGGCTGCATCTTCAGGCTAGATACGAGTATTAATTTTTTTTTTTACAATGAGGGTGGTGAAACACTTGAACAGCTTGTCCAGAGAGGTGGTAGATAGCCCATCCCTGGAAGCATTTATGGCTAGCCTGGATGGGGCTCTGAGCAACTTGTTTCGTTGAAGATGTCCCTGCTGATGTTACCCCGTGCAGCTGGTAACACAAATCAAACTTATTTCATTGTATTTGACATTTCTTAATTAATCTAGTGACTAATCATTACAGAAATATGAAAACACAACTTGGTTTTGCCATACACAAGACAGGTGAGAATCTATGCTAGGAAACTAGCTTTCTAAATTGTGTTTTATAGATTTATTTCAAATCAACTGAAAACCAGCCACATCTTAAAACTTCGGAAGTCAGTGTCTGATGTCTCCAGTTACAGAAGCTACTGCATGAAATAAGTAGATTTCTATGGCACAGAGGAGGAGTTATTCAACATCATTGTTTAAGAAGAGTTCAGAAGATGGTTTAAAACCACCAGTTAAACAGAAAGTCAGCACATTGGAAAACATAATTTATGACAGCCAAATGAGACATTAAGCTACAAGAATACTTAAAAAGGCAGTATCAATATCACTCTAGTTACTTGCCTAGGCAGGAATTCAGAAAAAAGGTGTTCAGGATCACCAGACTGAATGTAAGTACTAATAAGGCAGAAAAGCTAAAGATAGTATGGTGGAAAAAAAAAAAAAAAAAAAGTAACAAAGAATGGGATGGGGTAGAGACAGAGAGAGAGAGAAGAATGAATGAACCATATAATGAACAAGGTAAAAATACTACAGAATGGTAATGAAGTCCACTATGCCAGAAAAAGAGGATAGCAAAGATAATACATTCTTCACTGACTGAATAGGAAACAGAATCATATACTTTTTGGCAATGTAAAAATGTCTTTTTGAATATCCAGAGCAAGCCTGTCAAATCAACCTAATGAAAATTTTATATACCTTTCAAGAAGGATGCAAAATCCCTCTCATTAGATGTTTAAAGACTAGAAACCAGGAACTATTGGAAGAAGCAACAGAATGGGAACAGCTGTTTTCCAGGGCACTAGACACCTTAGTTTCAAAGCAAGACAAAATGTAGTAGAGGAGTTCCCCATAAGGCTTCGTCCACATTGCTATCTTATAGCTTCTAAAACAAGAGAACAAACTCTTCTCTGCATTTGCAGAGGCGCAGACATGATAGTATCAATGCAGTTTGGATCTCCAATAAGCAATGTAACTTCTAAGGTTTGTAGGCAAGCTGGCAGTGTCAGACTCCACTTTAACCTGCATCTTGTGCAGTTGAGACCTGTCCTCTAGTCTCAGGAAAAAGAAGAAAATGGGAATGCCTCTCTTATTTTTCAAAGCAGTCAACCTGTAACAATTGGAGGCTTCACTTAAAACAAACAAACAAACACAGACGAAAAAAAAAGGCCAGAGTGGTTAATATCTATTTAGAAAGAAAGGGAGTAGATAGCAACAAAATGGCATATTACCAAAATGTCAGTTCAGTTAGACAACGTATTTAAAGACTCAGACGTTGAAGACTTCTTGAATTGTTTCCAAAACAGAAAAAGGAAAAAAAAAAAACCAACAAAAACAAAAACAACAAACAGCAGAACTACTGACATATATAAAGAAAATATAAAAGGACTAACCTTACCATCTCATATAAGAAATTAAATTCATTAATAACAGCAACAAATTAAAAATATAAAGTAATTCCACGTTCATCACCTGTCCTGTATAATTTCAGAGGAAAGTAGAAAATATAATTGCAAATTCCACTTACTTTATCATTATTAATGTATTTTAAAAGGATACACAGTCATACTACAAAATATGAAGCTAACCTACCACTCAGAACACTTAGGAAGAAACTCTCCATGTGGGTAGATGGCTAACATAGGATGTCTTCCATGCTCCTATCTGGAATATGTTAACGGCTATCAGCTCAGACACGGTACTAATCTATTTGAACCTCACATCTGCTTGAGAGGGACTTTCAACATTCTCATGTTCCTACAGCCTACTGCCAAATAGAAATTAAAAGTCACTTTCATCATACAAGACAGCCAAGCTCTTATCACCTGTCCTGGTTTTAGCTGGAATAGAGCTAATTTTCTAGTAGCTGATAACACACTGATGTTTTAGTATAAGCACTATGTAGCAACAACTAAGTCGAGGACTTTTCAGCTTCCCATGCCCTTCCAGTGAGGAGGTGCACAAGAATCTGGGAGGGGGCACAGCCAGGACAGCTGAGCCAAACTGGCTTAAGGGATATTCCACACCACACGATATCATGCGCAGTATATAAAATGGCCAGGAGGCTGGATCATTGCTCAGGGACAGGCTGCGTATTGGTCAAGGGGTAGTGAGCAATTGTACTGTGAATCGCTCATTTTGTATATTCTGTTATCTTTACTGCCCTGTTTTCTGCCCTGTTAAACTGTTTTTATCTCAATCAATGAGTTTTACTTTGTTTGATTCTCCTTCCCATCCCACCAAGAGAGGGAAGGAGAGAGCGAGCAGCTCCATGGTGCTCAGTTATCAGCTGGGGTTAAACCATGACATTACCCCACAAAAAGAAACACCCCAAATGTATTTGTCAAGTAACCATATATACACTGAAGTATACTGCTCTAGCAGAAAAAAAAAAAAAAGTGGATTAGATCTGAGGATTAGAAGCAAACAGAAGGTACAAAAAATTTCCAAGATATTAATGCTCACAAGCGTAATATAAATAAATCCCCAAGCACTATTTCTATGTCATCTTAACTCCACCTTGATTGTTATAAAGACTGTTACTCACATTATGAGTACAGTAATGAGTTAAAAATCTATTTATTAAAAGTTTAAGATTTTACATCAGTCTAATCAGCTTGCAAGTTGTACCTGAAATACTGAGTTTACCAACCAAGCAACTGAAAACTTAGTTAATTTTTTTTAACTGCTGGGCTCTCATGAAATCAACTTGACATATATCTCGAGAAAATCTCAGTATCCTTCAGAAGTCTCAGCATCTGTATTTGTAATTTAAGTATCACTCTTGAAGAGTTACTTTTACCTTATTAACATGTAGTAACACAAAGAAAAGAGAAGCAGGACATTCACTAGCCTCTGGATTTCTCTGAACAATTCTGAATGAAGTCACATCCTTCTGCTTAGACTGACAATTTCTGCACACACAATTAATTCATGTTAGTAATCTCATACAAGTTGGAACTAAACAACAAAACTACACAATCTTTAAAAAAGAAGTTTCACTAAGAACCATCAAGATTAGCCAGCTTGTTTTAACCAATCTATTTTTCTGTTTTCTAGGCAAATCCAAGTATCCTTTTAATACCTTCCTTTTGAAAAAGAACATGAGGTTTTCCCAAATCTGAAATCCAGAGGATTTCTTCCACAAATCTCATCTTCCCCTCTCTCTAACAGTGATATGTTGAAAAGAAAGCTAAAAGTGAATTCAGGAATTTCCAAAACAAGTAATCTAACCTTAAAAAGAAAAACAACAGAAGTCCAAACCATCTCTGAAAACACTCTCCCAAGCAAGCTTGCAGCTTAGGGCCTGGAAACATTCAGACAACTGGAGAAAACACTGAGCAACCTGGTCTAATCTCACAGATTAGACAGTTGGATTACATGATCTTTTGATGTCTTCTCCAATCTGGATTGTCCTATGATCCTATGAACTTACTACACTATTACACTACCTTCATCTATACATGCAAGCAGAATTTCTTACTGTTTTGACTGCTCTGAAGCAGCAAATTGAGTACTTCAAGCAATGGTTATTTGGTCAGAATCACACAGACATCTACTTAATGAAGTTAGCATGAGCTCAAAATCTAAAATTGGTTGCTTTAAAAAGAAAACTGGCAGAATCAGGTTGAGCTTAAAGTCACACATATGAGCTTAAAGAAATAACAGGAGGGGACGACAAGTTTATTCTTCCAAAGCACCACCTAGGCTGATGTCTTCTTGCATGACATTTTAAATATCTAAAGAAAACTAAAACATATCTCCAAATTGAGCCTTATTTTTAACAGACACTTTATAAACTCACCAGACTTCACATGACTTAGTATGAAAAATATACCTATACAAAAAACTGAGGCTATTTGAATTTGCCTTATTTTGTGATGTGTAATAGCCCCTTTTTCACAGTTAAAAACTGCAGATCTCAGGCTCCCAACCTCTATGGCAGTTAGCAGACAACCGAAATATCATACCTTAAATTGAGTTTTTAAAAAGCTAAAGCCAAATAAGGCAAATCTGTCAGACACAAAGGTTCCTTAGGTCTTCTACACAGAGTTACCTGTTTGAATAGTAACCTACTACACCAAGCAATCTCAAACTTTAATAACTGTTGATAACTTTGAGACTCTCAATCCACTGACTGAACAGTGACATTTGATAAAAGATTTAAAAAAAAAAAAAAATCTAAAAGTTTTTCTCTCTTTATCTAGTCAACAAGTGAACACTAGAGCCAAAGAACAACACACTTCCCTCAAACCATGTTGCTGGAATAGGAACAAGTTACTCTGACTCCTCAGTTCTATAATCACAGAACACTTCTCAAATACAGTTGCTTCTTTTTTTAAAACACAAACAAACCAACAGCCACCTGAGCCTCACCTGTTTTTATAGGAAATGCACAAAAAGTGGCCCCGGAGCAGGTTACATAGATTCATAGGATAATGTAGACTGGAAGTAACTTCCAAACTGCTCTAATCCAACCTTGGACTCAAAGCAGGCCCACTTAAACTGAATTGCTGTGAGCCTATTCCTGCTGCATTCAGATAGCCTTCAAAAATGGAGATTCCACAACCTTTTTAGGCAACCTGTTCCAGGGTCTGACCACCCTCACTGCCAAAAAATGCTCCCACTGTCTCAAAGGAATGTTCTGTGTTGCAACTTGTATGCAATGCCTCTCATTCTACAAGTGTGCACCTCCAGAATTAGCACAGCACCATCTTCTTGATTTCATGCAACAAGTGTATTGCAAACAGCAATAATACTTTTCCTTATTCTTAGCGTCATTTTCTTCAGGACCTTTGTAAACACAGCATAAGAAACAGCAACAACAGAATCTCAGTCAATAGCTGAAGAGCCACTTTTAACCCAAGTTGTTAGTACTTTACACAGGGAATTATTTTTGAGTCAGAACGAAACAAATTAGCACTATACTGCTTTTAGAGAAACAGGAAACCTTTTAAAGCTTCAGAGACCTGAATCATGCCTAAGAAAGAATTAAGAGGTCCTGTTTAAAAAAAATTAAAATGAGAGCCCTGAAAAGACTGGATTGGACAAATCTTTCTCTTAGAAAGACAAACATGGCCTACTTTCTTAAAATCTGCCACTTATGAATCCTGAAATGGATGTGAGACATAATAGACGAGCTATCCAACTCTATTTCAAGAGACTGCTTTCCTAATGGCTGTAAATAATCCATTATTCAGAAACAACATATTAACAATGGAGAGAGAACAGGCAGTCTCCTTAAGAGCCGGAACACGAAATCCCAAATAAACACACAAACATTCCAAATACACAGCTAATATGCAAAAATGATCACTTGTACAAAGATTAATATTCCTTCATGTTGGTTCCAACTGATATTCTTTTATAGCACACTGTTAGCATGGTGTCAGCCTCTCACTGTCTGTCACATCTTACATCACACAAACAGGAAGTGAGTCAAGACAATTACAAAGGCATCTGGACTATATTCCCAGTTAAAAAAACAAGGAAACAAACAAAATCCCTCATATAGAGCCAGGAGAGGCTGGCAGGGCATACAAACATGTCAGATAGTCAACTGGTTTTGTTTATGCTATGCTTCATCCACTAAGGCAGTGATCTCTCTGCTGAAACTGTCACCAAGAAGGGAAGCCTGGCTCTGTACAAGCTTTCACATTTCAGAGAGATTTCAGCACTGAAAACTATTATTCATGCAAGGATCAGCAGAGGGACTTCTTCAAAGTACAGCCTTATCATTTGTATATACACTAGTGAGGAGTATTTTGGCCCACATGAGGCGTACCTCTTAAAACAGCATTTCTTTTCAGAGTCTGCCATCCAGAGACCTGAAAAGACAAAAACAGTCTGAAAGTTAACATCCAAAATTCCATAAAACCCATCTGCCACAAGAAATTCTTAGCTCACTAAATTCAACTGCAAGTATCTAAGTATCTACACTAACTGAAGGTAACAGTGGGGCAGGTACACGTCTGAGTAAGAAAAATAATTAGATCCTCAGGAAAAAAAAAAGGGGGGGCTGGGGGGGAAGATGTAATACAGTCTCCTATGAAAGGACACACATAGGCAAGGAAAATTACTCAAAAATCCAAGTAGTCCTGTCACCATGTGATAAGAAAATGAAATTCATTATCTTCACAAATGACAGGGAAAATAAGCAAATAAATAAGCAGGAACCTTGAACGACAATTTATGGACTAAATAGTGATCAACCTATAACAAAAGAAAACATTTTAGATTGAAGATCCACAGCCAGATGAGTATTATTCTCATTTTTCAAGTTATACTTGCAAGTAATCTGCTCTTTTCTCTTAAGTTTCAAAAAATACTTTCAAGGAAATAATCAGCATTTCCAGAATCTTTAGTTAATTTTCAAAACTGAAATTATATTTAAAAAAAAAAAAAAAAAAAAAAGACCTTTGTATCACCTTTAGCCAAAGGATGAATAGATTAGCTTGACAGATAAAGGCAATTTTTCTTACTAAGTTTATTCACACAGGAAATACTCAGGTGTTACAGAGACAGGTAAAGAGTAGTACTGTTTCCATTGTCCTTCGAAAAAACCAAAGGCATAGCCTGTAGTTACAGATCTTACTGTTATATTGCTAAGGGAATTATAAATACAATGATACAAGAAAATATTCATGATAGCACTAGGTGAGAACTTCAGTACAATGCAAATAATCCCTTGGCTATTCCACTGTAAATATTTTTTACTGTATTCAGAGAAAAAAAAAAATTACTATAAACTGAGGGCAATGCAGAGTTGCATAGGATGCTCTTTTGTTGCAGCTGACAATAAAAAGTCCTCACTGAAGATGAAAAGCTTTTCATATGGACAGGGGAAGAAACTCCAGAAAAGATTTGCCAAAAAAAAGATCTATTTCTGCAGCAAAATGTGGAGAACAGAGCAGTCAATGGCACTGCTTCTCAAGAAACCAAGTCAGAGGCATATCACCTGTCCAAGAGCACATCACAACATAAACTTCTGAGTAAAAACTTTTCAAAAGGAATTGCCATACATCTTCCATCACTGCTACAGGAAGAGGACAAGCTAACAGCTGGAAGAAGAGAGTGGCACTCAACAACAAAGTTGATCCTACATCACCATCACATTCTTCATATTCTGGTTACAGGAAGATAGTGACGCATTATAAATGCTAGAAGACAGTGAAATTCAGTCCATTTTTACATCTAGAGGGTTGCTGGAAACCAGGCAAATGGATCACTCTACTCATCCTGCACGCTAACAAGTCAGAAGTGAGTACTAATATTCCAAAACAGATTTTATTTACAGGACTGTTCAACTTCTATGACTGCTCTTGATAACTGTAATTCTCATTTGCACCACCTAGCTTTGTAAAGCAAACCAGCAAGTTACCCTTATGAGGTACAGATCCAGAACTGAAGTGAATGCCTGAAGGATTTACAAACCATTACAGCCTTGCTCTATTTTAAAAGGATAAAAACATATATATATTTCTTTTGCTGCAATATAGCATAATAATGTTACTTAATTAAAAAGCAGAACTGGAGAGAGCCTGAGAAAAAAAGCTATCCTAGCAGATCCTAGCAATAGTGCTGAATAAATACTGAAATGTACTACGGCCACACAGCATTGAAAGCTGAATGACAAGAGAATAGAAGCAGCAGGTATACCTAAATTCACAAGGACAGTGTTATCAAAGTGAAAGTCATAGGTCTAAGAACAAAACATTACAAGACCTGAACTTTCCTCTGACCCAAAACTTAGTGTGGGAAAGAAAATTTTAAAATCTGAAGTTTATGATTGTATGGTTTATGGCAGGCATAAGCCTCGTGGACTTTTGTGAGTAGCTGCATGCAGATGAGAACCAGTAGACAAACCTAGGTTCACAATGAGATTCATTAAACTGTGGAAAAAGAGACAGTCCCTGCTATGGCAGCCAGTTTAATTGTTCTCAAAGACATCCAATAAATATTGATACATTAACTATGTAAACATTAATTTAGACATTAATATTAAATTCTTAAATATCATTAAATATTTTCAACTTTAACAGCTGTTTCCATCTAATTCCACAATCTACATTAGCTGAACAGGCCTCCAAACAAATCATTCCATCAAGACCGGGTCCACAAACAGCTCCTGATATTGTGAACATAGACATGTAACCAAAGAACTAATGGCTGGTTAACAGGGAAGTCTAACTCACACTTTCAATACAATGCATCTTCAGGCAGTGTTGCATGGTCATGAGGTCACAGATTATCAATAAATAGAAGCACAGCATTTGTGCCTCCTCAACTAGCTGGATTCAAACATAAAACTAGTCTGTTACTATAATAAATTGCAATAGAAAGATATAAGTTGTTAACAGCTGAACAGACAAGGAAGGAAATTCATTGTGCAAGGAAATTTATCTGGCAGTAGCTTAGTAGAATAACATTATGCTGACCCACAACAGATCAAAATAATTATGGCTAAGTGAAATGAATTAAATTACCCCACTAGCTTATCATAAAGTCACTTGTACTTCTGCAAATCTTTCCATCACAGGGCAAGATATTTATGAGTCAAAATTTATTTCAAGAGAACTGGAGAAGCAGTCATAGTTCTACTTTCATTGCTAACAAAGTCAAGACAGCGTATACTGTAGTCCAGAAAATGATGCGGATATTACCTCAGGTAAACAACTTAACATGCAGGACACCTTTTTAAAGAGATGGCAGGATAAAGAAAACAATATTTGTGGCTGATTTGGCTTCAGATATCCAAGTTGTTTATTTCAACTGCTGTCACGTTTATGTTGTTGAATTTTTACTTTCAAACTTAATGTATCAGCCACTTAAAAAAAAAGAACAGTTACTCAAAACGTGCTAACAGTGAGAATTTTACACTAGCTTTAGCAAAACGCAGTAACAGAAGAAAAATTTTCTTCCAAATTGAGATTTAAAGTACTGTAAACTTCAACAAAATTCTTTGTGTTGTGTTTGCAAATAACTATTTAATAAAAGAAACTACTAGAAATGCATCTTTTTATTGAGCAGAAATAGGATTAAACATTTAAATTTGCTTAGCAAGCCAAGTCATGATTAACAGCCCATGTGCAGCCTTTTATGACTTACTTCATCCACATAATTATACATTAAGGCAGCAAATACATCTTTTTAGTACCATATCAACAGTTTCTCAATTCTCAGTGGAACACCTTAGAAGTAATTTTCCCCATTTCTGAGAATGCATTACCACCACCAGATGGCACCACTATCTTAACGTCAATAAAGCAGCTCTACATGTTGATAACATAAGGAGGACCCCCTCTGAACAGAAAAGGAAATGAAAACCAATTTTTACACATTTGTTGTCTCTGTCTTCTTAAAACAAAGATCCACTGAGCACAAACACATCATGCTGTTAATTTGAATCAGTACACAATATTTTGACATTATTGCGAAACCAGCACTACTCCCAGAATACAGAGAGCAGCATGCTTCCTTATGCATTTTTTCAGCATGTTTTCTTGTTATTTTACCTGCTGCCGAGTGGAATACTGCATTTCAGTTCTGTGCCTACTTCATGGCTGCGCTGAGCAATTTGCAGAGATGACATCACATATGAACTGACAGGTCAGGTCTCCCTTGTTCCAGTGGAAATTAAGGTATTAATTTTTAATAATCTCAGAAAAAATAGAGATGGCCTACAAGAATAGTACACTGCTTTTTTCATTTTCCTGTGTATTTGCTTCACTGTTACATCACTAAAACACTACTAAAAACTGACATGCAGTTAGTCTGAAAGAAGGATTTTAAATAATGTAATATGACCTACAGAAATGAGTGCTATACTCTATTACCACACTTTTGCAAGGAAAGCCATTTGCCTGTCACCCTACTTACAGTAAGTGTTCTTTTCCTCCAAAAAGATTCAGGAATGATAATTGATTTCTCTACTGGTGGACACTGTGGAGGTGAAAGGCAGAGCGACAAAGAAGACTTAAGAGAAAAATCACTGTACCTAGAGGCCCAAAAGGGGTGATGCCACAGCAGCTCCAAGACACCAGATACAACTTGTAGAGAGGCTGAGCATATATTCAGAGATGGCATGCACGCAGACAGAAAGCACACATATACATACAACACATAGACACCACAGGCAGCGACAAGACAGACACACATGGCATGCAAACAAACCCAAACAGCACCAATACGCCCACCCTGCTCCCCTCTCTGGCTGCATAGGAGTCCACTAGTGAGAATACATACATGTAAGACGGGTCCCCCCAGCAGCTGGACTCAGGCACCAAGCCTGCCCCTGGAGCCCAGTCTCCAAAATTGCCATGTGTGACACGTGGACATACATGCCTTCAAGGCCACCATCCCACTCCATTTGCTGGTAGAGACTGTCTGGGGTCTAAATGCTGGTATGCATTTAGACACACAGACACATGCACACACAGAGCTCACTGGGACCCTTTTACTCCCCCAGTAGTTTCCCCCTCCCCTCCCTGCCATGATCTCACACTGTCAAAGACACACGGGCACACACACACACAAATGGCTGAGACGCTGGTGGTCTTCCAGTAGCCAATCCCCTGTGGTTTTGCCCAGACATTCACCAGCAGCCTCATCCTTAGAGATCCACAGATCCTACAGTGTCCCTGGCAGCCATCCAGACTCACCTGGTCACCCTAACAGTAAGTTCCTGCTCTGGTCTTCCCCTTAGAGAGGCACAAACGCTGACCACTTCACCTACATGCAGGCTAGGCTAGTTTGGCTTGCTCTTCACTAATGCTCACTTTCACTTAATGTAATTGCTGGCACTATGACATGCGGGCATCAAACCACTGGTCCTACCCCAGCATCTAGCACTTGGTTTCACTCATCCAGTCTCTCTAGCCACTGGAACTCAAGCACATGGTCCCTCTCGCCTGCAGTCCCACTTCAGCTGCAATGCCCATATACTCACTTGCTCCAGTTCCTGGCACCACGGACGCATGTGCCCCAGTGACCTGAGGTCCCACTCTTGTTCCTGGCACTTATCTCCACTCATGCTCATCTCTCCAGCTGTTGACACTGTGGGCCCTCTGACCCATGGTTTGACTTGCAGCTGCAGGCACTCAGACCTCCACAGACACACCTGCACACAGCGACTCTCACCCAGCGAGTAGCTTAAGGAATTTAAGACGAACAGACGCTGCATGACCAGTACTATTGAATATTGTCATCAATGACATAGACAGTAGGATCAAGTTCACGCTCAGCAAGTTTGTGGGTGACACCAAAGTGAGTGGTACACTTGATGTGCCTGAGACATGATGCCATCCAGAGGGACCTGGATGAGCCCTCCAGAAGTGGGCCCACGAAAACCTCATTAAGTTCAACAAGGAAAAGTGCAAGGTCGTGCACCTGGGTCAGGGCAAGCCCCAGTATCAATACGAGCTGGGGGATGAAGAGATTTAGAGCAGCCCTGCAGAGAAGGGCTTGGGGTACTGGTGCATGAAAGATTGGATATGAGCTGGCAATCTCTGCCTGCAGCCCAGAAGGCCAATCGTATCTTGGGCTGCATCAAAAGGAGCATGGCCAGCACATCAAGGGAAACGATTCTGCCGCTCTACTCTGCTCTGGTGAGGCTCCACCTGGAGTCCTGCATCCAGCTCTAGAGCCCTCAGTACAGGAAAGACAAGGACCTCTTGGGGAGGGTCCAGAGGAGAACCACCACAATGATCAGCAGGATGGAGCATCTTTCCTGTGAGAACAGGCTGGGAGAGTTGGGGTTATTCAGCCTGGAGAAGACAAAGCTGCAGGGAGACCTTATTGCAACCTTTCAGTACTTAAAAGGGGCCTATAAGAAAGATTGGGACAGACTTTTTAGCAGGGCCTGTTACAACAGGACAAGGGGTTATGGTTTTAAATTAAAAGAGGGAGGTTCATGTTGGACATGAGGAAGAAATTTTTCACAATGAGGGTGGTGAAACACTGGAACAGCTTGCCCAGAGAGGTGGTAGATGCCCCACCCCTGGAAACATTCAAAGCCAGGCTGGATGGGACTCTGAGCAACCTGATCTAGTTGAAGATGTCCCTGCTCATTGCAGTGGGGTTGGACTAGATGATCTTTGAAGGTCACTTCCAACCCAAACCATTCCCTGATTTTAAGTATAGTAAACGTAAGCTATTCTTCAGTGCTGCAAAAGGGAAATACTTGAAACAGCAGGTGCAGAACACAGGATGAATCCTCACCTCACCTCACCAAGTACAGTTCTTCTTCCAAGAAGTTATTTCTCAGCTAGCTAATGAGCAACTATTATTTTATCTTTACCATACCTATCAAAATAGGGCATTCCACTGTGTGCTTAGTTATAGTTATCCCTTCTTAGTCTCTCACAGCAAAGCTTGTGGAGCATACAAATGCCAAACCAGAGTAAACTGCTGACATACTTCAGCTGCAGTTCAGAAAAGAAGAGAAACACACATGCATGACCAAGCAGTATAACTTTACTTTCATGTGCTCAGGCCTAGGACAGTGTAGATGATCCCTTAAAGAAATCCACAGGAAAATCTGCTAAATGAACATTTTGTGAAGTCCTCTTAATACTTAGAGTTTATCGCAATTAAAAAACACAACAGTCATCAAGCTCAGAAGTCATAATATATATATTTAAAACCCAGTTAGAGCTAGACCAAAGACTATTTCCCAAATCTTCCAAATTACAAATACTCTACCAAATCTATTTAAGAACAGGGTGAACCTCTAAAGACTTTAACTCAGCCATATCTTTTACTCTGTGTATTGGAAATGTGTAGCTCCTGTTATCTTAAAATATGACATTAGAATAAAGAGCCTTAATTTACTATTACATCTAAAATACTAGCTGTCTTTACCACTAGAAAAATGCGTCTAACCACTTAACAACTCCACTTAACAGAGTGCACATAATTATTCAGACAAGCCACTACTCCACTATTTCTTTTAAGAACTTGCCTGCCTGCCACAGCTAAGTGTAGGTTAACAGCCTGATTCTTATAACACAACTTTCTCCATTCTTTGAGTTTCTAGCCAATTACAACCCAATATAACTTCCTTTGTAATCGCTATTTCAAAACACAGGTGTAGGTTAATTTCACCAAAGGTGAAAACTAGGATGTTAAAAGGCCTATATAAAAGTGGTATTATTAGAATGGACATAATCTTTCATGAAGGGATTAAAAAGCCACCATGCCCTCTTAGAGCAAGCAAACATTAATACATATTTCATTTTTACATATTCCAATATTTTGGGGTTTTCTGGGGAGAGGTGAAGGCGGTAGGGTGGGGGTACTGAGACATTTCACTGTTTCCTAATGAATCAGGAGCTTTATTTAGAAGGTATAACTTTATAAGCTGCAGGCAAGTTATTGATTTTTTCCCAGTATTATGAATTATCAGAGGTTTGTGTCAGAGGTACTGCCTCCTGGCATCGAGAACACTTTGCTTGCAGAAGACACTGACAAAGCCAGTCACACAACTAAGCGAAAGGGTAAGTGAAAAGATAAGCACAACTAGAACAGTACCTAAATGTATAGAATGCTGTGGCATTTTTCTCTCTGAAATATTCCTTAAACCTAAGTCTATTTGTTTTAAGAACTGTTTTGAAGAACTACAAAAAAACAAAACCACATTCTTATTTTGTAAACAGTAAGTAAAAGCCCCTTCAAGACAGACATCCAAAAAGTTTTAATTAATACAAGACTATTACAATCCCCACAGGAATACTAGGAATTTTTTATTTTTTTTTTAAAAAAAAGCTCATTAACCCAATTTTAAACTGACTACATGAACTGGTAACAGAAAGGGTTGGGTTTTGGTGGTTTGGTCATTTTTGGTTTGGGTTTTTTTTAATCCCTGGTCTTGGCTCCACAACTAGACAAATGAGTGGGATGTTTTTTCTAGCCATCCGGGCAACCACCTAGCAACCAAAATAAGCTCTGCCTGAATACTTCTGCAGTAAAATCGCCTGTACATAGTGACTATAACTTGATCTTCATTATTACTCCCCAAGACACTGCTTCAACTAGTCAGATTAAGTCAGAAATTCTTACTGTTCACTAGTGATTACACATTATTCTTAAGTTTTTAACAATTTATTCATGATCAAAAGTCAAACAGCAGGAGGTGACTAGACAAGTCAAGCAAATCAGGAATAATGTGATATTTAGCCAACTGATTTGAAACAAAGTCTGCCATGTTCTCACTTTAGAGAATTTAGATCGTGATTAATAGCAAAATCAGACATTGAATAATAAAAAACAAAGAGACTCTAATATCACATCACTTTAATGAAAACATACTCTGAAAATGACCATGATATGACTCATACCTTTGGTCTTTTATGTTCAAGACTAATTCCGTCTTTTTTTGAGAGGACTTGATTAACAGGTTAAAGAGAAACTACTTGTGGTATAGTCACACCATTACTAATAACTGCACTAGAGTGGCTTAAATGTCCACCTCAAAGCAAAACACATTCAATTTTACATAGGCCTCATTCGTTTTAATGTAAAGTAAAAGGCACCGCTGTTAATGAGTGACATCTAAAAAGTAACACAGTCCTGGTTTTGCTAAAAACAAGTTTCTCTTTCAGTGAATTTTGCCTGTCAGCTAAAGCCTTCATATTAACTGCATTTTCCTGGAGAACCAGACCCATGTTTTGGTAAACCTAGCAATGGAATGCAAACATATTGATAAGCATGGATGGACATCTCGCAAGAGGGGCTACGAGAAACAAGTGACCAAGAAACTGACCAACTGTGTATAACATTCCATTCACGTGAATACTTCATATAAAAGTGGGAGACCACGAGCATCTCGTCCCTTCTGCTTATGGCCGACCTTAGGAGAGGATCTCGCTGGTTGTCCCTGAGAACTGAGGCCTAGTGAGAGACTGAATCCAGCTCCACTTGGCTGCAGAGTCTAATCCTGGACTTTGGTGGCCGGCTCTGCAGTTGCTGAGACTTTCAAGATTGGTTTTGTATATTTTGTATTATTTTCTCTATTCTTATTAGTAGCATTAGTAAAACATCTTTAATTTTTCCAACTCTCTTCTCTCTGTCCTTCTTTCCCTCCCGATCGCCTGTCCTGAGTGGGAAGGGGGGAGAGGGAGGGGCAAAAAGGGGGAAGTGGGGGGGAGAGGGGGTTAACAATACATCTGCCAGGGTTTTATTGTCACCCCGCAATCTTAACCCTCGACAGATAATTGGCGCCCAACGTGGGGTATCAGAAAGTGGTAAATTTGAAGATTTTTGGCTTTTCTGCTGCTCTAACGTACCTTTCAGTTTTCTTGGCACGGTGCCAACTCATAGAGTTGTGATACTCGCGCGTCTGTTTGCTTCGGACATTATTTAGTGGTATTAAGGCAAAGTGAATTACATTGATCTAAAGATGTTGTGGCATAAGTTGTATCAGTTATTTTCTACATTGTGCTCACTGATTCCATATCTGTGTTGGGCTTTCTTTTTAAATCGAAGTATTCATTATATAACAACAAGGAACTGGACAATGATCATGATGATACTGTGTGGTTTGTCACTGGTTTATTTCATTGTACTGCAGCCGCTAATGAATTTCTACTCGCTTCTGCTTTACCTTGAAAAGCCTCCAGGAGAGATTAAAGAGCAGTACAGCTCTGTGTTTGCTAATTGGTCAAGCGAATCTTTAGAAAGGCTGACTAACAATACTTTCGTTTTTTCGCTAGGAGAGTTCGCAAATGTTTTAGAGAATTTTGAATATCCTTGGAGTTTTGACAGAACTGTTATGGTGTTATCTGGTTTGCTGAATGTGTGTCAGTTTGTGCTTCTGTTAAGAGAAATGGCGTTCAACAGGAGGTTTGCATCTCTTTGTTGTCCTGAGATTTGCGGTGCGTCTTCGGAAGCTTTAGCAAAAAGCTCTCCCAGCCGCTCGAGAAAGAGCAAAACAGCAAAAGCTGCAGCTGCTGCCACTTCGCCGGCTGAAGGTACGGCTCCTATGCAGCCCAAGGCCGATGCTGATAGCGTTACTTCTCCAGCCTCACAGGCTAAGGCAGCCCCCCTTTCTTCACACACTGGGCACTGTTGCTGCTGTAACCACAGTAACCACTGTGACAGTCATTCAGACTCTGGAAATGAATCAAATGATGGTAAACCCATATCAGCATCAGTTGCCGGTTGTAAGAAAGTCACTAGAAAGACTACCCGTGCAGCAGATGATGGCACAGGGCCAACATCAACCCAAGGGGCATCATCATCAGGACAGGGAGGAGATGAAGTGACCACTACTCGGTCCTTTTCTCCAGGTGAGCTGAGAGATCTGCGAAAAGACTTTAGTCGTCGTGAAGGCGAGAATATTTTAACCTGGCTGCTCCGATGCTGGGACAATGGGGCAGGAACAATTGAATTGGAAGGTGGTGAAGCCAGGCAGCTGGGATCTCTGTCAAGAGATTCCACCATTGATAGGGCAATTTCAAGAGACTCTAATGCCACTACTCTCTGGGCCCGACTCCTGGCAGCTATGAAAGTAAGATTTCCCTACAAGGAAGATTGTATATCCAGGTTAGGGAAATGGAATACTATGGAGAGAGGTATTCAGTTCCTGAGAGAATTAGCTGTGCGAGAGATCATTTATTTTGAACCAAACAGCCAAGAGGGGACAGACCCAGATAGAATCAATTGTACACGACCTCTGTGGCGCAGATTAGTACAAAGTGCACCACCTGCATATGCTAAGTCATTGGCAGGAATGGTCTGGTCATCACGAGGTATACAAGATATTACTGAGGTGATTGAGCAGCTCCGGAACTTTGAGGACAGCCTTGCTGGTTCTCTACGGGCTTGTGTCTTTGCTGTAGAGAAATTGTGTGAAAAATCTGATGACCGGTTTGAAAAGCTATTGCAAGAAATCAAAGAACTCAGAGAAGACACATACTATTCACGACCTGCACAAACCTATGTTTCAGCTGTTAGGAAAAGGCGTTTCCAATCTCGAGAGAGAGGACAGAGGCAGCCCACAAAAAGAGGTTCACTGTGGTTCTTCCTACATGAGCAGGGAGAAAACATGAATAAGTGGCATGGAAGACCTACCTCAGAACTTCAAGCACAAGTACGTGAGATCAAAGGAAAAACTCCTAGGAAGGTGGCTGCTCCGGTTTACAAAAGGAGCAGAAGAGATTCTGATGCTCTTGAAGGAACCTCTAATTCACACCCAGAGACTGTGCAAAACAGAAATTAGAGGTGCCCTGCCTCCAACCAGGTGGAGGAAAGGGATAACAGAGTTTATTGGACTGTACAAATACGATGGCCTGGTACAACACACCCCCAGGAGTACAAAGCTTTAGTGGACACTGGTGCTCAGTGCACAATAATTCCTTCTAATTATAAAGGAACGCAATCCATCAATATTTTTGGAGTGACTGGGGGATCCCAGGAACTGACTGTTGTAGAGGCTGAAATGAGCCTAACTGGAAAAAACTGGCAAAAGCATCCCATTGTGACTGGTCCAGATGCTCCGTGCATCCTTGGCATAGACTACCTTAAGAGAGGGTATTTTAAGGACCCAAAAGGGTATAGGGGGGCATTTGGTATAGCAGCTGTGGACACTGAGAAAATTGAACAGCTGTCTGATTTGCCTGGTCTTTCAGATGATCCTTCTGTTGTAGGACTGCTGATGGTTGACGATCAGCAGGTGCCAATTGCTACCACGACGGTGCATCGCCGGCAATATCGCACCAACCGAGACTCTTTGATTCCTACCCAGAAGTTGATTCGTCAATTGGAAAGCCAGGGTGTGATCAGTAAGACTCGCTCACCTTTTAACAGCCCAATCTGGCCAGTGCGTAAGTCTAGTGACGAGTGGAGACTAACTGTGGACTATCGTGGCCTGAATGAAGTTACGCCCCCACTGAGTGCTGCTGTGCCTGACATGCTAGAACTGCAATTTGAACTGGAGTCAAAGGCAGCTAAGTGGTATGCTACAATTGACATTGCTAATGCATTTTTCTCTATTCCTGTAGCAGCAGAGTGCAGGCCGCAGTTTGCTTTCACCTGGAGAGGCATCCAGTACACGTGGAATCGCTTGCCCCAGGGGTGGAAACACAGTCCTACCATCTGCCATGGACTGATCCAGACCACGCTGGAGCAAGGTAAAGCTCCAGAACACTTGCAATATATTGATGACATCATCGTATGGGGCGACACAGCGAAAGAAGTCTTCGAGAAAGGTGAGAGAATAATTCAGATTCTTTTGGATGCTGGTTTTGCCATAAAACGAAGCAAGGTCAAGGGACCTGCACGAGAGATCCAGTTTTTAGGAATAAAATGGCAAGATGGCCGTCGTCAGGTCCCAATGGATGTGATCAACAAAATTGCAGCAATGTCTCCACCTACTAATAAAAAGGAGACACAGACTTTCTTGGGCGTTGTAGGTTTTTGGAGAATGCATATTCCTGACTACAGCCACATTGTGAGCCCTCTGTATCGAGTGACTCGTAAAAAGAACCAATTTGAGTGGGGCCCGGAACAACGACAAGCCTTTGAACAAATTAAGCGTGAGATAACTCATGCGGTGGCCCTTGGACCGGTTCGGACTGGACTAGATGTTAAAAATGTGCTCTACACCGCAGCCGGAGATAATGGACTTACCTGGAGCCTCTGGCGGAAAGCACCAGGAGAAACCCGAGGTCGACCCTTAGGTTTTTGGAGTCGAGGATACAAAGGATCTGAGGCGAACTATACTCCAACTGAAAAAGAGATACTAGCAGCATATGAAGGAGTTCGAGCTGCTTCAGAAGTGATCGGTGCTGAAGCACAGCTCCTCCTGGCACCTCGACTGCCGGTGCTGAGCTGGATGTTCAAAGGGACGGTTCCCTCTCCACATCATGCAACCGAAGTTACGTGGAGTAAATGGATTGCATTGATCACGCAACGAGCTCGAATTGGAAGTCCCAATCGCCCAGGGATCTTAGAAGTGATTACAGACTGGCCAGAAAGCAAAGACTTTGGGATGTCTCCAGATGAGGAGGAAGTAAAACGTGCTGAAGAAGCACCACCGTATAATACCCTTTCAGAGACTGATAAGCAGTATGCACTGTTCACAGATGGATCCTGTCGCCTAGTAGGAAAACATCGAAGGTGGAAAGCTGCTGTGTGGAGTCCCACACGACAAGTTACAGAAGCCACTGAAGGACAAGGTGAATCTAGTCAATTTGCAGAAGTAAAAGCCATCCAGCTGGCTTTGGACATTGCTGAACGAGAGAAGTGGCCAATACTTTATCTCTATACTGACTCATGGATGGTAGCAAATGCCTTGTGGGGGTGGCTACAGCAATGGAAGAAAAGCAACTGGCAGCGCAGAGGTAAACCCATTTGGGCTGCCACACTGTGGCAAGACATTGCTGCTCGGCTAGAGAGCCTGCCTGTGGAAGTTCGTCATGTAGATGCTCATGTGCCTAAAAGTCGAGCCACCGAGGAACATCTAAACAACCAACAAGCGGATCAAGCTGCTAAGATTAAAGTAGCTGAGGTGGACTTGGACTGGCAACATAAAGGTGAACTTTTCCTAGCTCGGTGGGCCCATGATGCTTCAGGGCATCAAGGTAGAGATGCAACATATAAATGGGCTCGCGATCGAGGGGTGGATTTAACTATGGACACTATTTCACAGGTTATTCATGAATATGAAACTTGCGCCGAAATCAAACAAGCGAAACGGTTAAAGCCTGTATGGTATGGGGGGCGATGGTCAAAGTATAAGTATGGAGAAGCTTGGCAGATTGATTATATTACACTTCCACAAACACGTCAAGGTAAGCGTTATGTACTTACAATGGTGGAAGCAACCACTGGATGGTTGGAAACATATGCCGTACCTCATACTACAGCCCGAAATACTATTTTGGGCCTTGAAAAGCAAGTCCTTTGGCGACACGGTACGCCAGAAAGAATTGAATCAGACAATGGTACTCATTTCAAAAACAGTATTATAGACAATTGGGCCAAAGAACATGGTATTGAGTGGGTATATCATATTCCATATCATGCACCA
This sequence comes from Streptopelia decaocto, assembly GCF_964273445.1. NCBI lineage: Eukaryota > Metazoa > Chordata > Aves > Columbiformes > Columbidae > Streptopelia > Streptopelia decaocto. Next base: position 41,432,783 of record NC_138657.1, read on the forward strand.
GCCTCTGGGAAAATTGAAAGGTACAATGGTTTGCTAAAAACTACACTAAAGGCACTTGGTGGTGGAACCTTTAAAAACTGGGATTCACATTTAGCAAAAGCCACTTGGTTGGTCAACACCAGGGGATCAACCAATCGATCCGGGCCTGCCCAATCAGAAACTCTACGGACTGTAGAAGGAGATAAAGTCCCTGTAGTACACATGAAAAACATGCTAGGAAAGGCAATCTGGGTTACTCCTGCCTCAGGCAAAGGCAAGCCCATTCGTGGGATTGTTTTTGCCCAGGGACCTGGCAGCACCTGGTGGGTGATGCTTAAGGATGGAGAAGTTCGGTGTGTACCTCAAGGGGACTTGAGTTTAGGTGAAAATATTCAATACTGAACTGCATGATGTGAATTGCCGTACTAACAGTATTTAATAAGTGACTTTCAGATCAAAACAGTGATGATGAAACCAGACCTAGCTTCTTCGAGTAGCGCCTGACAAATTCCTCGAAGTTGATGTCTTTAACCCACAAACAGTGGTCATGAGATGCACTTGCACCATTTTTCCTGCCCTGGGAGACTGTTGTGACAAAATGAACTTAATGAACTTTCAAAGGATGGTCCACTGATTAATTACTCCTGTGTATATATGTACATATATATATATACAGTAGTAGTGATTAATTAGATTGTGTTGATAGATTGTATTGATAAGGTTTAAGTATTCAGTGAATGGCATATTATAAGGGGTGGAATGTCCTGGTTTTGCTAAAAACAAGTTTCTCTTTCAGTGAATTTTGCCTGTCAGCTAAAGCCTTCATATTAACTGCATTTTCCTGGAGAACCAGACACATGTTTTGGTAAACCTAGCAATGGAATGCAAACTTATTGATAAGCATGGATGGACATCTCGCAAGAGGGGCGACGAGAAACAAGTGACCAAGAAACTGACCAACTGTGTATAACATTCCATTCACGTGAATACTTCATATAAAAGTGGGAGACCACGAGGATCTCGTCCCTTCTGCTTATGGCCGACCTTAGGAGAGGATCTCGCTGGTTGTCCCTGCGAACTGAGGCCTAGTGAGAGACTCCAGCTCCACTTGGCTGCAGAGTCTAATCCTGGACTTTGGTGGCCGGCTCTGCAGTTACTGAGACTTTCAAGATTGGTTTTGTATATTTTGTATTATTTTCTCTATTCTTATTAGTAGCATTAGTAAAACATCTTTAATTTTTCCAACTCTCTTCTCTCTGTCCTTCTTTCCCTCCCGATCGCCTGTCCTGAGTGGGAAGGGGGGAGAGGGAGGGGCAAAAAGGGGGAAGTGGGGGGGAGAGGGGGTTAACAATACATCTGCCAGGGTTTTATTGTCACCCCGCAATCTTAACCCTCGACAAACACAAATGTTTGAGATAAAGTAGAAGTACTAATCAGGACATAGTGGTATTAAATCTACCTATTTAATCTTTATTCACACCCTATACTTACCTTCCATGCACAGTGAAAGACTGATATATCTGATAATTTTCCATTTAACACCTGTTTCTGTCTACACAAAATTAATTATGCCCTCCAGTAAGTTGTCAAAACAGCAAAGATGACTGTTCAAAATTTGTCTTGCATGTTATTAGTAAGAGACATAATAAGGAAAAGAAGGACTTCAGTAATGCAGGAGAAATAACAATACAGTTGAAGACTACTGGCTGACTCAAAACTGGGTCCTATGCTCTTTCACACAAATTTTGCTAACTTATTCTCCAGCATTTCACTTCACAGAGAGTAATGTGGAACATCAAACATTGCCTCCTCCCAGCTGTTACAGGAATTAACTTCTTATAAAATTCACAAAATACAAATACTATTGAAAAAAAGAGCTATTCAATCTCGGTTTGGCATCTAATGATAAGGAGGTCGAAGTTACTACACACATAATTGATACCATGGCTGGATACTAAGACATTTTAATACAAGGTTTTATTTAATTTTTTTTTCTTATACATTGCTTAGATTTAGAGTCTGTATTATAACTGACTGTATTAAAGCCCTGAAGTCTAATACCTGCTTCATAAATTTTAGCTGAAAATGGTCACACATCCAATCTCTCAAACTGTCTGCAGCCAAAGACATATACAAATACCCAAATTATTTAAGTTAGCTCTTTAACTTTTCATCAGAAAGAAGATGCTTGCTTATAAAGCACTAAATTAAGGAAGACACTTTGAAAATCAAGTAAATAATTGTTATTTCTTTAAGAAAATCAACTGAGAGCATATAAGGTGGCCCTACTGCAACAGCATGAAAATTTTAAGTTTCATTGTACCTGCAGCACCAGCTGCCAAGAGAAACAGGATCCTCTCATCTTCAACCCCAGACTTCCCAATCACTGACTCTTTTTAACGTCTGAGGCAAGTAATGTGGTGGACAGAGTAGAAGTCAGCAGAAGAAAGGCAGGGGGAAGCGAAAGGGCAAGACAAAAAGGTTTTGGCAACATCAAAACTCTTTTAAAACTGGGTGTCTTGCACTGATTTTGGTGGCTCTGTTTATACTCAACATCAGTGAAATTAGAGATGTGGTACCTAACTACAATTGTCAGTTATTAAAATAATATTAAGAGAAAGTTAGGATGAAATTTTATTAACAAGAATTTTATGTCCTCCTTTTACACACCCCAACAGACTGAGTACGATCTCAGAAAAAAAAAAAGAAAAAAAAAAAAAAAAAGGTATTAAATAGAAAGAATCATAGGACAACTAATTATCTTTTGTAACTTTTGCACTCACCTGCTGTTAATGGGGACAGCAGAGCTTTTAAAACTCCCTTGATTGTCTTGTGCATACCTCTACAGGTTTGTATTTAAGCTCAGTCAGCACCCTAACCCCATAGAAACCAGTTTCACACAGTTGCTTTTACTGATTTTGAGAGTTGCAGAAGTATGCAAATAGTGAGTAACATCAATCATTTAAGCTACCTATCAATAGTCTAAAATAATTTTAAGGTGATGCAAGCCATTTCATTCTGGTAGAGTTTAGGCAGGTGGTGCATAAGCAGAGAAGAACTAAGACAGGAAAATGAGGACACTGTCTCAAAGCAGATGTTTCATTTAATAAATCTTCCCAATTGTAACATAATCCAATTAGAAAAGGTGGTTTAATGGTCTCAAAGCTCTAAAATATCAACACAATTATTTTAATTTTAATCAGATAGACTTACCACTGTGTTTGTTGTTTATTGTACAATACCTGCATGTACACAAAGTTCTTTCACATAGACTAGTAAGGCATACAACTAAAATGAAGTTTAGTTAATGAACTTTTGCTTAGAAAAGCTTTTACAAATTACATCATTAGTAAACTTTCCTGGAATAAAAAAAATCTTTTGCCATTTTGAAGTAGAAAATATTTTTTCTTATCTGCCATCTAGCTGCCTTGATTAGCAGAACTTTAGAATTCCATCACTGTATTGTTCAAAGCAGCTCTTCTTAGTCTCATTAAACCAGCATCTTCCATACAGGTGGTGCTGGGTTTTTTTGGTGGTGCTTAGGGATGCTTTGGCAATGACTCACGAGTATGTGGAGAGTCTTCTGCTGGACTGATAAATTCACTTATTCACATTAAGGTAAAGGAGAACTTAAGAATGCTCCAGGTAAGAGGATGCACTGCACAGTGAAAACTGAACTTTGTTTGGCATCAGCAAGCCATTAGATTTTCTCCACAGCCTCTGAAAGCACATCCTTCAAAACTCTTAAGGTGCATTTCAGACACCTTTTCCAATTAAAAAAAAAGAGTTGTTCAGATCATGACTTGTTCATGGTAGGTTTTGAAATAGTTCTAAGAGTATTGGAATGCAGAAAAATATGTATGTAACAGAAGTTTAAATTTTCTGCAAGATAACCTGGATTAAAAACAATGTCTGACTGGCCAGATTTGATCCCACTAAACCAATTTTCCATTTCTGACAAAAATTCACTGGTTTAATTACATTCAAATTCCTCTTTATATTCTGCTATTTCCTTTGTTTATTGCTAAGGGTACAACAGTGTTTCCTATCAACATGCATTACAACCATTGATAAAACTGGGAAGAGGTCTTAAAGTGTCCAAGTTCATAAAGCTTTTAAAAATTCTATAAAATTTATCTCAGGAGTGAACTTAATTTCACTAATGAATATCACTACAATCTTCTCTGAATAAATTCTGGCTCATTATCAGCCATCAAAATCACTGCTAGGGGCAGCACACTTTTGAAGGAAAGACTATTCTTAACCTGAATACTACCACAGACTAAGTTTTGACAAAAATTTACATTTTTCGTACATTGGAAGAATAGGCTCCAACATCCTGCTCACTGAGAATTTAGAGACAGAAACCACAAGCCATTAAAAAGGCCCTTTGTTTCAATTCAGTACACATGGATCAGACAGATATGAAGAGATCTATGACTTCCAGTAATTAAAAGTTGGTAAAAAGCAGCCTTGAAACTCAATGAATTACAAAGTCCTTTAAAACCAAAACTTCAGTGAGATTGTACTGACTGAACCCGCATCACTTTTTGAACATTTAATATCCATGTGCTTCAGGTAAAGTAATTGAGGACTTAATCACAGCCGAAACAGACTGCAAACTTCGTTCAAAAATTCTAATCCTAGGTACGATGAAAACATCTAGTTACGTATATATGTCATATGTGATTCTACAATCCCAGAAACCAACCACTTATTAACAAAGACAAGGAAAAGTTATATACCTAGTGAGTAACTGTATGGTAACCGAAGTATTGAGATTTTTGTACCTTTTATCTGAAGCAGCTACACATCTCTATCAGAAACAATTTTCCTATTCTCATGCAAATATTGCCTATTTTTTGAGGAAGACTGGATAAAGAAACTTCATATAGGAACCAAAGACAGCTACTCTTGGTATTTAGTAAAAGGCCTTTAAAAATTCAGGTTTTCAGTCACTTGCCTCCTCATTCACTTGTCATTTACAGTGACAGCCCAGTAAAAAACAATAGCTGTCAAAACTGAAATCTGTAGTAGGAAGGCAGAAGCTAACAGCAAGTAAGAGGTAGGAAGGTGCTGAAATTCAGCTGAATGCACATTTTACCAACCATCACTTTTCTTTTTAACATCTCCACATAGTTTAAGACCAGAACACAGCACTTGACAGTTCATTAATCCAAACAATACTTAATGGTTTGAAAGGATATCAAAAATTACAGATCCATGCCTTTGGTTAAAAAATTTCAGTGATCAAAGCTTTCAGCTTCACTGACCTGCCCAGTTACTGCCTCTGTACTGCTATGACAGAAGATGAGCAAATGTTGCTAGAATTGCCCCACACCTTGCAAATGGTTAACAGAAATTCTGTATTCTTTCTGGATTCAAATGTACACACAGTAACTTACATGAAGTTAGGTACCTATGAACTATACAAACCAAGTGAAAAGGAGCCTTGCGAAATCTTTCTTCTTTTGTTCTTGAAACTCAGGAGGGCTTTAAGATGCAGTCTGCTCACACTTCTATTGTCCTGGCATTCGGCTCTTTCAATATAAACTGAAGCAAGAATGTAACACAGTTATTCAGTCTTCTTTGAACTCTTGCTGCTGCAGCTTTCTTACCCTAGACACAATCCTAACTTTTCAACTGACTGAATACGTGAAAACAAACTTGATAGTTAGCATTGTTGTTTTAGTATTAAATTATATAACAGCAACTTAACCAATAAAGCAGAAAAGTTTTTTTTTTCTTTCCACCAAAACCCGTTCAGCCCTCCATATCTTCCAGTATTTGATTGCCTCAATTCTTACCGTGAAGTCTTGAAACTTCAGTTTTGAAAACGTTTTTCCTCTTTAATTCTTTTTTTCACTCTTAAATCAAATTGTTATGGTGAAGACATCGAGGAAAGGACACAAGAATGCAATACAAAATCAGGACCACCTGAGTTGGGATTTTCAGATGTTAAAATAGTGCAAAAGGACCAGAGGCTTGTATATGCTGCTGCAAGATTTTTCCTTGTTAAGGATACGGTAGAATGCACTATTGAAAGCTTCCTTTTTCTTAACAAGGAGATATACAAATCATTTCAATAATACATCAACCCATTAACAGTCGGAATAAAGTTATGCTTGTCAATCAGTGCCAGCAGGAAAAACATTCATAACCTCTGAAGTTTACTCCAATAGACTGTAATTCTTTGTCAACATACCTGCAATGGGCAGGATTCATCATCTAAAAACTTCATTTCACTACTGTGGCATATTTTTCAAGTATCCAAGCAATCTCCTTTCATTATGTCTAAGAACATTTCACTTTATTCAATTTAAAGGAGTTTGCACTGCTAGACATTGTGAACCTAAAAGAGTTAGCTTTGAGTGTTCACTAGTATAAAACCAACTGATTTTAAAAATCAAAATTGTATGGGTTTTAAGCATTTTATCAAATTTGGATACCACTAATTTTACAGCAGACAGCATTCTGCATGTACTTTATGTTTAGAGGGTACAAAGCATAGTAAGCACAAATAGCAGAGAACTTTGGCTTTATTATGAAAGGCATACAACTTTCTTTTAACTAGGTGTTAATGCAAAGGAAACAGAATCTGTTTTCACAGTGAACATTTTCCAAGTTTTATAGGAAACACCTGTTGCAACTACTCATTATTGCTTTAAGCTCTCAAGTATGACAGGAGAGGAGAGAGATACTCATATCACCTGCACTGATGCCATTTATGACAAAATCTAAGCAACACCAAATAGCACTGTCAGAGCCATTTTTCTTGACAAGACATTGTTAATTTTTATATTCAAATGTACACACGGTCACTTTCCAACATCACTGATTTTTACATTTCCATCAACATAATGTAAAGAATGGGAGGGTGCCAAAGCAAGTTTTGAAGTCTAGTATACCTGCATCTTGATCTGCACTAGCTTAATGAAGCACTCAAACAACAGCCCATGCCAATCCTGCTCTGGCCTGCTATGTTTCTATTCCAAAACTCCCACTCTGCTATGCATATTTGCCTGTTTCCTTGAACAAACACACCAGTCTGAGCACACAGCTCATTCAAGAAGCTTGCTCGGTCCAAAACTAAGCTAAAATAGAATTATATCATTGCCCTAACACTCCCAAGTAGAGAATATCTTATCAGGTGATAAACCCCCACATCAGTACATATTTACTTCTCATGGATAAAACTGACTGCACTAGTCAAGACAACCCAATCCAATCCAACACCATTTTACCTGCAAAAAGCTTAATTATTTTTAATGAGCAGGAACACAATAGTGCTAATATTTGGAGACAACATAATAACAACTGACTTCTCCTTTATGAGGACTTGCCATTTTCTTCAGTAAATACCCTGGACTGTGTCAAGTGAACTACTAAAATATATTAGTCCTAGACTGAAAAATCTGAAGTCAAAAGTTTCAAGTTTTCAGTAAGACAAGAATTCTCATTTCTACTTCTTTGGTTAGTAGAATCTTTAACATAGATGAAATATTAGGAACTTAAGCATTTTTAAAACAAAATTAATCATTAGTTCAGTGCGCTTATGACAGTAGAGAGTAATACCCAAAGGAGCCAATTCTATCTTTTCAGGCGCTTTTAGGGAGAAATGTACAATAGTTCATATATAAATTTCAGCTTAAATGTCTTAGAAGATAAACATATTATTAAAAACTACTTTGTTCACAACAGTATCATGGAACTTTTCAAATCGTACTAAGAAGCTCTTAGCCCAAATTATGTCACCTAACTTTCCACCAAGCTAAACTGCTGCTTGTTGCATAGAATCATAGAATGGTTTAGGTTTAAAGTGACCCTAAAGATCATCTAGTTCCAACTCCCCTCGCATGGGCGGGGACACCTTTCACCAGACCAGGTTGCTCAAAGCCCCATCCAACTTGGCCTTGAACACTTCCAGGGACAGAGCATCCACAACTTCTCCAGGGAATGTGTTCCAGTGCCTCACCACCTTCATAGTTTCTTCCTAATATCTAATCTAAATCTACACTCTTTCAGTTTTAAGCCATCACTCCCTGTCCTATTACTACATGCCCTTGCAAAAAGTCCCTCTGAGATTTCTAGTACCCTTTAGGTACTGAAGGCTGCTATAATGTCTCCCAGAGTCTTCTTCAGGCTGAACAGCTGCAACTCTCTTAGCCTTTCTTCACAGCACATGTGCTCCAGCCCTCTGATCATCTTTGTGGCTGTCCTCTAGACTCATTCCAACAGGTTCATGTCCTTCTTCTGTTTGCTGTCATCTTCTCTCTCCTTCCACAAGCAATATCCATAATAAAATACCAGGAGAAAATAATCACTTACTAGAGAGGCTGTGTTTGTTGTGAAGCAGAATCGTCTCTTATTCTACCACTCTTCTTTAGTGTGAGCCCTATAGGCTTCATGCAGCACACATATTTCTCACGGTAAGCCATTCAAGTATCATCCATTACATGTGACAAATTTCCCTTGAAAGACAGTGGACAGCCAGGCACAATGCTGAAGGCCCAACAGGCATTTCTATCAACCTGCAACAGAGCAGCTGAACTGTTAAGACACTGTGAGGCCCTCTATTCCACAACTGTGCAAAAAACCCTTAGAGCCATTTGCCTTCTGCAGAATCAATGGCAATAGTTAAGCAGTTGTCAGCCCTAGAAAAGCAGGGAAAAAACAACCTGCACAAAGCAAGTGTGCTCAGCAGAACTCTCCTTTTCTCCTGTTTTACACATGTAAACTGCACTGAAAAATAGGCTTCAACATAAACAGCACTTAAAATAAAGGTTAACGGTTGAGAGGAATCAGGAAAGAAGTGGGAACGTTCAACATGTAATAGAAAGGAACGTGAAAATCAGTAGTTCGAACAAATGAGGAAGAAAAGGAAAGTTTTTCTCCAAGAAGAAAATTAAACACTGGAATGTAGTCTAGTTTACTATGTGGGAGTTTTTTAATTCTTTCCCATTTATGATGACATAGACTATAATGACATGATGCCATCATGCAATAAGCACAAAAAACATTCCTCTAGTACAGTAATTCTAGCTTTTTCAGCTCTTGACTTATTTTGACAAGCTGACCATACCAACTTTATCATACTGAAACAGAACAAGAACATAAAGAGCAGCCTTAGACTGCTGATATTCTAACCCAGCCATCTTAATAGCTAAAAAGCTGTAAAGATAAAGAACTGTTAAGTGCATTAACTTTATCCATTAGAAGCGCAAACAGCACAGAAATTTGAAAGTTATCTTTTACCAAAACACAGAAGACATTAATAACTACATTTCACCAGCCATATGTCTTGTAGCCCATATCTTCTGAACTCATCTTAATATGTTTGTACTGGAGCTGGTCACATTGCATACAGGAAAAGACTTCACCTCACACTTTTGGCAGGCTTAATAAAATCATGAAAGTGACATGAACCCAGTATCTCCAAAATGTCCTTAAATTGCTATGTGTGCTCATGTAAAACAAATACTACATTTTCAAGTCAGAATGCAGAAGTCAGCATTCTCAAGTACCTGTCTAGCTGACCACCAAACTATTTTTTTTTTCAGTTTTGTTTTGGGTTTTTTTTTTTTTTTTGGGGGGGGGAAGGAGGTGGAGCATGGGGTTTGGGTTTCCTTTGTCTTTTAAGAACTGAAACAATCATCCTTTTCCAACCCAACCCCATTGCAAATGATTGATGGATGCTCCAACTTTCCAGTTCAAAAAGGTTCACAACATTCTCAACAAAATAACAGTGTTTGAAAACTGAAACTTGTAGAAAGAATTATATCTTTAAAGCCCTCACATTCCATTTATTTTCATTTCCTCATCATCATTAGATCTAGTGTTCTGCATGTGTGTAGGAAGGGAGTGAAGAAATTAAATGTCTAGCTTTTGGGGGTTTTGTTGTTGTTGTTTGTTTCAATTTTTTTATTATTATTTTTATTTTACGTTTCACTGGCCATGTTGCAGTAAGGAAAGGTTTCCAAAATGTAACTGTTAAGACATTTTTTAAACTGCATAATCTAATAACGTGTCACAGTTCAAGAAAACCTCACAGAACACACAAAACATCATTCAATCATTCTAAACTTTGCATTAAAGTCAATATTCTGCTAACTCTGACCAAAAAGAAGAGCAAGACTATTAGAACACCACTGTCTTGTCTATCAGTCCTGCAACATGACACTGGTTTAAGGGTCAAGGGCCCTTGACAGAAAAATCCAGTGGAAAACAATAGCATTGGAGGATTCAGCACTTATAAAACTAAATTATTGGCTGTGACCTAATCGCTCCTATGACCTGCTGTAGTAGATGCATTTCCCCCAGCCCCATCATCCACCAGAAACTGCTAGACCAATAGACCACTATGGTCATGCACACGCACCCTGGTCAACAGACAGGGCCCTTGACTAATGAGAGACCTCAGCTAAGAGAAGTTTCTCGACCACTACCATAAATAACCACAGCTCAGAATCAACTACGGTATAAACAGAGCCTGCCAGAGACCCTGTTTTGAGTTCACCTTCCTTGGAGCAGCGGGGAGCAGCGGGTCTGCAGCTGAAGATTCTCCTCTTTAGGCTGGCCCTCAAGGAAAGTTCCTTGAGAACTGAGATACCTTGCCTTACTAATAAGTGACCTTCTGGGTACCCTTAAGGGTCTTCACTTTGTAAGAGGGGGAAGATGTGCATTTTGAATCATCACTCTAGAGTTTTGGGATCTGATCACTTGATTCTGAATCAGCTGTGTGGTAACTGAACTCCTAACCGGTATCACGGAATCACAGAATCGCAGAATGTTAGGGATTGGAAGTGACCTCTAAAGATCATCTAGTCCAATACCCCTGCCGGAGCAGAAACACCTAGATGAGGTTACACAGGAAGGCGTCCAGGCGGGTTTTGAATGTCTCCAGAGCAGGAGACTGCACAAGCCCCCTGGGCAGCCTATTTTATAACATTGTCAGTGTGCTGAATAATTTCGGATAAACATTGTTTCTAGCTGGTTTTCCATTGAAGAGTTATGATTAAAGTTGGTTTGGAGCTTATCACCTGCCTAAACCAATTCTGGGGTGCCTCTGTGACACCTGTGACCTGACTTTTGCTGTTCTATTATAACAGAGAAAATTTGCTGGGCAACAGGCAGGAGCTGAAAGGTCTAACTTGTTAGGGAAACAAAATAATCTTACCACAATACTAGCTTCATTTCTGCCGTGTTAGAAATTACTGGTTCTATCTGCCCACACTTTTTTTCTGGAGAAGGCCACCTCAGAGCAAAAATTCCTTACACATCAGGTGTTTATTTTAACAGTACAGAATATTAGTACAAACCACTGATAAAGGCAGCTTTATGCCCATACAGGCTCAACGTAGCAGAAGAGCAAGGGGAAACTCTTCAGGAAAATAAGCAGATGGAATAAGAGCTAGATCAATGAACTTGTCTGTCAGCCATATATCTCAAGTGCTTACTAATGTATGGTCTAAGAACAGATCACCCAAATGACAGTATGAATTTCCCTTCTTATGTTCAGTAATACTAACACTTTAATAAGGAGTAGCCATGAAAATGTTCTCTAAATTGCCAAATACCAACAGCTTAACCGAATTTTAGACAACGTAAGCAACTACCAGTTTCCCTTACTACAACTTAGCACCTGCTACAGCACATATTCCAGTTAGCAAGAGAAATTACCTGCCTTCTCAAAAGAAGTTTCCCTTTCCAGCCCTACACATAGTCATTTTGTCCCATGCTCAAGGTCTGTCTCTCTAGTGTCACAAGTATAGAAAACACATCTTTGAATAGTACAAAAGTTAAATTGCTCTTCCTTATCCAGTCATGGTAATGATACTCTACAGCCTCTGGAGGAGTTTAGTTTTAGCACATAAATGAGTTGAATACACATTATGCACTTAAATCCTAGCACTAAACTCCTCAGATTCCCTTAAAACAAGGCACAGATACCAGCTTTTATAGGAAAGGGAAGAATGTTGGTGAAAATAAAGCTGAAACAGAAAATCAACAGCTAAGCTGTTATCTCTTTCAAACTTCAAGTAAATAAAACCAGCACTAACAGACAGATGAAATACTGTAATAGCCCTAATAAAAAATAAAATCAGTAGTGTAGTTCTCTTCAATCATGAGCACTAGCAAAGTATTTCAGGGGAAAAAAGCTCATTCTTTTCATTTGAGATTCAAGCTGGGAGAAGAGACCTGAATTTTTTTCCATTTGCATGCTAAAATTTCAATGTCTGCACATGGCAATAACGGATGATAACTCAAAAAGAAGTTACTTAATACAGGAAGCATTAAGTAGCTAATGAATCCAGAGAAGCTAAAGCAGCTCATTTTGTCTTCACTCTTCCAGTGAATACATCTTACAGTTACATCAGGCCTACTAATCAAGGCTACAGAAGAGCAATCTGGAAGGTTTTCACTTATCCTTACACTCTGTGTTTCCATATTCTAAAGATAAATCTCCATGACACTTTCCAGTCATCACCAGAAACTAAACTCAACGTCAACTCATGCTTGTGACTGGGCAATAAAAGCCTTGACAGAGCAGTGGTTTTGGAAGTCTACTTCTAGTTCCACTAAGCAAGTCATTTGACCCATGTGGTGGAGCGATGGAGGGAGGAACTGAAACATGGGGAGAGAATGTACTTTCCCTTCCCAAAAAGAAGTACCAAAATATTTCATTTGAAGACCATAATCCATTTATATAATTGATCACGAAGTGGCTTATATACAGAGTTAGGCCTACACCTATTTGTGTCCCATTTCAAGGATAATTTCAGTAAAAAGTAAAAAAGGCCATTTTGTCCAAACAAAATGAAAACAGAACAAAGTGTTATCCTCTCTCTAACACTTAGTCCAAATTCAAAGCATTTCTAGTCATAAAATCATAATTGTGCATCCCATGAGCTATTATCATCTGGACACTATAACCTTACGTAATTTTAATAACTTCTACAGATAAGAGCAAACATTCCTGATAAATTCTGGTGGTAGCATCTTAGATTATGCCTAAAAAGTTTAATTAAAAATTACTGCAACTAATACAGTACCTTTTGCACCTACATATTTCAAAGATAGTCACAAGTGCCAAGATTCACTTAATACCATGTCGATAAACATACACAGACTACTTCTGGTTACTTGGGTCAAATCTTGAAAGAATCTCATATGCAAAAAAGTGAACTGAAGAAAATTAGCTCCACCCAGATGGCTTTTTATCTGGTCCAGTGCCATTTATGCTACTTCAGATATAAGCCTATACAAATCTAGACTAGTTTTCTTGTGGACAACTGTCAAAATAAGATGTTTAAATAAAGCATTTTATGAATATAAACAAAAGTATTTTCTGAAATTTCTATAGAATTACCTGATCTTGGGAGGATCTCTACCTCATTCTAGCCAGTCAAGAAATAGAAGTACAAGATTAGAAACACAAGATTAATAAATTAGTATGCAAATAAAATACTTACTCTAGTGCCACCAAGCATAATGCTACCATTAACAAGGATGTTATTTAAAAACAACTTTCAATTAAACTGTTCCTGCTCAACAGAAGACTGAAAATCTTGGTAAAATAAGGAATTATCACAGTATTTTGAATAGACTAGATTTTATATTTCACTGCAGGAAAAGACACAGATTGTAGCAATGAACTTCAGAATCTGGAAGTACAGATTCAAGGTAAGGTAATGCCAGTTTATCACATCCAAACACATTGAATACACTGGGAGAAGAGCGTTGGGAAGGAAAACACATATATGGATTTTCCAGGGGGAAAAACAAACAAACAACCAAACACCAAACAGGCATCTCTTCACAATTTGTCTGAAAATAGTATAAGCAGAGATCAAACAACTTTCTTTTACCAAGATTTTAACTAAACATCTGTGAACTAATCATCATGACAACCCAAGAAAAAAAAGCACAGTCTTGAAGCATAAATAGATGTAAGTCCAAGGCTGCTGTGCAATAAGGAAACTGCTAAAGGAAAAGGCAGTTTAGTTACTTATTTTATTCAACAAATAAAATAAATCCATGCAGCTGTTCCTAAAAATGGTAAATGTATATCTCTAAACCTGACAGATTTCACTCACAGAGTATTTTTACTACATTGTTTCCACACCAACACAAAAAAACTTTCCACAACTTCAGATTTTTGCAGAGGAGAAGAGCAACTTGCACTCATGGATAAGAAATTCCAAGTGCACATTTCACAAGTGGTGATGTTGTGTGTGCTTTTCCCTGAAGAAGATTCAGGAAAAAGTAAGTAAAGTACCAGCTAGTACAATGCTAAAGCAAGAAAGACTTAAGAGAATCACTTCCTGTGGCACAGCAGCGGGGGACCTTTCATAAGTGTGGACAGAACTGATCAGGCAAACACTGTACACTGGTTTGGGCTCCACACCTTAGAAGAAAGAAATAATTCAAAAATGGAAAGAAAAGCATTTCAAGCATTAAGAGGATTGATTCTATTACAGTGAGTTAGCAATCTCTTAAAGTGAGGAAATAGTATTAAAAGTATCTTTAACAGATACAGATTTAATAAAATTCAGGGTTTGAAATATTAAAAATTCATTTAGAAACAAGGGCATATGTATTTTCAGCAGTGTGCATTATTAGGTACTTAGACAAGCTCACAAAAAAAATCCCTTACCTCTTGCTTATTTTGAATCCTCAAATCAAGATCGGAGTCCTCGTGTCTAGAACATACTTTATATTTTAGGGGAAAAAAAAAAAAAAAAAGAAAAAACACCCAGTTATTTTCACAGTGGAACGGTATGAAATACAATAATCCAAAACACAGATGTTAACATCCCAGTCCATTTTCACCCAGGACACAACTTTAACTTCCAAATGTGTTTATGTCTAAATGATTTTTGAGATAAGTCACCTTGAATGAACAAAGCATGCCACTAAGTTTAAAAAAAAAAAAAAAAATCCCATTCCCCAGATAAATTCTGCTGATTGCCACTGCTCAGTATGATAAATTCGTTACAATAAAAACAAACATTTTGTCTAGTAAGTTTAAATAAATTTGGCAATGTCCTTCAACTAAGTGATCAACTGACCCATAGCTTTCATTTTGCTAATCTGTTTACTTTAATAGTTCAGGTACAACAAGAAATGTCAGAGACAATTACTCAGAATTAAAGAATATATTAGTGAGCTGTACTGTACCTTTCAGCTTGTTCTTTCAGGTGACAAACTAGAAAAAGCTGTAAAGCACAACACATTACTTGAAAAATCAGCCAACACTGCACTGGCAATGCTTACATATTTTCATGAATACACAACATTTATGGTTACAAACATTATATTTGCATGCCCACTGCAAGATAAAATAGCAGAGATGAACTCTTGTGGCATAACACCACACATAATGCACAAAAGATTTCTATTATATTCAGTAACATCACAATGACTATGTTATAATCAACTAAAGAAAATATCATACACTCACTGTCAGGTTATGCAGAGCGAAAAGAAAGTTCTTAACTAAAGCTGAAAAAGTTGACAAGACAGGCACTTGCAAGTCAGCCAATAAAATGATACTCATTCTAGCAACCAGAAAAACAAAACAAAACCAAAAACACTTTCTTAATTAAGCAAATACTGCACAGCACACTCTCACCCACACACAACCTACAAAGAATGCTTCCTACCTTAAATCAAAATGAATTTATGCTATTCACAAGGCACAGATTTCTTCACTTTCCGACAGTAAGGATAGCCTCAGTTTCAAATGAGAAGAATTCTTATTGCTGCCAAAACACAAGCCCTTTGAATGTATAAAAATTTCTAAGTTATAGTCAGTCACAGGCTCAGAACACAAAATAGTTAATATCAACCTAAATTATGTCTGTAGAGATAACAATAAGTCTCCTTGTCACTTCGCAGAGATGGAAAACAACTGTAGAGCTAGTTTAAGTAAGTTTTTCCACCAGCAAAACTACAAACAAGCTTGGTTTTCTTCACACTTGCACATTTCTTCCTTAAAATCTTACCCTGCATCGTAGTAAAGCCAACACACACTTCAGTTATCTCCAGTTCTTCCCCCCAACCCCTTAACAATTTCCCCCACCGGCTCTGTCAAAACTGTGATTTGATAAAGAGAGTTGTAACTGTGAGAGCAGTCATCTTTTTGGCACAAAGAACAAGTACTAACAACTTGAGCTCACCACACTTCATCAGTCCCCCTACTTTTGAATGATCTGTACTACTCCCTACTTTTGAATATGTGCTATGTTTGACAAATTAATAAAAAGACCCTTAAGTTCTTATGTATAGTATGAAGTTTATACTAATATAAAGCAGTGTTTCTGATTAAGGAAAAAAAAATAAGGAAGAAAAAGGGGAAAGAGTATCATTAATCAGCGCAATGCAGTTTTATTTCTTCCTACAATGCTGGCTCTGCAATACCATTGCAAGACTTCAGGTCTCTGCAGTAGCAAAATTCAATCAAACTTTCAATAGCAAGTAAGGCTTTCAGTTTCACTAATTCTCACATACTGACTAGTTCGCATCACTCATTTTCATAGTCTGTTGATTTAAATGGACTTACTCAGTAAAATTAACCTGAGAATACCTAATTCAGATATAACTACCAAGTTTTTTCTTGGATCTTCAGAGCAATTATAGAACAAACCACTATTTACAGTGTGTCTTCAGTTACATATCACAATAGCAAAGAGTGCTTTTAATGCAGAACAACCCATTTCTCTCTTCCCTTTTATTGCATTTATGAATTGCACATATTAGCTAAACTTGCAGTCTAGTAGACCAAGCTTGTATTTTAAAAAGGGAGGTGCAAGGAATAAACAACTATAATTTTACTTCAAGACATAGCTCCAAAACAAGTCTGGTATAAGCTAAGAGGCATGAACCGCTTCTGCCTGGCTTTTAACCTACTCCAATCAAACTGCCCTAAGAAGGTTTTCTCCACATTTTCTTTAAATGTTACATCATATCTAACCTAGCAAATTGGAGTAGTTTCAACCATTGTTAAACACCCTTACTACCAATGACAAAAAGACAACAGATTTTAAACTACTAAACTCTCAGGAATGCCAGCAGTTCTAAATTCATTGCATCTCCAAACACCATTATCCAAACAAGGTTCCATTTAATAATTCTGCTTCCACATGTGTACAAATTAAGACAGTAGATCCAAAACAGAGAGAAAATGTTTGGTTTATAACATACAAGGTCTCATTACACTTTCTGTAAGCTGGTATCATCTCATAACACAGTAGTTGAAAAGTGAAACAATATCAACATGCATGATTCCAAAGCATCGTATCCACATCTACTTTGTAGGTCATACCTAGCTTAGACCTTCAATGAAAATGCTTCTACTTCTTACAGAGTTTCCCAGAAAGTTCAGAAATCTAATTTAGAATTATTTCAGTCCTGGGAGATGATTACCTGACAAAGACTTCAAAGGCCACCTAGATTAAACAGTCACATTGGAAAAAAGAAAGGGAAGTTATTAAAGCAAATATACAAAGGTCCTTGGTAAGAAGGCTTACCAATATCTCAAATATAAAGCTTAGAGACTACCTCCTCTAAATCATGCAGGTAGTCAGGTGAAGTAAGAGTAGGTTTGACAGCTGGAGCAACTAGAAGCTACACTTTACAGTTTCTTAGCAGCTGAAGTCTTCCATATCATGGTAATTAATTTCTGCCATTCTAGGCATTAGTATTAGGCTAGCATAATCACAAACTTTAAGCCAGCTTTAATACAACATTTACAAGTGTTCAGTCTAGATTTTCTATGGTGACAGCAAAGTAACAAGCTCAAGCTGGCTAGATCAGCTCACAAAAAGAATTCAAACAGAATTTCCTCAAAAAGTAGCTTACAAAATGCTTTACAATTTATTTCCAAGCTTTCTGTTGTGGTACCCTTATGCATCTCTCTAGAAAACCACCTGACACTTTTCAGATGCAGCCTACATGATCTCACCAAGTACCTTCAGTTCTGCACAGGTTCTCTGAACAACATTATAAATTATCTACTAGTACAACTTAAACTGAAATAGTAAAGCTACTGGAAGGGTACAAGGTTTCTATTTCTATTCACTTTGTCACCAACTAAAGAATTTTACAAATTGCAGAGCATCTTTATGAAATACATGGTAAGTATCACAGTTCAGATTCTTATCTGACCTGCCACTAAAAGAATTAATACAAAATTCATAAGTGTCCTACCTAAAAATAATACATAATAATTTTTAAAAAGCACACTACCTAGTATTAAAAAGACCCATAACAACATATTTAGCATATGCCTAGTTATCCGTGTAGTATAAAGAAAACCAAATTACAATGGAAGATATATACATAGGATGCTTCTTAAACATAAGGTTCATCTCAACTTTGCAATTCAAACCTTTTCATCCATATATTTAATTATTTTGTGAAACTCTGGAAGATAATTATGTAGGATTATTTTTAAAAATACCAAACAAAATACTTCCAGAAGAACATTCCGGGGCATATACAGATAATAAACCAGAATTTCTTGAACTGGTTTCTCAGAGGCATGTATTTCATACAGAAGGTAGGAAACACCTAAACAGACTTGACACAAAGCGTACATAGAGTGATACTTTCATAAAATTACAAAGAAACAAACCAACAACAACAAAACCAAACACGAAGTAACAAAAGAACATCCAAGTACTTAATAAACGATAATAATCAAACTTCCTGTGAGCGTTACTAATGTCAGGACATGCTAAATTTTCCACACAGGTCACTCTGAAGTAATACCTGACACTTTCAGACTAAAAGAGACCAAATCTGACAGCATCACAACTCACTAAAACCTAGTGGATGAGTAAACAATTAGAATTTTGTAATATCAAATATATATATGTATACATGTATATGTGTGTGTGTACATATATCCTTAGACCTTAAACCAACTAAAACCACAAGCGTTCTACACCTGCAGGTATCACTTCTTTTCCTATTTCTCACAAGACTTAAAATCCCATATGCCACTTAGATACACAGCATTGAAGACACATACCCGTGCAGCCGAGGTCATACACACGAGTGCCATGTCCCCTCTATAACTTGCTGGAAAGGGTATCTCCACCACCACCCACCCCTCAAAGCGACCCCTACTCCCAAAACCGTGGGGTTTTGGAGTCCTGCAAACTCACACCTGAAGCGGGGGAAGAATCCAGGGACAACTCTGAACAGCTCCACCTACGCCAGCCCCCACAGGCAGGACTGCCTTGTCCGCAGCTGAGCTGCCCCAGGCTCCTCCACACCACAGGGTAGGAAGGGGTGGAGTGAGGGATGTCAAGAGTTTCCTTTCCCCCAGAAGAGCCACCTTCCCCTAGGGCGAGGAGGGGTAGCTGAGAAGGACAAGCACAGCCGCTCCCCTGACCCACAGAAGACCCCCTGCTTCTTGAGGGGTGTTTGGAGAGGGGAAGCCCCACATAAAACATCCCCCACCCCCCAAGCATACAGCGTGCTTGTAGCAGCACGGAAAGTTCAAGCACAGCCCTCCTTCCCCAAATCCCGGACACCCTGGGGGGCAAAAGGCCCACTCCTCCGCAGCCCCCACCACCTTGGAGCAGAAACGGCCCCGCACCCAAGCACACGGGAGGCCCTCCACAGCCCCCCACCGCACATAGATCGAAGGGGGGTGGCAGACCTGCCCCGCCCCCAGGACACTCGTCTGGCCTCACACAGCCCGTGGCCGCGATAGTGGGGCGCGGGAAGGCCGAGACCTCGGTCCTGACACCGGTGGATCCTCACGCCACGCCACGGACCCGAACTGACCTGACCGGGGAGGGGCGACGCCGTGTCCGTTGGCGGGGGAGGGACGCGATCTTCTCTCGGGGCTGGCGGGGTATTTTCCTCCTTGCTACCGATCCTCCGCTCCACGGCCCGTCCCTACCCGGCCGCCACCACAGAGAAAATGCAGAGGACGCGAGTGTGGTAACGCGAGACAGAGGGAAACACCAGCCCCTCTTTCCGTTCCCCAGCCAAAAAATTAAAACAAAACAAAGCCAAAACCAAACAAAGACACACCAAAAAGAAAAAATAGAAAAGGCAGGGGAGATAAAATTAAAAGGGTCGTCCCAGAGTTTAAAACAAAGAGGCGGAAATAGCCGACCGCGGCCCGAGCGGAGCCGAGCGGGGGCGCCGTCCTCAGGGCGCATGCGCATGGGGCTCTCACCCGGGCACGACTCAGGCTCCCCCTCCCCGAGGAGCCGGGCTGGCCCATGCGCGCTCCCCGGCCCTCGCCGCGCACACGTGCCGTGGACGAGTGGGATCCGGTCGCGGCGTTCACTGTGCTGGCAGCCTCCGGCCGTCCTGGGAGCCTGGACCGAAGGGCCACAGGAAGATATCCGGGTCCGCGGGGTGCCCAACCTTGAAAAATCAGCTGAACTTGTGAGCAAGATGAGGTTTAATGAATTTGAGGTACTTTTGGTGGGGTATGGCTCTCCAGAGGTCCCAGCTGTCTTGTGTTTCAGGGTTTTCCTCAAAAGCACACAGGTGTCTTTTTAACAGATGGACGCAGAAACTTGAATAGGAGCTGGGAGCACTGGTGGCAAGACACACAAATCGATGACAAACTCAAACACCCCAGCTGATTAAATTAAAATTTTTGCTTCCTAAATGTTGAAACATTGGAGGTCTTAGGTCAAGGAGCATGCATAAAGCTTGGGAAGGCCATGCCACGTTTAACTTCACATCAAGTGGCTGAATGCCAAGATTGTAGAGACAAATACTTGAAAATTAAGCTGTCCAAACTCTAAGACATCAGAGCAAGTTTTATGTTCTCAATTATGTGTATATTTTTGATACAATGCTTTAAAATACCTCTTTCTTTCCTCCTTGCCAACAAGGAATGAGCCACAAGATAGCCTTCCACCTTGACTAAGAATGGAACTGGAAATGGACTGTCTCTGACACAGCACAGAACTATATGTCTTCCTTGTCCAACAAACTACTGAGCCTTTATTGTGTACCTAGACTTCAGGATATGTGCTTAGCTCTAAGAGCTGTGTTATTCAGGAAGTAAGGCTGTGTTAATAGAAAATATGCCAGGACTGTAGATTTGCTCAGTTTGACTTCCAGGGTTGTGCAGTTAAATGGATGCATCTTGTCTGTCAGAAATTTAAAGTTTGTTTTCAGTTTAACCACAAATGACTTTGCATGGGCCTTGGCTATAGTGCTAAACTGTAGTGATATATTCTAGAAAATAATGGGGTTGCCTGCCTGACTTTTGGAATAGGGTTCGAGTAGCCAGAAGCAAAAGCAACGAACTGTTAGAATGTGCATGAAATTATAAACTGGATGGCCGCTTCTTGTTGTTGTTGTTGTTCCTAGTATGTCCAGAGCCAAACACTGCAGATCAAGAAAACCATTAAGGCCAACATCTATAGGTTTTGGTTTTCTCTTACTATAGATATTCTTTAAGAGATGATACCTGAAGCAAGATGATATGGCCATGCCTACTCAAACAATCTACTTTCATACACTCCTTGTGACAAGACTGTTGTGACCCTTGGAGGGCCAAGGCAATGGTTTGCTCTCTTTTCAACCTCATTACCCAAACATCAGTTCTAAAGCCTTTGGCAGTGCCATTAAAGAGTGTGTTAGCCTTTAATTGATATTTCTAAAATATTAGCTTAGCCAGTGGCCAGAATATCTAAGATCACAATTGAGTAGACTAGACTGAGTGATTAGAGTGTCTAAGATCATAAATAAGTACATATAAGTGCCTTGTCTGAACTGCAGCACTTGATATTATAATCATAGAATCAAATAAAATTTTGGTTGAAAGAGACCTTTAAGATCATCAAGTCCAATGTAACCTAAATCTAGCACTAAACAATGTCCCTAATACCGAAAAGTCAGCAAAAAGACTCATTAACGCTGTTTTGAAAGTGTTAAAAAGCTGGCACTTTTATTGGAGTGTGCTGGTCACTCACAGGATTGTTCCTCTAATTGAGCATGTGTATGATTCGCATTTCTTGGTATTTATTACATATTCCTATTGAATACTCATTTGTCTCTACTGCTTAGTTAATGCATTAAACATAAATTTTTTCCATAACCCCACTCTTTGCTGGAAGTCCATCTTTGGTATTCCAGAGTCTTCATCGGGGGCTCTAGTGGTACCCGGGGTTCTCCGCAGCCTGGTGCTGTCCTCCCCGCCCCCGCCCCACCCCCCCCCCCTTCCCCCCGGTGTCAGCTTCTTGACCTAATTTCTGGAGCATGCATATTGTCATTTTGTGCTGCTACTCAGAAAAAGCCATGTAGCTCCTTCTTCATTTAGTGGAACATTCCACTTTTCCAACTTGTAAAACAAGGACATCACGCTTTGCCTCGGGTCTGTTTCTATAGAGCTACTGTTTCTCTTTTAGGTTTCTGTTACATTTTGTCTAGTCTTGCTACATTAGGCCTAGTCTTGCTAGATTATGCGTAGGGGTTTTTAAAAGATTTTTGTTTCCCTTATCATCCCTAAGAGTCTCATCTGCACGTCTTTTAAACACCTCCAGGGGTGGTGACTCCACCACTTCCCTGGGCAGTCTGTACCACTGCTTCAAAACCCTTAGAAGTCTAACTTTTTGTTAGCATTGTGGTCAGCGAACTGTGATCAAACCACAGAATGTCAGAGAATGACTCAAGGGGAACTAGAAATAGCATTTAAAAGATTCCTTCTGTTAGCTTTACATGCATTAGTCCTCAGAGTTTTCATACAAACAAAAGCATTACATGCCCATAGGTGAACTGGAGATCTGGCTTCCGGAAGTATGGATTTCTTAGCTAAAACAAGTCACGGAAGAGAATCTGTCTGTGACCTCTTGACAGGAAAAGTACCCAAAACATTTCAGGTAAAAGAAGTTTATTGTGTCCTTTAGGATTTCTAACAGTGGAAAGGTATCGGTTAACACAAGCACATTAATGGTAATGGTATAAACAGGGAAATGGTTGGAAACCCAGGAAAACAGGATATTTTCATGAACAGTAGTAAAGCACAAAGTAGGCAAATGTATGACTTAATGATTCTAGTTTGAGACTGGTCATAATAGTGTTTACAAACAGCAAAGCTGAGAACAAATGTTTCCAGTAGTTGCTCAGTTCCATTCCAGAGCAATAAAGCTGTATCAATCCTGTAGGTCTGTGGACTAGACTGGCTGCATCTGAGGGTGCTGAAAGAGCCTGTTGATCCCATTGCAAGGCTTCTACCTCCCTATTAGCTCTGCAAGATCACAGTGACCAGGAGAATCCCCCAGTACTGGAGAACAGTAGATATTCCACCTGCCTTTGAAAACAGTGAGAAAGATAATTCAGGGAACTACAGCCTCATGTTGTTCCCTGAGAGAAACATGGAACAACTCCACCCATGCCATTTGTGAACACATGAAGGAGAAGAACATGTCTTACCAAAGGTGAATCAGGGTGGACCAACCTGATTGTCTTCTATGGTAAAATGACTGGCTTTGTGGATGTGAGGAATGTGGTGAATGTTGTGCACTTGGACTTTAGCAAGGCTTTTGATACAGTCTACCATGATGTTGTTGCCCCACATTAGTACATTATGGCCTGGAAAAGTGAAGCACCGAGTGGGTGAAATATTAGCTAGATTGTTGGTCTGAAAGAGTACTGGTTAATGGGTCATATTCTGTGTGAAGGCTGGTGACAGCATGAAGTTCTTCAACAGTTTTCCCTGGGACCTGTTTAATATCTTTGTCAATGAGTTGGACATACAGAAATAAGTCTGTGGACAACAGCAAACTGGGAATCCAGTCTATATGCCTGAGGACGGAGCTGTCATTAGGAGGGACCTAAACAGACTGCAGGATTAAAATTCAGCAAATACAAAGTTCTGCATCTGGAACAGACTTAACTTCCTTCAATGGTACAAGATGGGGTGTGACCAACTAGCTGGAAAGCAGGTCTGGTGAAAATATTTTATGAATTCTTGAGGAGAGTAGGCTAAACATGAGCCACCAGTGTGCCCTGGCTCTCATAAGAATTAACAGCATATTGGGATACATTAACAGGCCGGTACACTGAGGGATTGTTCCTCTTTAGGTGATACTTTTTAGAACCAGTCTAGCATAGTGCATACAATTTTGGGTGCAACAACATAAGAAAGATACTGATAAACGTGATCAAGTCCAGCAGAGGCCACCAGAACGGTAGAGGGTCTCGAGAACATGTCGTACAAGGGGAAGCTGACGGAACTGTAATAGTTCAGCCTGGAGAAGGGATAGCTTCAGGGGGACCTAATAGCAGCCTTCAACTTTTATAAGGGGGTCATCTACAAAAAGTAGAACCTCTTTAGTAAGGCAAACGGCAGGAGCATGAAAGACAATGGTCATAAAGTCAATAATGGGAGATTCCTATGGGACAGAAAGGAAGGAGAAAAAGAAAAAAAAAAAAAAAATCACTATGAGGATAGTTAAACTTGAAAGCGGTTTCCCAGAGAAGCTGTCTTTGGAGATTTTGAAGACCAGGCTAGACAAAACCCTGCTTTAAGGAAGAGGTTGTACTAGAAACCTCTGGATGTCCCCTCCAATCCAAAAGCTTCTGCAATTCTGGGATTAATTGTCAGGAAGAGAAATCAAAATTACCCAGGAAAAAATTAGATTAACAGAAGATAGAAGAAAGAGTATCTAAAAAGGCTGAATTTTTCTGGGGAGACTGTAGCTTTCTCAAACGGCTCAAGAACAACATTACCTTTTAGATGATGTTTAAATAGGCTGATCTAGGTGACTAAACTTCACCATTGAACTCTTGGCTGCTTATTCCATGCTTCACCTTTTGCCTTAGCTGCTGTTAGCTCCCAACAGGCCCCCACCAATTACTGCCACTCTGAGTACAGATACTTACCAGTTAGCTTCTGGTCCCCCCACTGACCTTGTGGTGATTCCAGCCACATAAGCCTCCATTCTCCTGCTAATAATCCAAGAGGTCTCTTAACAATAAAGAGATGGTGCACAACATTTTATGATAGTATTGCAGAATGGATGAGCTTGGAAGGACCCTTTGGAGATCACCCAGGACAGCCTCCCTGCTAAAAGGAGGCTCAGGTAGAGCAGGCTGTCTTGCTTCCTTCCTCAAGATCAAACATTACCATTATTACATAGTAGGTTCTACATGAACATCTTAATGACTGAATGATAACTTCAACCACTGGGGACCAAACATCGAGTAAATTCTGGCTTAAGAGGTGTAGTCTATTAAACCTCTCATTTAAAAACAAGATCTCTTTCACAATCTGGAAGACCACAATTAAGGTGATCACTGAGGCTGGAATTAAGGTACAACTGAGGCCAAATGTCAGGAAAGTACCAAAACCTTATAATAATGTTTAACTCAGTTTAAGAGGAGAGAGAGAGAAAGTCACCATCATAGATCCAGAGACATCTTAGAATCATAGAATCACTGTAGTTGGAAGAGACCCTCAAGATCATCAAGTCCTACTGTAACCTAAATCTAGCACTAAACCATGTCCTTAAGAGCCTCACCTACATGTCTTTTAAATACCTCCGGGGATGGTGACTCCACCACTTCCCTGGGCAACCTGTTCCAGTGCTTCACAACCATTTCCATGAAGAAAAGTTTCTTAATATCCAATCTGAACATTCCCTGGCACAACTTGAGGCCATTTCCTCTTGTCCTATCACTTGCTACTCGGGAGAAGAGAACAACACCTTCCATGCTATAACCTCCTTTCAGATAGTTGTAGAGAGCAATGAGGTCTCCCTTAAGCTTCTTTTTCTCCAGGCTAAACAGCCCCAGTTCCCTCAGCCACCCCTCATAAGATATGTGCCCTTGTGGCCCTCCTCTTAACTCTCTCCAGCACCTCAATGTCTCTCCTATAGTGAGGGGCCCAAAAGTGAACACAGTATGAGAGGTGGGGCCTCACCAGTGCCAAGTACAAGAGGATGGTCACTTCTCTAGTCCTGCTGGCCACACTATTTCTGATACAAGCCAGGATGCTATTGGCTTTTTTGGCCACCTGGACACACTGCTGGCTCACATTCAGAAGGCTGTCAGTCAGCACCCCCAGATCCTTTTCTACCAGGCAGCTTTCCAGCCACTCTTCCCCAAGGCTGTAGCACTGCATGGGGTTGTTGCAACCCAAGTGCAGGGCCTGGCACTTGGGCTTGTTAAACCTCATACAACTGTCCTCAGCCTGTTGATCCAGCTGGTCCAGATCCCACTGTAAAGCCTTGAGCAGGTCAACACTCCCACCTAACTGGGTGTCATCTGCAAACTTACTGAGGGTGCACTCAATCCCCCCATCAAGGGTAGAGAGAGATATTAAACAGAACTGGACCCAATACTGAGTCCTGTGGAACACCACTCATGACCAGCTGCCAACTGGATTTGACTCTGTTCACCACAAGTCTTTGAGCCTGGCCCTCCAGCCAGTTCTTTATCCATTGCAGAGTACACCCGTCCAGGCCATGCACTGCCAGCTTCTCCAGTAGAATGCTGTGGGATATGGTGTCAAAGGCTTTACTGACATCTAAGTACACAACATTCACAGCCTTTCCCTCATCTACTAGGTGGGTCACCTTGTTGCAGAAGGAGATCAGGCTGGTCAAGCAGGACCTGCATTTCATAAACACATGCTGACTGGAATCTTGCAAGATTGTTGTTTTCTTCTCCTGGAGACTGGTGGGGAGGGGAGAGTCCCACTTGCAAAACCCCTGTCATGGGTTTTTATAGTCTCCACCTCCCTGAGGATCTCCAGCTGTTGTTGTATCTGTACTGCCCATGATACGCTATTCCACTGTGCAGGCATCGAGCAGCCAGCAGCACAGACACACTCACTGTTCACACAGCTGCTGTCCATGCCAGGACTGTATGATAATCTCCATGTGCATGTGTTGAGCAGCTGGTGGGGAGTGCCCCCCTCACGCCTTCTGTGCAGGTGCATTCTTGTCCTTGTTACAATGTATCAGGAAGTAGGGATGGCTGTGGTTTCCACTGAGTCAAATGTCTATCAACTTAATGCTTGAGACATGAAGTCCACCAGTATGTTACAACTTCCTTTACAGAAGGAATTATAAGATAGCATCCCTTATGCAAACAGCCACCTAGTTGACAATCCAATCAACTGGAGAAACTGACTGAAGAACAGTGAAACACCTGAAGCAGATGAAAAATACATTTCATGTAGCCAGAGCATACCATCTCATGCAGCTCCAGATGGCTCTGTATGAAGAACGAAGTAGCCTTTCTGGTAGAACCATTAAATATCTTTAATGTGCTTTGTCAGAAATGCTAGCCTTAGAGACTCACTTCCTCCCCTTTTTCCCAACCATTTGCTAAAAGGATGAGGTAGAACTGTGAATAGTCATTTGATATGCCAAAGGATACAGTTAATGTTATCTGTGCTCTGTAAGCTTCTGACAGGTGACTCATGAAGTCATACAGTGTCTGAACTCTGAGGCTTTCAAATAGGTTTGACAACCTAGCCTTGCTTTCGCAGTGTGATGGTTAGAAAGTATTTACCAGTTTCTAACCTTGCTCTTCCCGCTATGATTTTAGTAAATAAAGAAGTTGATATCCTTTGTCTGCAAAATGCTTGTGACATATCTGATATAAGCTTCAGTCAGTTTTCTCTTGACTAAGTAACCACTCCTTCACTGCATTTGGGCTTGCAGACTTCTATGTTTCTGTTTCAACTTTCCCAGCTATCTGCCCCAACAGATCTTTCTTCCTCTTCAAAAGTCCAGTCATTTCTTTCCAAGACAGACAGAAACCTTGCTGTGTCTCAGCAAGAAGAAGACCTGCTTTCACCATCTGGATGTTTTGCTCTAATATGTACAAACCCAGAGATGCAGTTTGTTGGCACAAATCTGACTTGGGACCCACACTTGCCCAGAAACACTGTAACAATCAGGCTAGTCCATCATACAAATCTTAGGTTGGGGAGCTGTAAATGAGAGGCAACTTGGAGGCTCACTGCCCCACAAACTTAGACACATTCTGAAGCATTAATCAACATTTTGTTATAGATTTACTTTAGTTTAAGTGTAATCCAACAGTCTGTAACTATTATGCAACCTCCTTCATCTGTAAAGCAGTAAGACACTTCTATTTATTTCAAAAATCCTTAATCTTTGGGTTTCGGAGAGCTGATATCCTTTTTTTTTTTTTTTTTTATGATTGAAGGATACTATAAACCCCAGAGAGATTTAAGCCCAAAAGATAGGTATTTAGCTATACCCTCAGTCATTCCCACTCACCTGAGCTCTTCGATACTCATTGTTAACTTGGCTTTCAAATTCCTCCATTCCCCATAGCAGGGAATGGAGGGAGACAGATTAAAAGCAAAAAATACCCAAGGGAAAGGACATTATGTACTGCATTCTAGTGTCCTGGAGCCTATCTCCTTAAAAAACCCTTAGCCTTGCAATTTAGTAGCAGCACATGCTGTAATTCAAAAATAATGTTTTGAACCCTTTTTCCAAATGTCCGTCTCTTCCTCCTGTAGCCTGTTCCTTTTCTTAGCATTTACTTCTGATTTTCATCTCTGCTTTTGATTTTGTACAGGTTGTCTGTAAGTGCATCTGGAATGGAATTGCTGGAATTTAAGTAGTGATGTGTTTTCTGCATGTGTAGGCAAGCAAAAATCTCACAAGTTTTCTGTATAAATGCAGTCTGGTATGTTACCAGCCAAACAGCAACTGATGATCATACAGAACTGCACCAGTCATGAAGGTAACTTCCTCCTCAGCTCTATTGCAGTAACTACACCTGACAGTCAAAGAGACAGCACATTGACACAAGTAGTTGTGTAGTAGTTACAACGCAGTAGGTTGCTGACAACTTTCCACTTACTGGAGCAAGCTCCGATTCTGAGAATGGAACATTCCAGATGCAGAACTCCTGGGAACTGAGCATGGGTTTTTGTTTTGCTGCCCCCTGCTCTCAGTGTAAAACTCATCATTTAACAGTAAGAATATAGGTGAGGCTTTTTCTGTTTAAAAAACAAACTCTTGAAGGGATCTAAGCTGTGTTTATATAAGTAGTAAGTGGTAACAAACTGATACTTATTTCCTGAGTCACTACATACCTCTCTATTTCCACTTTTCTATCTAATGCTTATCTTTAAAGCACTAAGAGGTCTTCTGGTGAGGAAGACTACATAACCAGACGTTTCTAACTGTTAGTTAAGAGTTGCTGATGTGTTGTGCCAGTAGCCTTAGTCTTTCACTTGACAGTGGGAATATTTTTAAGCCTAGAGTTACATTAAGTAGCTGGTATTTGCTAAAATAGTGTATTTCGTCTTTTCCAAATGATTGCTGAATCTGTTTGTCTTGAATAGTTGAGTTGATTTGGCTAGAGGGCTTAATGAACCTGATTTATTTGAGCTTGACACTAGAGAGAAAACCACAGAATTCTATTCACAGTATCACAGTATGTTTGGGATTGGAAGGGACCTCAAAAGATCATCTAGTCCAATCCCCCTGCTGGAGCAGGAACACCTAGGTGAGGTCGCACAGGAACATGTCCAGGCGGGTTTTGAATGTCTCCAGAGAAGGAGACTCCACAACTTCCCTGGGCAGCCTGTTCCAGTGCTCTGTCACCCTTACTGAGAAGAAGTTTTTTCTCAAATTTAAGTGGAACCTCTTGTGTTCCAGCTTGATCCCATTACCCCTTGTCCTGTCATTGTTTGCCACCGAGAAGAGCCTGGCTCCATCCCCATGGCACTCACCCTTTATATATTTATAAACATTAATAAGGTCCCCCCTGAGTTGCAGCTTTGATAAGAAACTGAGGTGCCAGTTGCATTGATACCACAATGAAACATGGCAGAATGCTACTTATTTATTGTGCTGAGCCAAGGCATACTTTGCACAAGGTGTGCTTAGCTCACAGCTCTTCACATTCCTGACTTCTTTTTTCAACAGGTTGCTGTGAGACTGGTGTGTAAACTTGACAGGCCTAGAAACCAAGTTAACCAAGTGGATGCAGCTGTATCTCTCCACCCTGATCACATTTATCTGCTGCTGTGTTGTCACATACATACATTCAGCCCTCCATATGTTTTGCAAGTCATAACATTGGTTATAGGAGAGTATGTAACTCAGAGTCCACCTGCTACTCCAAGCAGTTTTCTGTATATGATCAGTTCTGGCTCCAGTTCCTCCAAACTGGGAGAAAGTAGCCACTCTGGCTTGGATAGTGGCCATCCGCTCCTGACCAAAACCAACCTGTGACAGAGCTTTGCTGATTTCCAGTTTTGCCTTTTTTTTTTTTTACCTGGCATAAAATCTTTCAGCAGATGTGTTAAGATTATCCAGGAAAAGAAGGAGGTTCGTATGTATTTCAGCTCAAGTATATCACCTTCATATATATTTAAGATTTGGATTTTTTTCCACCATTTTCATATTGTGATAAACAAATATTCCTCTACTCACACAGTGCCTTGTACACTATATACAGCCAGGTGCAGTTACCAGTCACTTCTTGTTCACTGATCACTAACATTTCTATGGGTCCTGACTGAAATTTCAGGTGTCGATACACAGAAGAGTTGCGTTATCTAAGAAACGTATAAGTTAAGAGATAAGAGGCATATTCGGATACCTAGTTCTTCCCTTTAAAACACTTGTTTCACAGAATGGAATACCAGGAATCCTGATCAGGTCTACCTAGAGAGAGCAAGTGGAGTGCAAACAGTCATGCAGTGTATAATATGTTTCACCAGTCATGTAGACAAGAGAACACCTCAGATAACATTCTTGGGCTGGAATAAACAGTTAGGAATGAAGAAGCAGGCAGAACAGCAGCTGTAATGTCATTTGAGAATCTAACAAGTGACTGAATACGTATCTTATTTTTGGTCAACCATGTTTCCTCGATTAATGAGATGAGAGTGAGTGAGTGAGGGAGAACAGGTCCACACAAGTCACTAATATGGGAATGTTGATCTGCCTGTCTTTCAGGCTGAGTCTCCTCTCAGGAACCCTGATGAGCCTCTGAGCTGTCTGTAAGGTAAAAGAGTGTCTTGACTATATGCAGTGAAGGGAGTACCAGTCAAGTACCTAAGACACTGAGAAGAGCCCATAGTCCTGAAAGTGGAATTGATGCAGTAGAGTCAACAAGCAGGGTCTTGTGGGGCCCATGAAAGGGACACTCACAGGACTACAGCTACAGAGGAGAGGTGGAGATACCATATTATGTTGATGCACAAAAAGAACCCTAATTTCACCATGTGTAGACAGGGTATGACTTGTAAGTCAGTGATAGTTTTTCCATATTGTTTGTACTACTGGTTAAGTATCATACTCAGATAAAGAAATGAGAGAAAGCGGATGAGGATAATAGGTGTAGAAAATATGACCTGAGAGGAAAGACTTGTGGAGCATGCATATAATATGAATGGTCTGAGGGAGACACATCAAAGACAGCTGAAAATATTTTTCCAGCATCCAACTCTGAAGATGCAGGGTGGGCATGTAGTCTCTATCCTAGGACACCAAATAAGCACCTACCAGGCTGGCAACAAACATGTCTGTAAATCCAGGGGGGTTCTACCTTGGAGTGGAGGACGTATTTTTCACTTCTAGGAATCTAGCTTCTAGTGTGTCCTCCAGGAAACTGTCCTGTTTCAAAAGGGCCTTCATCAAGACTTCACCTTAAGAGAACTTAGTATAATCACCAGTTGCTTCTATGTAGATCTCCAAGACAGGAATGGTTTAGCAATCACATGAAACTATATTTGGTAGAGTGACAAGGGCCCTCACTTCTGGGATTAAAGTAACTTCAGTGAACAATTCAAACCTGTTAGCTTACAGGGATCATCTTTGACAGCTCCCAATCGACTTTTCCATCTCTTCATGCATACACAACTGCTAGGTTTGATTCTTGCATCCTGATTTGCTTTTTCAAGCACCTAATTTTAGCTTCACATCTACTGTGATCAGGTCTAACTGGAATTTCCCTTGCACTTCACTTTCATTTGCACTTCACTGCAGAGGGATCAATGTGTACAGTGCCCCCTACTATTTTTGTGTCTCTCTTTCTGAAATCCCCTATTATTTAATTCCAGTTATACCTTTCCACAGCATTGTTAGTCTGCTAGGTGGGTCTCCATTTCTGAAGACAAATTTGCTTCACGTCTCTTAATAGGTCTTTTTGTGCTGGTTTGACTGAAAATGGGTTAATTTTCTTCATGCAGTTACAAATTTTTTTTTTTTTTTTTCATAGCTAGCACAGTTATTATTTGGACTTATTTTGAGATCAAGCAGATAACACCCCAGCACAGAGCTGAAGTTTTTAATTGCTCTGGTCTGAGAGCCAAGGACATTCTGAGTGCTCTGCCTACCGGTGTGAGGCAGCGAGGCAGAGATGGGGCAGAGTTTGACTGACATCCAGACTGATCAATAAGAATATTCCATCCCCTTAGCATCATGCTAATTATTTAAGGAGAGTTGGGAACTTCAGGTTTTGTCTTTCTGCTTTCACTTGTTGCTCTTGCTATCGAGCCAGGGGAGGTTTGGTTGGGACGTTTAGCTCGGTGTTTTGCATCCTGCAGAGGCCTATGAGCTTTTCTGCCTTTTGCTTCCTTTCTCTCTCTGGGATCGGCTGTGGGACCAGGTGTGGCTTGCTGGGACTGACTGCTCAGTTGTGGGCAGACTTCATGAGGAATTGCCTTGAGTATCTTGTTTCTATTATATATATAATATATCATATTATCAATATAATGTAATATAATGTAATGTAATATCATATCATATCAAATCAATTTTATACTATATAAAATATATATTTATTTCTTATATATATGTGTGTGTGTGTATTTATTTATTTACTAGTAGTGTATTAGTATTTTGTTTATCTCATTCCTAGTTTCTCTCTTCCATTTTGGTTCTCTCCCCTGTTGGAGGGCGGGGGGTGGGGAGGGAGTGAGCGAGCAGCTATCATGATTGTATTGCTATCTCACATTAAACCATGACACTTTTAAAACACAACTTTAAAATCAAAACAGCTGTTTTCCTTTTGTTGCATTGGCTCAATCAGCACAAACCATTTGTGCCACTTAGTATACTAGTGTCACTAATACAGGAGTTTTAGCCGTAAGTTTCAATTAATATTCTTTACAATAACTAGAGGTCTATATCACCTATTTTCTTGTGAACTTAAGTGGCACATCCTTCTTTCCATGGCAAAACACATGCTGCATTCTCCAGCCTGGCTATGGATTCTCAATAGATTATTTGATAGACTCCTTTTCAGCCTTTTTTCTGCATCTTCTTGGACTTTCTCACCTTAGCTTTCCATTTCTCTGTAAGTTTTTTCTATAGCGTTTTGCACAATGGTATCACAAGAGGTTCATAAATTGTCTTGGAAGTATCTAGACTATGTCCTATATACTATCAGAAAGCATTCTGCCCTGGTAGGTAACTCATCCACATGGAATTGGATGTATAGTCAGCAAAGACCACCACAAAATTAATAAATTTGGGATCAGCTTTATTGTGGCAGGAGAAAAATACGGAGACATCCTAATGACACGCTAAACCTTGTCAGATGAGTGTCACTAACAGAAAAGCTTCTGTTGATGTACTAGAAGGCAAATATTTCAAGATGCTGCTGCAGCCTTTGAGATGAAGCATGCTGTTGATCTAGGAATCAGGAGAGAGAGAAAAGAAAGCTCATGTACTACCAAAAAGTAGCTCATGTACTTCCAAAAGAAAGCACATGTACTACCATCAAGACCTCAGGAATTCTTACGTTCAACTCGTAATGATACTTGTTTGTGAGACTCGCATATTCTTACTGCAGCAGGCACAACAAAGAGCCACTTCACTCTGAAGAAATACTCGTAGTTCATTATGAAAAGAACTATGTTATGATAAGCTGCATTATATGGCTGGACCTGAGTGTGGCAAGAATAGGCTTCACCTGCAGGCACGGGGAACCATGTCCTCAAATGGAGCACCTCTAGATGGGATTGTCTGTCACTTCTCATTGTGACTGCATCCAAAGGGGTACAGGGATTACATGTGAGATCTTTCTGTGCTAAGTGACACAGAGGATGGAGTCTGAGCTATCCCATGCAACTGCTGTGTCTGCATCAAAGAGGTGATTCTCAGAGTCTTTCTCAAAGCAGAAACTACTTATACCACCACCTATTTATCATGAAGGTGAGACACTCAACTTCAGGCAGAGGCTCTCAGAACTGGAAAAGATTCAGATGTTTATATATGAAGGGGATACAGGATGTATTAAACCAGTTTGTTAGTGACCTGGACTTATCAAGAGCTGTACCTACACCTAAGAAACC
Organism: Streptopelia decaocto; assembly: GCF_964273445.1. Classification (NCBI taxonomy): domain Eukaryota; kingdom Metazoa; phylum Chordata; class Aves; order Columbiformes; family Columbidae; genus Streptopelia; species Streptopelia decaocto. The sequence goes on from NC_138657.1 coordinate 41,467,059, forward strand.
CTTTTTATAATTTAACATACAGGTAACTAACGTGTCCCAGTGAAAAATAACTCACCTTGCCCCAGTGAAGACAAAGCATTCCTTTTTTTGTAAGTTGTTTTTTGTTGTTGTTGTTTTTGTTTTTGTTTTTTTTTTTCTGTTTGATCTTCATGATTGTGTCTCACAGGGGAACTAAAGTGTCCTGCTTTTATGGTGTTTACTTGGAATAGTTCATACTTACTCTTTTACCTGGGAAGGAGGAAGAGATGTTGCCTGGAGACAAAGAGAAATGTTTAATGGTCAGTAGAAGTCTCCAAAGTAGCTGTTTCTTTGGGATGAGATATTGATGCCTTGAAGCCAATACTTTTGTGGAGTAATTGTCCAAAGGCAGTTTTAGACATATCAAGTCAAGGCAAAGTGTCTTGTAGATATTAAGACTGTGCTACTGTGCTACTCTCTTTTATACAGAACCTAGTCATAAGTCTTTACCTGGTCCCTTCATCTCCCCATCATCTGCTACTGTGTAGTATTTATCCTTTTTCTTAAAAAAATATATTCTTTGAAAACACAGGGACAAGTGAGAGGTCAGTAAGGACAAGGTCCAGTTGTCCCATGAATATATTTGCAATGTAAGGTCCTGCAGAGTTTGAGCTTTCCCTGAACCCTTGTGGGCTCCAGAGACTTGGCAGGGAAGTCAGGAAATCTTTACCACCAGCACAAGCAGGAATCAATCTGTACTGTTTTTTTACAGAGAGGTTTTTTATTTTTAGCAATTTCTGTAGGGAAAAAATAGATTAAATATAAGAATTTAATTTTCCATGTTCACATTACAAACATCCCAAGTTTAATTATCATTGTGGTCCATTTCTAGGCCAATGAGGTCCTGAATTTTTTTACTTTTTTTTTAACTATTGGTGACATTCAAGAGAGCTACTTGATCTGTTTCGTCTTTCATAACCTCAATTAGGTTGCCAAACATCAAAGAAACCCTTCAAGTTTGCAATCCTCCTTCTGCTTTCTAGATCTTTGTGTCCTCCAAAATCTGTGGAAGGAATGAGTACCCCTTTTTGCTTTGACATAAAGTGCAAACAAGAGTATGAATATCAGCCTATATGAAAACCTTTAAAATAACAGCAATTTATGTTCAGACCAAGTAGGGGATTTAACATTGGAGGTGAGTATTCTTTTGGCATGTTACTGGTTTTTATTCTGCTTTAAATATAATTATTTTGCATACTTTCCTTTGAAAATAAGCACAAGATGAAAAGAAACGTTTGAATTCTTGCATGGACATATTTTAGGGAACTTTGAGCTTTTTTATTATGTAAATAATCTAATAATATTTTACAGTTACCTGTCAAAATGTCTGTGTGCTCTACATATGTTAATACAAAGATGAAAAAGTTCTTGTCAGATTTTTTGGTTCTTTTTTCAACAAGTATAAGTTGATGGAATCATTTGAAGACACTGAGATTGAAACAGTATTTTCCGGTTGCTGGAGTGCAGTGAAGGACCATGATCCATATAAAATTGCATTAATGTAGTAGTAAAGCTGTGTTCAACACAGCTGTCATGCTTGGGAGCTTGTGTTTAAGGTTCTCTGGTTGCTGAGTCAAGTAGAGCCCTGCTGCCATGTACTCAACAGGGAAAGGACAATCCCTCCCAAGGAAAGAAACAGTCAATCAGCAATTGAGGTGCACCAAATTGAGATCTCAATGTTTCCACAGATCTCCTCTGTCATTCTTCTGTGCCTCCACCTCTCAGTTAGATGAGGAGGAGGAAGACTGACTGATCTTCCATTCAGCCTGTCTGAAGAGACCACACCAGTCTGATCAAAGCTTTCAAAGCTTTTTCTGAGGTATTACTAAGCCAGGATGAGGGAGAAGGCTGCAGCCTGTTGGGGCAGAATACTAGTGTGAAATGGTTTGCATACTTCTATTAGGACATACAACATAATTCGAGAAACCTGAACTTCAGAAAGAGTGAGATAGAGGGATTCTGGATTGTTATGCCTAGCAGTTAAACGTTGCCTTCACCCTGAACCCTACCAGTCAAATCAGTATTACTCTCTAGCATGCCATTTTTTGTCGTAGGTGACACTTCAGTTATTAGGACCTAAAAATATATGGGCCACAGAGTCAGACCATCCTTGGAGTTTTGCAGGGTTTGTGGGGAAGGGCAGGTAAACAGGAGTCAGAATTCCATTGCAAACATTGCAATGAATAATTGTCCCTTCTAAGGGGAAAATTGGTTGGCCAGAGCATTTTTTTTTTCCTGAGCTCAGGCAAGAGGTAGAAATAACAACAGCTTAACATTTTACAGACAAGAAAGTGACTCCATATTTTCTTATAAGTCCGAAAATGCTTAATTCTATGAAGAATGAGGGGAAAATCGAAAACAGCTGACCGCCACAAGAGAATACTATATATTGACCATCCCATCTACCCCCTAATCCACCAAGAAAATGAAACAGAAGTGAAGGATGAAAAGACAATAAAAGTTACTTTTGAAAATATTAAATACAATTGAGGTATAGTAGTTTGATTTTTGAGCTGGTACCATTTTACATTTTTTTAATATCTGCCCAACTCATTATGCATAACCATACAAAAGTTTCAAAAAATTGTTATTCTCCTAACAAAGGGTTTTAATTGCACTAAATCTTGGTACCTACTCACAACCCATGGGAATAGTACACATTGCCCACTTTCTGAAGAGCTTCCTAGTTAAGGTCAGTAAAGTTAGTAAGTGGAGACCAGAAACAAATAGGCATGTCAGTCAGCCATCCCTAGTAAGGGGCAAATAACCTCTACTGCAGAAGCAGGGTTGACAGCTGGAAGGCAGGGCTGGCCACCATTTCATCTGCATATGCTCACAGCCAGATGTCTCTGTATTTGCTGCCCCTTGCAGAATCCTGCCCTAGGCAGAACCAGTTGTGCTGTTTGCTTGCTCATGTCAGCCCTGCAGGGAGAAGTATTACTCAAGACAACAAAAATCATTGTAGGTTTTATCTTTAAATTACTAAGTAGTTGTACATTTTCTGCCTGCATCACTAGAAAAATAAGGTCCCACACCCAAGTCATGGATAGATTTCCTACAATCCACTTCCTGAACTCAAATATACAAGATTATAAACCAGGCCAAGCATCTTGTTAAGTAATGCACACCTCAAAACTGTAGGAACAGCAGGTTATGCAGTTCCAGCTAAAGGACCTTGAACAGGTTATACAGAAGTATGTTTTTTCTGAGTGTAAGGAGTGATAGCCTAGGCCAGTGAGAATGATACCTCACATCAGAAAACCACCCTTATATGTATGATGTGTGAATGTTGGGTCTGGACATGCGTATGAGTGCGTCAGAATGCTGCCCACAAGATATGCATGGGAATATAACTGAAAACAGTCACAACATGAGTGTGGTGTGTTTGGAATAACAATTATTGAAAAAATATCCTGTATAACCTCTTAGTCCAGGTCTATATCTGTAAACCTATAAATTGAGAACTGTTAATAAAAGTCAGCTCAGCCTGGCTTAGCTCTGCTCAGCTCTGCCTGGCTCTGCTCAGCTCTGCCTGGCTCTGCTCTCACTGCTAATAAGAACTTTGTGTGTGTGTGTCTCTGTCTGCGTCTGTGTGAATCATTCCTCATCACCACACAAAACCAATGCCACACCTACTCTTCCACTAAAAGCTTCTTTCAAACATTTCACCTTCCTGGCTCTTACCTATGTTCCTCATGGTTAAATTCTGCTTTGGGGAAGGTTTACACACCACTCTGTTTTTGTCAGGACATATACAACAGCTTGAAACCAAGGGCAGTTTATGTTTATTTAATTCTTTGGTTGCAGCCAGACATTCCGTGAGTCTCCTTGCCACCACACCAACAGGTAGTATATCCAACAGTTCCTCTAGGATGCTTCAGCCTCGAAAGCAGTTTTGCAGAGTCAGCATTTGCTGGTCTTTTTCAGTGGGAGCACAATTGTCAGTGGGCATATTAGATCACAGGTCAGATGCTAGATAAATTATTTGCTTCAACGCAAAATGCTTTTGAAATATCCTTTACAGAACACAAACTGAGCTTTTTCAGCCTCATTGTCTTTTAAGGATAGCTCTGTTTCAATGAAAATATTTTGGGTTGAAAGAACAGGTTTCCTTTTGTAAGATTATGTGCTCCAAGACCTCAGATCAGGCTTTGTAGTTCTGCAAACAGAAAAGGGTTTGAGGAGAAAGGGATTATCTTTGGAAGCTGTAGGTGGACTTCCCTCACTTTCCTAGGGTTTATTACCCTTAGGATAAGGAGACAAAATCATTTGTAAGGCTTCTGTCAAGGTTTAAGGCAAGGCGGCAATGAACCGTGGCAGACACTCCCTGTTATCCCCTCACTTCCCACCACCCCTTTCCTTTAGATTAGAAAGATGATAGGAAAGATAAGAGGAAAGGAAGAGAGACTTAGATTTCAAGTTGGAGAGTTTTAAAGGGTTTTATTAATGCTACTAATAAATAGAGAATATATATACAAAATATACAAAACCAATCTCAAGTGCTCGATGTGGAGCTGGTGTCACTCCAGCAGCGGTGGAGCTGGGTGTGCGGAGCTGCCAGCTCCAGCAGGTGCAGGTCAGGCCCCGGAAGTCATGGGCAGGACTTCACAGCAAACCGGAACCTGGTTGCAGGGGTTCAGGGCCTGAGGCCTGTAGATCACAGGCAGACAGACAGGGTCCTCTCTAGATGCCGGCCATGGTCGAAGAGAGAGTGACCCTCATGATCACCCTTTTATATAGGAGGTATGATGATTATGAGGTGGAATACTTCCATTGGTCAGTTCTAGTCACCTGTTCCATCCACCTCTCCTCAAACACGCCCCTCTCACAGCAGGACGTGGGAAAACTTATCAGTCTTTCTTAGCTACCATAGTAATAAATCTAAACACGAGCTTCTTCAACATTCCGTTGGTCTCTTATCAGCACTGAGTACAGCATCCTAGGAAAAGTATGCAGGCTAAAACTCAGAAAAGTACAGCCACCTAGAAGAACTTAGACGAAAGAAAAATCACTAAAAGAGAACCGGTCTTGTTTTTAACAAAACCGGGACAGCCTCAACTCTGTGTGAGCTTTTAGATAATGTAGGAGAACAAAAAACACTTCCCCAAATGGTACAGAGACCTGGGGCTGATGAGCAGGGAGGTGTACCTGCTAATGCACATCTCCCCAGACCTTCAAGCTACCATTGAAATTAGCCAGAATCATCCAGTGCACACCATAGGCAACCAGCACAAGCTGTCATGACCACAAGACTTGACAATTTGTTACTTACTATGGAGACAAACATCAGTTTGTCCCCTGACGATGTAAGGACTTATTTGAGAAGATAAATTGGTAAGACCACAAAGGGACAGACCTAGCTAGAAGCCGTGGGGAAAGGTTAAAATCCTACAGAACTGGCTGTTAAACCACCAGAAGGTCAGGAGGGAATAGAAACCATGTCTTAAAATGCTCTATTTGTGTCCTGCATTGGCCTGAAAGGACCAGCCAAGCTAACATATTTCTATTAATAGTACTCACTAGGCAGGAGTTCAAAGCAGTAAGCTTTGAAAATCAGGGATGAGCAAACTAAGTTTATCTTTGCCTGAGAGAATTACTGCCCTTATTTCTAATGTGGATGTGCTATGATCATTCTTTGCCCAGTAGGCAGACGTAAAGCTAGGTCTTTCACCTCATTGATGCTAAAGACCACCTGAATATATACATGGTATGGGAAAGGCAGAAGGTGGTTAATATCTTCATCCATTTCCCTAAGGTAATCCAACCTAGGAATGACCAGAATGAGATTGTCTTCACAGACTGGCTTCAAATTGCTCATGATTGCTTTCTCCAGACAGAGCAGTCTGCAACAAGAAGGACTGTCCATAGATGTCACCTGCTATAGTGGCCAGGAGAAGCTGCTGCGATGCCTTTGCCTCTGTGGTAGGGCGCAATAAGGCATCCACTACCCAGAGTAGCAGGAGAAAGCTAGGCAACAGGTGTAGACATGAGATTATAGTGAGTGAGCATAGTGATGGGGAAATTTGTTACATCAAGGAAGGGAGAGTAGATGCCAAGCTGAATTTCAAATCAGATTTTAGAAGGCAGATGTTTCCTGGATGTGCTAGGGGAGAGAACTAACAGTGAGAGACAGGCATACCCATGAACATACCCACATGGTTATAGTTGCAGTGCAATGTCAGAATGGGACAGTGATGGGGTCCCACAGCCAAGAGGCAAATCAGTAGTTAAGGAGTGAAGTACAAGAAAGTGCTGGGGACAAAGAATTGTATAGGACAGCTCTGGTGAAGAAAAAAACAGGAGTGCATGGGGCTGACAGTCCAGTTAAAGGGACTCAGGGAAGGGGAAGATATTCAGTGAAGAATGATGATTGGGATGGACCTCAGCTGGCTGCCAGGCTCCCACCCAGCTGTTCTCTTACTCTCCCCCACCAATAGGACAAGGTCATAAAATAAGATGGAAAAGCTTGTGGACTGAGATAAGAGCAGAGAATTTGCTTGCCAGTTACTATCACATGCAAAACAGACTCAACCTGCTCCACCATGGTCTTCTCCACAGGCTGTAAGGGAATCTCTGCTCCATCATCTGGAGCACCTGCTCTTGCTTCTTCACTGACATTAGTGTCTGCATGGCTGTTTCTCACAGTTTTTTTTTCCTTTCCTTCTTTGCCTTTGTGGTGTTTTTGCTCTTTCTTAAGTACTTCTTGCCCAAGATGCCACCATCTTGGCAGAGGGTCTCAGCTGTGCCCTGTGGTTGGTCTGGCACAGAGCAGCCCTGGCCTCTCCTCAAAAAGCCCCTCCTACAACCCCTCTGCTTCTGAACATTGTCACATAAACCAAATACAAGTGAAAAACTCCACTGATTGAGTAGATAAGGAGCAGTTGCTAACTAGAGAGAAGGGAGGAAAGCTGGAGAGAGGTCAGGAGCCTCAGCCACTGATGGCAAACAAGACAGAAGGAAAGAAGTGAGCCAAACCACAGAAGACCAAGGAGAAATGGGGGAAGGAGTCGTGATGACATGACTGGCTGGGTAAATGAGGGGACAACAAAGGTTGTTGTCTACCTTTACTTCAGCACAGCTTTTGACTTTGTGTCCCAAAAGATCCTCATAGGCAAGCTCAAGAAGAGTGGGCTGGATGAGTGGACAGTGAGATGGATTGAGAGCTGGTGGCATGGCAGACCTCAGAGGGCTGTGATTGACAGTGCAGAGTCCAGTTGGAGGCCTGTAGCTAGTGGTGTTTCCCAGGGGTCAGTACTGGGTCCAGTCTAGTTCAACCTCTTCATCAATGGCCTGGATGAAGGGACTGAGTGTACCTTCAGCAACTTTGCTAATGGTACAAAACTGGGAGGAGTGCTTGATACAGCAGAAGGCTGTGCTGCCATTCAGTGAGATCTAGACAGGCTGGAGTACTGGGCAGAGAATAAGGTAGTGATATTCAACAAAGGCAAGCATAGGGACCTGCACCTAGGGAGGAACAACCTCACACACCTCTACAGGTTAGGGGTTGACCTGCTGGAAATCAGCATTGCAGAGAAGGACCCACAAGTCCTGGTGGAAAACAGGGTGACCATGAGCCAGTATTGTGCACTCGTGGCCAAGATTCCTCCAAGTTATCCTCCCCCTCTGCTTTGCCCTGGTGAGGCCACATCTGGAGTACTGTGTCCAGTTCTAAGCTTCACAGTTTAAGGACAAGGAATTACTGGAGGGAGTCCAGCAGAGGGCTCCAAAGGTGATTAGGGGTCTGGAGCATCATTCTTATGAGGAAAGGCTGAGAGAGTGGGGTCTGTTCAGCCTGGAAAAGAGAAGGCTGAGAGGGAGTCTTATTTATGCTTATAAATATCTCAAGGGTGGGCATCCAGAGGATGGGGCCAGACTCTTTTCACTGGTGCCTAACTATAGAATGAGGAACAGCAGGCACAGACTGAAACAAAGGAGGTTCCATCTGAATATGAGGAGAAACTTCTTTACTTTGAGGGTGACAGAGCAGAGGAGCAGGCTGCCCAGAGATCTTCAAGACCCATCTGGATGCATTCCTGTGTGATCTGCTCCAGGTGAACTTGCTTTAGTAGGTGGCTTGAACTAGATGTTCTCCAGAGGTCCCTTCCAACCCCAGCCATCTTGTGATTCTGTGATTCTACGAAGGAGCAAACAATAAGAACTGCAAGGAGGCAGAGAGATGGAGGAGTGGCAAATTAACGGGCCCATAGCCACGGGCCATAATGAGGAATGGCCATGAACAAATCAATGGGCTATGTGAGAGAAGGGAAGAGAGGCTGGGAGATAGTACCTACACATAAAAGCCGATTCCCTGTCTATCACTTTCAGGTATTCATGCCGTAAACTCAGGCCTTTCTTGCATACAGCTTGAAAGCACTTGTAGACAAAATGAAATAGGTGATTCCCTTTCTGCTCGGCTTGCAACCTGTGACTGAGCCTGGAAGGCATGTGGCAATGGCACAAGGTTGTGCACCATTGACACAGGGAATTGACAGTTAACTAATTAACACTTAAAAAACTATCACTTGACACTTAAGGAACTAACCTTACCCTGCATCACTAAAGACACTTAGAGAGCTAACCCTTTAACCCACATCACTATTACCTAGCCTTGCATAACTCTCTGTAATCTACATTAGGTGAAATGATTCCCCGTGTGTCCGGTGTCGTAAATAAATACATACCTTCCTTATAACCTCAAGGGTTGTAAGGTCATTCTGCACCTAACCATGTCCTAAAGCCACCTGGCTTGTTGGATTTGGATTGTTTCCAAACTGACACTAGTGCACTGTTTCTTTTACTTTCCAACCAATGTACACTGCACTAAGGTGTTGGAAAGTAAAATGTGGGAAAGCAAGATGTGCAGTTCCAGCCACCTGGATGATAAAGGAAGATCAATACTAACATGACCATCTGGATGGTCAAAGACATAATACTAACATAATAATATATAAAGGGCCTTGGACAGATTACTTTGAAGTATGTTTCTCGTAATTGTAAAAAGTTATAGCCCAGACTCATGAGAATGGTATCTCGGGCTGGATAACCACCCCCAAGTGCATGGGATGTGTGAATGTCCTTGGGCCTGGTCTGTGAATGAGTGGAAAAACAAGTAAGACAAACATTACACAAGTTTAGTGTGTTCTTAATAACAATTAGTGGAAAAGCACCCTTCTGTAAGCATCTTAGTCCAGGCCTGTACCTGTAAATCCTATAAATTGTCAATGTTGAATAAAGAAGGCAGTCTAGGCCTAGGTCAGGTCTCTGCTTGGCCAGGCTCTGCGCTCCTTCCTGAACAAGATCTCTGCGTGAATTTCTGTCTGCGTCCTGGTATGCGTTGTTTCTAATTGCCGCACTAAGGTACAGTTGAAGCCATGAATTTACATCCAGTTTTGAAAGGACATTGCAGCATGTGGGCCTTCTTATAAAAGCCAGCCACTATAAAAGTGAGGGATTTCTGCATCCTCTTAGTCCCCTTCACGCCTGCCTCTGTCCTGTTCTGTAACTGCACACTGGGATGTAGAAGAACTATTTACCTCAAAACCAAAACCAGAAATTATTCAACAGCCTGAGTGGAAAAAATGCAAGTAATTCCTCTGGAGATTTGTAGTTGTATATCTAAAAACTCGTCTGTAGTGGACACAAAAGTATTCAGGAGGAGAACCTGCCTGCTGCTGTCATGCACTCACTGGATGTAACAGGGGAAATGAAGCCCTGGCTCTCATACCCCTTCTTCCAGTCAGATTTAGTAGAATGGCCTCAGTTTGTGATGGGGGACATTCAAATTGGATATTAGGAAAAATTTATTCACGGAAAGCTTTGTCAGGCATTGGAACAGGCTGTCCAGGGAAGTGGTTGAGTCATCATCCCTGGAGGTGTTTAGAAGACATATACATGAGTTGCTTAGGGACATGGTTTAGTGTCAGAGTTAGGATATGGTTGGACTCAATGATCTTGAGGGTCTCTTCCAACCAAAGTGATTCTATGATTCTATTCTTCTTTCTCTCAAGATGGCTACATTAATGTGGTGTCTCTTGACCCAGCCACCTGTTACCAGAAACCTTGTGACTACTAGAGACTGAGGTCACTACTTTATTGATTAATTCTTTGGAGATTAGCAAAGGAAAGCAAAGGTTTTGGGAAGAGAGATAAAAGTGAGGCACTGTTTACATAAGCCGTGTTTCTTAGGAAAATAAGGATCAAAATGAGAAGACTACAGCTTAATTGAAGACATGCAATTTATTTCAATTGGAAATTCCCATAAAGGAGCAAATCTGAATCGTAGCTTTGTGGAACACATAGCAGTCATCCACTGATTAACAATCTGCTCTGAGGGTTAGTGAATCAGACAAATCACCCACACATTATGAAAACTACAGATAAAATTTAGAAGTGCTGTTATTTTCTTTGAGGGAAAGGCAGTGCTGATTAATTAATCTTAGTCTGCTGAGGTCCTCAGTCATGGATATTTATCCCTTCTGTGAATTCTGAAGATGATATTATTCGCCAATGATGAATGATTTTGGATGTTTTGAAGAGATGCAGTACAGGAAGTATTGCATGCTCACTCTGAAAGTCAGGCATCTGTCTTTGGTTTCTGAAATTGATACCTCTAGTTCCTTTTTTTTTTTTTTTTTTGTCAAATGAGAAGCAAAATTAACTCTGCAACCTCCTTCCATTCTTAAACCCCTGGAGTTTTTGACTTGAATGAGTGTTGTTTTTTTCTGAGAATAAAGAAGATTGCTTAGGCCACTTGAATAAAACTGCAAGCCATTCTGAAGTACCATCCATTGTTCTAGCCTGCTTTGAAGTCCTGGATTTTTCCCCAGCATCTTTCTGCCCTCTTTGTACCTCAAATGCTATCTTATTAGCACCATTTTGATCTTTTTGGAGTTAGTCTTCACAGTTAACATGGAGGAAGAACAGGCTGACAGTAAAGGACTTGGGGAAGGCAAGTAGTTAAAGTGTTAACACCAATTATATGGCTCCTTTATCAAGCACTCTGTGAAATTAGGTTCAGCCACCAATGTCAACCTAAGTAAGTTTGTGAATACAGAGTTTTGTGCTTAAATCCATGCTTAAGACATTTAAATGAATTCTCCATTATATGTAAAGAGAGAGTCAAATCTTCACACTTACCTTATCTACTGAAGTAGGAGATCTGCTTAATGGGCTGTTGCATGGACTGAGGAGAGTGTTGGGACCACCCAAGCACTGGACTGCAGCTGTTCTAGCACCCTCATTTAGACATGCCCAACCCAACCCCCAGCAGGTTCCTATAGGAGCCTATGTGTGAGGGTGGGAACATGTCCTACGGTGCAGCCCAAATCTCTGGCAAAGAGAATTCTGTTGAATGCTGCAGGTTAGAATTGAATCTACTATTGAAGATAAATTTCTAATGGTTAATCTATACACATTTATTTAGACATTCGGCTTGGCTCATGTAACACTGGCTAATTCAAAGATTTGTTTCATGCTACAACACAGAGTTCCCATATGGGTACTTTTCTCTTTTTAGAGCTCAGTGTCAGTTACAGCATTTGAATATTGAGCAGTCATCCAGCACTTTGTTAGTCTATTTGGCCAATAATATCAGCTCAATTACTGTATTATCTGAAATACATATAGTGCTCAACCATAGTTAAAAGAACATAGCAACAAAAAAGTTCTGCAAGAGCTAAGGGACCTGCACTTGACTAAGTGGCCTCAAAAGTAATTCCTTCTCATTAGCCCCATGTCTAACATCAGATGGACAGTGAAAACCCTGAATGTCTCCTGCATGATTCTCCTTTGAGGAAGAGAAAATCTTTCATAAAGATTTTGGTACATCCTGATTTGGTAGCATGCGTAGCCCTGAAGTGGTGCAGCATGCGGGAGCTACTGCACCCTGAAAATAAGAGCCATGAAGAAAGAGCTCTGCAGGGACCAGCAGGGAAAGACAGAAGTTACTTTCGTTTGACCTGATCTGATTCTTTTGAGTCCCTGGATGGGTACCTATAGCTTGCACTCTGCACAGGCAGAAAACCTACACAGTTTGACTTATATTCCTGACTGTGTTTCTCATTAAAAATCAGCATTTCAGCTCCACTTATGGCCTCTCTAGAAGTGCTAAGAAATCCATTTCCTCTGTGGGGTTCCAGGAGTGTTCCTCTGTCTGCAGTCAGAAGACAGCCTTTCACGCTGTGCTTCCCTGACTGGGACAGGACCCAGGCCAGAGCTGGGATGTCATGGCTCTTCCACATATTCTCTTCCACCCACTCACCCCATGAACCTCCAGCAAATGGGTTTAAACACTGACAGGGTTCTTGTACATAGCCAACCTCCCCATCAACAGCACAGCTCCATCTGTGCAGCATTTCCAAGAACATGGGGGAGGATCTGCAGGCTGCAGTATTATTTTAGTGGCATAAGACTTAACAAAAGCTTTTGCAGCCCTGCATGGGCAAGGGTTTGAGGGCAGGGAAGGTGCTGTCCCACATTTCTCTCTTCCCTCTTCCCAAATTAGCCTCAGTATCAAGAAGGAAACTGCAAACCCAGGATAAATCAAGATCCCAGGCTCCTGCAAAACAATGACGATTAACAGCATGATCACACCAAGAGATTTGTGGGTTAGCTTACTGCAGTTAAGATTTAAAAAAAGAAAATTGAGATGTGATTTTGCATGATGAGAAATGCATGAAAGACTCACAGTGACAGGGTATTTTTATGGTGACCAGTGCAGCATCATATTTAGACTATAGAAATAAGAGATGTTAATGGTGGAATCCCGGCTCCTGAAGCACACAGATCTTTAGAGAAGCTCAGTACTCTTTAAAAGGAGCAAGAAGATGTTTCAAAGAAAAAATATAGACAGACTGTCCCAGCCATGTAGAAATTTGAAGCTGAGGTGTGAGGATTCTTGGATTCCCAAGTATAACTCCATGAATAACAACACTGTTTTTCAGGGTTTCTAGTGCAACAGGCAGAAAACAAGCAGAAACAATTGGCACATTTTTGAAGCTGGATAACAGACGAATACGAAGGCTGTATTTTCAGATTCTCATTAGGAAAAAACCACAGTTCATTTTTACAGCATGCACATTGAGGTTTTGTTACTAAGGAAGCCAAAGCAAACCATTGGACATGAGGCTCTGTTAGGGTTTAAGTCAAGCCAGCAATAAACCATGGCAGACACTCCCTGTTAACTCTTTACCTCCCACTTTCCTGTAGATTGGAAAGATGATAGGAAAGATAAGGAGGAAGGAAGAAAGACTTCAAGTTGGAAGGTACTAAAGGCTTTTACTAATGCTACTAATAAATAGAGAATATATACAAAATATACAAAACCAATCTTGAATGCTCAATGTGGAGTTGGTGTCACTCCAGCGGCAGCAGAGCTGGGTGTGTGGAGCTGGCGTGGCTCCAGCAGGTACAGGTCAGGCCCCCAGAAGACATGGGTGGGACTTCACAGCAAACTGGAACCTGGTTGCAGGGATGCAGGGCCTGAGGCCTGTAGATCACAGGGAGGCAGACAGGGTGCTCTCTAAATGCCAGCCATGGTCAAAGAGAGAGTGACCCTCGTGATCACCCTCTTATATAGGGGGTATGACGATTATGGGGTGGAATTGGTCAATTTAAGTCACCTGTTCCATCCACCCCTCCTCAAACATGCTCCTCTCACAACGAAACGTGGGAAAACTTATCAGTCTTTCTTGGCTACCATAGTAATAAATCTAAACATGAGCTTCTTCAGCATTCTGTTGGTCTTCTTATCAGCACTGAGTACAGCATCCTAGGAAAAGTATGCAGGCTAAAACTCAGAAAAGTACAGCCACCTAGAAGAATTTAGCTGAAAGAAAAATCACTAAAAGAGAACTGGTCTTGTTTTTAACAAAAACAGGACAGGCTCAGATCCAAGAAACAGAAAATAATTCCAAAGTCCATATCTAGATATAACCTGCACAGTATTTCTTAGAAGAGATATGTGTAATGGGAAACACATCCCTTAGCTCTGTGATGGTTTCCTCTGAAAAATCATGTTCTGAGCAAGCCAAGCTGACAGCATTCCCCTTATTTTGACAAATCCAAAGCAAACACCCATCTTAGATGCCAGTTCTGTTCCTTTCTTTAAAAAGTGTGGGGTTTTGTTTGTTTGTTTGTTTGTTTGTTTGTTTGTTTTGTTTTCTCAAGTAACACCTTCCTCAACATATTCTTGCATAATTTTCTCCCTGGAGTAGAACATTAACCCTTTTTCATTACTTGTACCTGGTACTGCTACTACAGTTTCTTCCGTCAACTTTTCTTACCACTCTCCAGTAGCCAAGGCATCATCTAGGTTTACATATAGAGGCCCCAGACTCCTTTTCCTCCTGTAAGGTTTTCTTAAAGCTTTATACCTATACGAATCCCACCTAATATGCCTGGCTGTAACATGACACATTAAAAGTCTCTTTTTTAAAACACTACTAACTTCTAAAATCAGGATAAATTTGGGGATCATAGTTTAATGAAGAACAGGCAGTAGAAATATATTTGGTGACCTAAGGCTAGGGCAGTTGTCAGCAATACTACAGCTTCAGAGTGAAGAAGCCTGACAACAAATTATCTCCTCTTGCCTGTATTTGTCCTCCAAGGTGATGATTCAGCCAGCACACCAAGTACTAGACCTGTTACCTCTGGAATACCAACATGTTCCAGAGAACATTTCAGGAAAATGAGCGGAGCTGAAGCAATGTTCAGGAAGATGTGAGCGAGTATTGTAGAATAATTTTGTTCCCAAGGGACCTCTGTCAGTCAGTGATCCATCACTTGGCCCATGACCACCCATGGAGCTTAAAGGAGTGCCAGCTGAATCAAGCTGCCGCAGGACTTGTCCAGTAGAGCTGGGAAGATCCACAGGAGTGGAGATCCAATGGCTTCTCTGGGTCTCCCTTCCTGGGTCAAGCATCCATTCTGGGGACGAAGGGGCTCCTTTGGTCTCAGTCACCCGGAGGCACCCCTCCTCCCCACACAAGACAGGTCACCAGTCAAACCACAGGTAAAGACGTCTCAGCTCCTTACTCCTGCCCCTGCTCTACACCAGAGCTCATCTAGACCCTACCAGCTGCAAGCACAGGCTGAGGGGAAGAAGATGAATCATTTCCTACCAGACTTGGTAGGAGCTAGTGCTGAGAAGAAAGCTGAAGAGGGTGTGAAAATGCTGTAGTGCTCACCTCAGCATGGGGCACAGCACTGCAGAGAAGAACTGCACCACCAAAGCTGAAGCCCCATGCGTTTCCTGACCTAACCTTGAGGATCAAGGAGACCCCAAAGCTTGGAAGCCCAGAAAATGCAGGGTCTCACCTGAGATGGAATAGAAGTGTCTTTCAGGTGACACAGGCCACTTCTGTGGTGGCTTGTGCTGGCGATGGGGGAAGGTTTATTCTTATGGAACAAGAAAAACTATGATGCTGAAGAAGCAGCTCTTGAAGGACTTGTTGCTTGCTGTCACTGCATATGGGAGAAAGCACTTTGCACAGATTAAGCCTTCAGCTGGTCTCAATGAATTAGCTATGGTCAGGACATGGGACATGTTGGCGAGTCAGAGAAAGTAAACGTCCATGCATGATGCAAGGCCCACAGCTGCAGTGTCCTGGCAGGACTATTGGACAGGAGGCACAAGTGCAACCGGTGTGGTAAATATGAGAAACCCTCCCATACACCACAGTCTTTGGGAGCCCTGACTTTGGGAGCCCTGACTTGCCTTTGTAATAACATTACCACACTCCAAATATTCTTCCATACCTACCCAAAACAAACCACCAGCAGGAAAAACAGGCTGCAGATCAGATGCAGAACATTCAGTTTGGCACAGAAGGAGCTGACATGAGTCTCAGTTCATCTTCCATACGCCTTATGACATTGTTAATATGAACACATACATTCCTGTGTCGGGGGACAAGACCCCGGCATGGGTTCGGGCCTACGGCGACGGAGGAAGAAATGCGGCCATCCGGTGCGGATGATAAACATGCTTCATTTTATTGACACAGAGCGCAAGCTTTTATAACAGTTCTATTAATTATGCCTACTTGTCAAACACCGATTTGATAGCATACGTAATGAGCCCATCCCAACATACATAATGAGTCCATCCCCTTCTGTGGCCCCCCTGGTATGTGAATTCCCTCGTTATCTCGGAGCTGCCTCCTGAGACTTGTTTATCCAGGCCTTTCTCAGGAGCTGCCTCCTGAGACTGGTTTGTCCAGGCCTTTCTCAGGCAATACCTTCTCACTTACCCTTGCTCAGCTCATGCTAACTGAGGCCTACTCATGCTAACTAGAAGAGATCCTCTTCGTAGAGAGGGTCTCATGCCCTTTCTCTCTTGGCCATTCTCCAACATCTCCCCCCTTTTTCTTTTAGGACGAGCAGAGTTTGTCTCAACGTGTGCTCAAATATTCTCTTAATACAAGATAAAGCACAACTTAAACACAAAAGCCCAATAACTGCAATAAGCACAATAGCTAACAGACTTTGCAAAAGGTCTTTGACCCATCCTCCCAGTCCCAGCCAGTTCGTCAAACTTTCTAGGCTGAAAAACCCCATATCCTTTTGAATCTTTTGGGAGTAGTCCATAAGTCGTTGAATTTCCTTATGGATTGAAATCTATTTATCTTTTAGATCCATACAGCAGAGACCATATCACATCCTTCACACCCATGTCCTTGAGCCAATAACAAAAGTCTGTCGCAGCTCTACTCTACCGTGTGGCATGTCTTACAGAATCTACATCTAACAAAAGTCCACTTAAAGCCTTTGAAGTTCTGTTAGTTTGCTTAACTAGCTAGCATCCTAATTTTCTAAAATATTTAAAGCTGTAGCTGTGCCAACACCAGACACAAGCGATCCTAAACCCCTTAACCTTAACCCCCAAAAATCTACATTATCATCACATTCTGACTTATATGCACGCAAAAAGTGTTTTTCTCATCTTGCTCTTCTGTGATCTATTATCATAGAAACATTGGGTGTTAAGAGAGTCAATAGTCCCAAATTACACAGTCCTCCAACAGCATTAGAAGGAATTCCTGGTTAGGCTCTATCTTCACAGATCAAGAATACACCATACAGTCTGTCCCACACTATCAATGACATCCCTCAGATTCTTCTGCGAAGCATTACACCATCGAGTTTCATTTCTATAATCACCAAGGGTAGCATTAATATTTTGCAGTCTTATCCATCCATGCTTTAGCATATTGTCCTGGCACTTTTCACAAACCAGCTGTATACAAGCATCCATGGGCACAGATCCCAGCAATTCCAGTTCCTGTGGTTCAATGTCTGTTTCCAGGAGACAGTTAATCCAAAGTGCCATGTTGGTATTATTACAGTTTGTTGCAATGCCTTTATGCCGACCACTATTTTGAAACAGTTGTGTGATGCTGCTGTAGTCATCAAGGGCGATGCCAACCAAGCATGTGTGGAATGGTTCTTCCGGAGACATCATAGAGTCCTGGTCAGTCACGTTGGCTAAAGTAATCCACATGTTAGTCCTTGTCTGTGCAGGCATTCAAAACACGGTAGCTGGAACGCAGGTTTCACGTTTCGTGCCAGCAACCATTGCGGCCCTTGATCTGTAAAGACACAAGCACAACCTCTCCCCCAGGTTATCAATTGATGTGGCCTTTTTCATTGACTACTGATTTGACCATAACTAATGTAGGTTCTTTCTGATTTAGCATGGTTTTGGGTCACACTTGCAAAGTATTTAATCACATACAATGCTTTTTATAATTGGTTTTGTGATGTTTTCCCTACTTCTCCCCCCTTTTTCTTTTAAGAAGGAACAAAACTAAAACAAAAGCACAGTGCAGAATCAGATACGTCCGTTGGATTTTGACTACGTACTCAGAATCACAAATCAAATTCAGAGGTTCCTCCTTAAAAAGCTCTAAGTAATTTAAAGCTGTGCCAAGTTCTGTTAATTGGGTTGAGCCTTCAATAATTGTTACAGAATGATGTCAATTGTTATCTTCACACCTCCCAGAATCATCAACAAAACTTCGCAAGTATGTAAGATCAGACCAAATACAAGTATGACCTATGACCTGATGTTAAAGACTTTCAGGTTCTGCAGCAATTTACATTTTACATTTATGCATGCCAAAAGCTGTGCTGTTAAGAAAACCAGGTAGTGCAATTTATAAAGACATAGATCACAAACTAAAGAAATCAGAATTACATTTCACAAATGGTGCATATGGCCTATTAAGACTTAAAGTCATTTCCTGCATTTTCTTGATCAGAGTGACAATTGGCATATAACAGTGAGTATATCAGTGTGCTAGCAGTCTCATCATACTGTCCCACAATAGCCACAGGTTGTTTCTAGGTGGTAGCTAGAAATAGACAAATCTGCAAGTCCAATCGAATACAGCCAGCCTGTAAGGTTGTCATAAATTCATTCCTCAAAGTTCCTAACTCCATTTTGGCTGTCATAGTTATTGGATATTGCTTTCCCTTACCAGATCGAAGTCCTGTTTCAGATTTCTCAGCGTAGTATTTGCTTTATCGAAACATTGGCTGTTAATGCTAGTGGAAATACAGCATTCGGAATTTCCTTGGAGATTTCTCACTTGCAGCAAGCAGATCTGCACCATCCCAGCAGCTTCTTGTAGGCCATGCAACTAAACAGAATTCTCAGAAAACGTTATTTGAGCTTACAATTTACTTAACAAATCTTAACCTAAGAGGGGTATAGGATTTTCTGACAACTATAAGTATTTATGTATTAAAACTTTGTTCCAAATTTGGCATTCCATTTGTCTCAAAAAATGGCCTTTCTTTCGTTTTCTCCCATGACCTCAAACTGCACCCTCAGACTGCTCCATTCAGTATTACATCGCTGCAGTGGGGGGGGAGAACCCCCCTTTCACTGCTTTAAAAGCAGGCAGCCAGGTTTTTCCATTTTTGTTTTTCTTTCTCTTCATGCTGCAGTTTAGAGATAACCAAGGTCACGCAGCTGGCATAATGGCTGGTACGAAGTCGGAGGCTCTGGGAGACTTCTCAGTTACACATTCCTTAGTTCCATTTACCTTTTACAAAACAGTATAAAGCAGTATAATAAACCTCAATCCATTACTCTATTTTCCTAAATCTAAATCAGTTAATATTCTAGCAACTTTTAAATACAACTTCATACAATAGCAAGTTCACATCCATTATAGCATTTAAGGTATCATTTCAAGTTTATCTCTCTCTCTTTTTTTTTTTTTTTTGAATATTTCCCCTCAACGTTACTCTAACGTGTAAGGATGCATCCTAAAGTGAAGCAAGGCAGAATTTTAGCAATGGAACCGGTTCCCATTATAAATATGCAAATTAAAATACTGAGCTCAGATGCGAAAACCAAATACCCAGTTCAAATATGCAGATAGATCACAGTCACACTAATTTAAGACAATATCTCAATTTTTGCATTGCACCTTTGGACCGCTCACTGCTCAGCCAGGTGGAGGTACCTCTGGGTCTCCCTGACAAAACAGGTCAGCGGCGCCGGAGCTCATCGGCCCCCCCACTGGACTGAGCAAAGCCTTCTTTTTTTTTTTATTTTTTTTTTTTGTTTTATTTTGTTTTGCTTCGTTTTGGTTTGGTTTGGTTTCTTTCAGTGTCTCATCTGGTGCGCTATAACTGTTATTCCAAAACCTGGATTCTTTACTTGATGTGCATATGAAAAAGCCAAATTTAGTGTACCGAGATGAGAGACAGCCTGTCACAGAGTTGCGCAAGTCTGGATATTGGAATAAGGCTAGTACGCTAGAGAGAAAAACAACAGCTACTACACGCAAAATTTTTACGACCACATTCACGCAGCAAGGAACCAAATCACTCATGATCTTCCGAACCATCACAAAATGCACATTTTGAGTCAACGGATTCTCACGATTTAACAGAGTACGAACTTATCATACCATATAGCACAGACCTACCAAAATTGCAACATACTTAAACAGATACCCTCAAAGAAAACAGGTTAATGAGGAGAGAATCTTGCAGACTTTAACAAGGTTGCTGTGACCTGTGTGTTATCAGTTAACTCCCTTTCAGCTGTCTGAAATGATTTAACGATCTCTTGTAGGGATTTATTCTGTCCTGCTCTGCTGGCCTCAAAAACAACATTAATTGCAACAAGATTCTATCCTCCGGACACTTTTCCCAATCATTTAACTTATACAGCAACGAACACCGATGTCAACATTTAACAAGATCTTCCTTCCTCACAATTCTGAATGTTTTCCCAAGCCTTAAAACACCTTCCAACACTGATCTTCTAGGAACACAACTGAAAGCAACTATTCCTGACCCCATCTTGCAAGTAAAACCTTGAAAAGAGGGAGGGAGGGAAAGGGGGGGGGAAGGGGGGGGAAAACACACATTCCTGACAAGCTGCTTGATTTTCAAAGAGGCAATACACAGGAGCACATAATACGTACTGTAAAACTCACAAATAACATGTTGATAGCAAACATTAGCATTCTCTACTGCCAATCTCAACACCCGTGCTTCCTCAGTGTCTAAGTTTTCAACCTGCTTACTGATGGCCTTTTGAAGATAGTCAATAAATTGCAGCTGTTACATTTCACAGAGTTCTTTTGCCCAGTTCTTATCCGGCGACTCCTTCTGCTCTCTCGTAGGGGTTAGAGGGTTGAAAAACAGTAAAAGCAGACTGGTAAAATTGGTAAAAGGACTGATAGTACACTTGTTTACGACTTTAGCATTCTCAGCTATCACAGGTCCTTCAAGCAAGTTGTCTGACTTCAATCCTCTGGACTCGTTGTTCTCACCAGGGTTAAATGATGGTACAAAGGCCACCCGCTCGGCATTTTTCCTCCCCCCGCCCTGGACTGCAACGTTGCAAAAATCCCAGCAGCAGCAGATCGTTCAGCCTTAAGGTCTTTTAAGACAGTCCCATGATTTCCATTGCTGACTCTATCCCATTTTCTCTGCTCTATATTGTCCCAAAGTTCAAGTTTTGAGTCACTAATGCTCGTAACAGTCTTTTCAGGTTTTAACTGCTTCACTGTAGTAATTATCAGTTTCCAGGCGGTTACAAGGCCGAGAATATATCGTTCACGGTGACTTACTGCCTTCCACAACACAGTTCCCATTTTTTTTTTTTCCAAGTCCCTATTTGAAAAACTCCTGACAGGTCCTCTACACCAAATTAATAGTCCTTTGAGGTTCTTCGCTGATCCACTCTCCCTCATCAAACAATAAATCAGGATCCTGAAAACACCCTTTAGCTCTCCCTGTTGCTACTAGACCAGCTAGCTGTTTAACGCAACTATTATTAACCCCCCGCTTTTTTAAAAAGCTCCGTAAAAGATTTCGGGCTACTTTTAAATCTATACCGCGGTTTCTCCTCCTCCTCCTCCTCCTTGTAAAAACAACATCTATTGAAATACCGAGGTTCCTCCTTCTCCTTGTAAAAAAATAATATCTATTGAAATACCTCGGTTCCTCTTATGTTTCCTCTTACGTGCAGCCCTGCCTGTAGCCCTTCAATGGCAAACTTCAATCGGTTCAGGCGTCGGAGACGACACACCGCAGCACAGTGTTCGGTCGCTCTTGCCCGCCGGTCGCTGCAACCCGGCGCCTTGTCCTCTGTCGTATGTCTGTCACTTTTGGGCCCGCGCTGACCTCCATGGTCCTTGCTAGTCCTTGTAGGTCCCTGTTAATCCTTGTAAGTCCTCGTTAGTCCTTCAGGTCCCTGTTCGGGCGCCAAATGTGGGGGGACAAGACCCCGGCATGGGTTCGGGCCTACGGCGACGGAGGAAGAAATGCGGCCATCCGGTGCAGATGATAAACATGCTTCATTTTATTGACACAGAGCGCAAGCTTTTATAACAGTTCTATTAATTATGCCTACTTGTCAAACACCGATTTGATAGCATACGTAATGAGCCCATCCCAACATACATAATGAGTCCATCCCCTTCTGTGGCCCCCCTGGTATGTGAATTCCCTTGTTATCTTGGAGCTGCCTCCTGAGACTTGTTTATCCAGGCCTTTCTCAGGAGCTGCCTCCTGAGACTGGTTTGTCCAGGCCTTTCTCAGGCAATACCTTCTCACTCACCCTTGCTCAGCTCATGCTAACTGAGGCCTACTCATGCTAACTAGAAGAGATCCTCTTCGTAGAGAGGGTCTCATGCCCTTTCTCTCTTGGCCATTCTCCAACATTCCTGCTCTGAAGTTATTTTGAAAGCAGATGTTGTAGACTATAGGCAAAAATGACCTGAAAATGGCTGATGTAATTTACTATCTTCTTTAATGTTCCTGCAACAAAAACATCTTGGGATTCTGCCTTCTATCCAAACCGTGTTGAAAAAGATGCTTAAAAAAAATATTAACCTAACAAGTCATTTTTGCTGGACATAAATTGAACACATATGATTCAGCTGCTGACTCAGATTTAAACAGAAGCAAGAGACAAAATTCCTGAACCTAGGGTAATTTAGAGGTGTAAGTAGGGCAACAACACATTGTCAAGTTTTATGATAAGCTTGAGTCCATGTAGAAGGACCCACAAGGGAAAACATACTGAACAAGGCAGAGACTGCTGCAAACAGGGATTGGGGTTTGCATACCCTGTTGCAGTCCAGCTGTCTCTGCAATGAGGTCAGGTTCTCATGGCACTAAATTACTGTATGTGAACATAAATTTTCACTAGTAAGACCTCTCAAAATGCAGAAGTAAAATTCCAGTCTTCTGGAAATAATTTGGTAATCAAATGAGGGAATCCTAAAAGCTTGGAGACCAGAAGGCAATTATAAAGTTAATGTTTTTTCTCTTAAATGAGTGGTTTACTATCTGGGTAACACTGGGGAAAATGGGGCTGAGTAGGGGTTAACTTTTCTTTATTTGTGGGTGCTTTGGTAGGCAAATGTAGGCCTGACAACTAGACCAAAAACCTGTTAGTGTTTTGGTATTGTTGCATTGCATGAAAAAGAACATTATGAACCGTGCTGTCATACCAGATGTGCTATTGTCTGAAAGTTGTTCTTTTCCCAATTTGCTCAGGACAGAGAGGAGTTTTAAAATAGACATTTTTCATCTTATGGTTCTTGCTCATTTGACTGCCAGGCCTGTAAATTATCTTGTTAGAAGACTTTTTTAATGAGGATTTGATGCTTTGCTGTACAAAAGGATTAATTATTTTGATGTGTGTTTTTCCTCCTGGTTTTAAATACAAGCAGACCTTTCTGCATGCTCTGTAGAGGAGATGCAGGAGCAGATTTGGGAAGCTTTTGTCTCCATTTCAGAAGCAGTAACCCTGCAGCAGGCTAAAAACCTGAGTTCCCAATGTTCACATGAATAAATGGAAAACACTTCAGCAAAGAGGAAAGCAACTTCCCATCAGAACCCTCTATGGCTTAATTGAAACTGGCACACCTGTATCAGACATTTGCATCTTGATAACTGGGCAGATTCCACCTTTTTTTTTTTAGACACTTAACATCAGCAACCTGTGATAAACATGCTAAAATAGTAGTTTTTTCACACTGGTGCTATGGAAAAACTCCTGCAATTTCATGCAAATGATTTTTAGCTTAGCAGTTGCCCTCTACTGTGTGTGGTATGTATTTTCCTGTGTTATTAGTGAGATTAGTTAAATTACAGTATTTCTGATGTGCCTTAGAACAACAGGTCAAAGGGGAATTGACTGCCAGTATGTGACTGACTCTTATTCTGCAGCTGTTCAATCGTATTTCTAAGGCAAGCAATTAGTGCATTTGATCCTGGGATCCAGAACAATTCACAGCAAAGGCAAAGCATACCAAACATCACAGACCATGAGAAGCTTCGGGTTGAGCAGTGCTTGTTGTTCATGCCACGTGTATGTTCCCAGCAAATGGCAGTCCATGCTGTTATATCTACCTTCTCCTGTCAATGGGCTTTGTCATAATAGGTATCTCCATTCATGGTTTGTTCACTATTAATTTCAAATTACTCTAGTTTAAACATTGAACATTATCTAGCACAGTTGCTGTTCACTGATATTATTCTACTTAGTCTTTTATTTCCCTAATTAGTTAATATGCTGTTACTTGAAACTGTGCTTGTCTGCCAAATTAGAATCAGATTTAAAAAAACAACATGAACTATTAACATAGGACATTAACATATGCTTGAAAATTCCCTGAGAGCTTCAGTGATTGATTTACTCTGAAGTCTTTTATCTAAATGAGCCTAGATGTTGAACCTAAATAAAGGTAGGAAAGTTAATTTGGCTTTTACTATAGAATGAGCATAACAGGCCTACCTTCCAAGTTGCCAACTGCTGTAAAATAGCCAGAGGCCAAATGAGAAAATTAGTTAAGTTTAAATATAAGAATGCCTTTGGCTTTAAGTCTTATACAAGACACCTTCTTTTATAAAAATGAAAATATGGAAGGTAGGTTGTAGAGCTAAGTTGCAGAGAGATAGTTTTTTCTGTTCTCAAAGGTATTTGAAATATTCATTTTAGTGTAGAGGGAAGCCTTATTATTGGACAGCCTCTGCTTTTACATTAATGCATGCAGATTGCAGAGTTCAGGGGAGAAAACCTGGCCTACATGTATTAAAAAAAAAATAGATATCAGAAACTAGGGTCTGAACCCCAGCCTTGTTATCTAAATAAATTGTGCCAATGATGTCAGAAGTGATGAGCATAAAACAGCTGACTGGAAGGAAAGCTTATGAGCACTCTGTGGTGAAGAACAAGTCCCCAGGAGTCTCTAAGAGTCCTGTAGAAAACAACAGTTTACAGCCATTGCAGACATCATCTCTGCCCTAGCTGAGGTGCAAGAAATAAAAGGACTAATGGAGGAGAAAGTGTATTTTCAGGTGCAGGCTTCTACACTCAGGTTTTATTGTTTGGTCTCTTTCTAGATTTCAGTGTCAAATTCAAAGCTTATCTTGACAAACAAAATTCCTTGTGCCCTGGTGACTGTTCAGTAACTGGCCAGACTAAACGGTTTTACTGACTGTACTTGGAGACAAAGCAGAGGAGAATAGCTTGATTTGTTGTCAGCAGGAAGCTACCTCTTCCAATGTGGGAATTTGGGGTCTCAGGAGGCAACAGGACCCTCTGCTGTAATTTGCAGTACTTCTTTCTCACATGAGAAAGGTTAGGGAATGTTTTTTTTCCCAGCAGTTTTATTCATTTTCTGAGTGAGTAAGTAAAAAGTAAGCAACCTTGCCTTTATGAAATGGGTGTGTACACTTACCCATTTACATTAAAAATACAGGATCTTCCTGGAAACCTTTCAGTCAGCAAGGGAACCCATCTGAAAATGCAGTTGATGGTGTGCTACATGCAGAAATACACAGCTGGATTTTAGAGCATTAATGTCGCAAATTTTTAGTAAATGATTTTCATGTTGTTTTTTCTTTGCATTAGTAGTAAGTCAGCATCATATATTGCCACATCAGCCAGAATAGCTGGCTGCATTGGCTTTGCTGTCACATTTTACATTTGTTTTATGAGCAATCAGTTCTGCTTGGATTATCTTTACTGGCCTCTGTGCTATGAAGTTTATCCCCTGCCGTTTGTATGAACATCTCCTTATATTGTCTCTGTGTAACACTGCAATGTATCTCCTGAGTATGTGTAAATACTATGACAGTTACATCTGAATGAGATTTCTGCTGGAATCAAAAATGCATCCAGGTCTATCACTTAGAAGTTTTGCAGTCTATGTAGTCTATCCAGTTTTCTAAGTCAAATTATTATTCCAGCTTCCTAGTCTGAAGCCACAGGATGTAAAAAATCCATCATTTATACAGATGTTAATTATTCCCTAAACATATTCAAAATTGTCTATGACAATACTGATTTTTAAAACTTGTGCTATTAAGAACATCTATATAGTGTGATTGTATTTTCAGCTATACTATTTTCCTTTCTACCGAAGATATATTTTACATGGCTTTCTGTCCCATAACCACTCTGCCACATCTCCCTCTAACACCTAGAGTGCCCCTCATGAACCTAAGCTCTTTTTGATCAAGGGGACAGGGGGTCAAGATGGAGTATGTGCTATGGATGGCTTGGAACAGGAGTCAGGGTGACAAATGCCCAGCTTACTCCTGCTTCTGAGCTTTAGGGGACCTGGCAAGAAACCAAGATCCATGACCTCCTTCTGCCTTCCCTTAAACACAGTACCAGTGGTTTGTATTCCTAGACACAAAGTTTTACAAAATGTATAAGACATCAAAGTCATTTGGATTTCCACCCTTCCATTCAGCATGAGTGAACCTGGACAGCAGATACTAAAGTCATCAGAGAGGGACTAAGACTATGGATACGTGCTGAGAGCATGAATGCATAACCCCCTTTTCCCAAGCAAACTGTTCAAAAAGGCTCAAAACAGCCTCTCATACCGGAATATTAAAATGCTGAAGAGATCACTCTAGCAATTGAAAGAAAAAAAAAAAAAGCAGAGTCTAATATGCAGTAAAGCCTCACATGATTAAGAAACAACCAACCAACCAACATCAACAGAACACTTTACAAAGGAACAGCCCATACTCAAAACATGCAATTTCCAGCTAAGCAGAGCTGTAGCTCCTTGTGTCTTAAAGTAAGCACTAAAAAAACACAACAAACCAACAAACAAACAAACAAACAAACCCAACTAGGAAATAAGTTGGGGGAGGGTGTGCGGTGAGGAACAAGAGGAGAACCTTGAATGATTCTTTCCTCTGAATAATCTTGTATTAAGGAAATACTAAATCCAGAATAGGAAATTTCACAACAACAAGAGTGCACAAAGTTTGCAAAATAGAGTGCAGCTTTTCCCTCAATACCTCCCTACATTTCCTATAGAAAGACTTTCTAATAATTCTGCAGGGAAAAAATATAACCTGAGTTCAACTTCATTCTGCAACGCGGTGCCTTAAGAAGTACATTTTTGTCCCAAGTGTTCTGTTTGGCTCCCTCTTTGCTGGTCCTGGTTGTGTACTCTGATAGTTACCAGTAAATGGCCGTGCAAGGGTTACTTATATAGATGACAGATTTTTCCCTTGGCAAAGAGGTAGGGTCTTGTAATGCAGCAGTGTGCTTCTTTCCTAAATGGTTGCTAGCTCTCATTTTCAGTAGTGTTGAATGTATGCATGACAAATGCAGTCACCATGCCATTTCTTATCCTTCACAGCTGGTTTAGGGCCCAGTTGCTTCCTTTTATGTTTACTGGTCATTTCTGGTCAACAGTTATTTCAGAAACAAAAGAAGGAACTAATCTTAAATAGGATAATTACTTCTGGACTTCTCTGAAGTTTTCATGTGTCACTTTCTGCAGCCACTATGTAATAAAAATATTGAACTGTGCTTCTGCAATTACACAAACTGACAGCAGAAGGCCAGGAGTAAAGTAAACACGCATGCCTCTATGTTTTGGTGGTGTGCGAATATACTGTGTGTCCTGTGTGTTCTCCTGTTGAGGGATTAAGAAGTCCCATGCTGGAGAATGTGCAGAGATAAAGGCAAAATGGAAGGGAAATGTGCTTATGGTCCTTTGCACAGAGTTGTCTAAAGTCCTCTGTCAGCCTATATACTCCTCACTGAGCCTGTACATTGTAAGTGCTCTCTACAGCTGCAAAGCGGTATAAAGCAGAAGGAATACACTAGTGAAAGTGACTACTGAAAGGAAAAAAAGAAAAAGGGGTTGGGGGTGGGGGCTTCTCTGTAGTTACTAGCAACCACAAACGGTGACATTCTTTTTGGTGTTTTAAATAGTGTTTGAGAAACTAGGTAAATGTCCAGCTTAAAGAGTATGAACCAGAGCATCCAATCACATGGTAAATTGCACTGAAGAGAAATCGCAAGTCTTCCAAACACCAGAAATTGAACTAAGATGGCCAAACGTGCAGGAGAGGCACAGATAAATCATCCAGCACTTTTTTTTTTGTCCTCCAGAAAGAAGGGCAAGAGAGGAAAGGGAGAGACAGAAGAGAGAGGCAGAACAGGGAGCCTCTGTCCACAGTCATCACTGATTCCTAGGAATGTGAATAATGATGGTTTTTTATATGTAATAACCACATGGCCCTTGCACAACATCCCTGCAAAGCAGATATATCAAAGTCTCTAGTGTGCTCTACCTGGATAGCTCACTTGCAGCACTGAGCATCTCTTCTCATCTTCATCTTGGCTGCACTGCACCTGCATTTACAGCAGTTGACTTCTGGGAGCAGCAGGCATCCAATCTTATTTACAATATGTGGTTCCTTATTCCATTCTTTAGCTCCCACATAACACATTTCTTTGTGCAGAGAAAAAGGGATGTATCTGGGAATGTTTTTGAGAGAAAGACTGTGTTTGCTTGTCTCATTAGCACTGTGCCTGCAATAAAACAGCAGCTGGTTGGGTGCTGAGAACATCTCTGATGACTTTTAAATGGGACACCGCTATCGTATTGGAGATAAAGCAAAGACAACTCAGTGTTGTACTGGTTAGATGTGACTATACACCAGGATAGTAAAAAACAGTGAGCCAGGACTGTGAAAATACAGTAATGCTCGATTAAACATTGCTAATGTTTAAGGGCAAAATGTTTTAAAATGCTTACAATAGAACAACAACAAAAAATAATAAGGGAGGAGGGCAGAAAAGCTTTGTGGTTACAATGACTTAACAACAGAGGTTCGTAGTACAGAGCAAAGTCAACTGCATGGCAGTGGAGAAGCATGCTGTACTGGTGCCTGTCACTGTCTGTGTCACACCCGTCTCATGCTTTCTTGCTAGCTAAAACCTCTCTGGAGGTTGCTGCTGCTCCAGCACACTGATCACAAGCTAGTGGGGACACAGCGCAAATACCCCACCAATGCTGTGATAAAACTGAGGTAAACCTTGTCGTGCTGTCAATGCTCCCCCTTCTGGGCTCCCCCCGAATGGCTCCATGCGGCAGCTGTAGTGGGCAGACCAGCGTGGGGTGTGACCAGCCTTCATCAGGAGAGGTCCACGCACGAGGGGACAAGGACCAGCCACAGCCACAGCCAACGCTGCTGACCAAATAAGCCACGCTTGTGCTGGAGAAGAAATATTTTTAAAATAAGAACAAAGACAATGCTGTATCAGGAGAGCTAATTGTTAAAACGACCTTTTGCTTTCAAATGTAAACTACACTGACTTTGTTTGGATATTGCACTTGCTTATTTTAAACGGAGCATGAAATATGCTCCATATAATGAATCTATATGCTCCATATGACAATTCTAAAACAGCTGAAGTTACTCATGTTTACAAAGCCATGAAATTTATTATATTTGGCATGGGAAAAAAAGAGAAGGAAGAAAGAAGAGGGGAGGGGAGGGGAGGGGAGGGGAGGGGAGGGGAGGGGAGGGGAGGGGAGGGGAGGGGAGGGGAGGGGAGGGGAGGAGGGGGGAGGAGGGGGGAGGAGAGAGAGGAGAGGAGAGGAGAGGAGAGGAGAGGAGAGGAGAGGAGAGGAGAGGAGAGGAGAGGAGAGGAGAGGAGAGGAGAGGAGAGGAGAGGAGAGGAGAGGAGAGGAGAGGAGAGGAGAGGAGAGGAGAGGAGAGGAGAGGAGAGGAGAGGAGAGGAGAGGAGAGGAGAGGAGAGGAGAGGAGAGGAGAGGAGAGGAGAGGAGAGGAGAGGAGGAGAGGGAGGGAAGGAGAGGGGAGGCAGTGATTATTATGTAGACATATTGATAATTCCACTTGCTTGTCTTATGTGAGCAGGTAAGTTTGGTATAGATGTAAATGGAAAAAAACCTGGCTCAAGGATGACTAAATGCCCAAATAAGAAACAGGTAATGTCTTAAGCCTTTCATTGAGTTATCTTTGGCTTCAGAAAAGATTGGCAGGAGAGATACAGCAATCAGGAATGTGTTTTACTTCACATTCATAGAGTCCACAAGCAGAACTTTCTAAGGCACATAGTTTATTTTAGCCAGAGAAGTCCAATTTCAGGTTGGGTCCACCCATTTGCAGGAACGGTTACAGCTACGATGACAAATCTGTACTTTGCCTTGGGAAAAGGAACATCCTCACAAGGAGGAGCAAGCGAAAGTGTAGACAAGTCTTTAAAACTGTTTTCAGCAGAAAAATATTAAATTTTAAGACTTTACAATGGACTAAGTCCTTCGCTGGTGCTCAGTGTGGCAGAGGTGGCACTGTTAGCTCCCTGCACTTCTGTCAGCTGCTAGCGGTTCTCATAGGGGGCATTTTTGTTTTCCAGGCTCACAACTGCTAGAGGAACCATTTCCTGGACCTGCATCACTGTGAAGAGATTCAGTTCCTGGACAACTGGTTTCCCACCCAAAGTGTTGGGCATGCATTTTGCTGTCTCTTAAGATATTTTTCTGATTCAGCTGACCTGTTTTGCTCTGTTTTGCCAAGCAAGGTACTAATCTTTACATTGGGAGAAAAGTGTCTGATCCAGCAGTCTGCAAACATGCCAGTGCAGTGAATTCTGCATTCCTGTTTCCTCTTTGTACCTGCTAGTAATGCAATAGTCTCTTGCAGTCTGGGAGTTCCTTTGCACTGTTTTGCTCTGTGTTCTTAATTATTGCTACCTTTTTTTTTTTTTTTTTTTTTTTTTTAATGTATGATCTGCTTCATGAAGGGCCCTAGACTTGCATTGTGACAGTCTTGCAAATTAAGATTTTACCGGTTTCTTCCAATTCACCTTCCAGTGAGCACTGTGGAAACAAACAGGATGCTCATCTCCATGTATGCAAAATGAGTCTTCAAGCCCTCTCTGCCACAAACCATACAAATACACACTTCAATTAACATTAAAAGGTACACATTAACCAAAATCCAGGGTTCCCTGGGGAAGTCTTCTTATGCTTCTAATACCAGGCTAAGACAGAACAGCAGTGGATGGTCGATCCATTTATGTAACAACAGCACTTTTCAGTATATTTATGTGGAATTAAAATTAATCAAGGCTTGCTAGTTAAAATGGTAGGAAATGTCAGAATAAAAATTGTCTGAGCAACCCTAATTCCACCTTCACCCCCATACTCTTTACCTAAAGAGCCTGCACGGTCCTTAATTATACTTTCAGGTACCATTTTAACCTGGGCTCCTTAGGTAGTAAAGAATGAACTAAACTGGTACATCTGCCTATTCCCTTCCTTCCCACCCCCCCCTTTTTTTTTTTTGGTCATGTTAGCAAGTTTAATGGAACTTGGCAGAGGGACAGCCTTCTCAAAACCAGTAAAGTTCCTACAGATTCATGAAAATCTGTGTCTGAAGAGACACTCCAGCACAGAAACCTATGGTGTCAGCAGCAAGCAGATAATCCATACAGAAGGGAGATATTACTAATGCCCCAACCATGATGAAAGTTTGCAACTTACTAGATGCTAGTCAACCGAAAGATGCACCCATAAGATACCTGGCTTCTTCATTCTGCATCTCAGGACATCTTTTTAGCTGCCTCTTTCAGTGCGTAGCAGGGGAAAAATCAGCCTTTCATGCTAGCACTGTCTCCACTAGTGACAAAGTCTCTGAAGCTTCAACCAAGTGCAAAAACAGGCCACCCCAGTATTCAGCTAAAAAGGAGACAGACCAGCAGCCCAGCTTGGGTAAGCAGGAAATCATGGCAGAACTCCAATGCAAAAGAAGAGCATATAGGAGGTGGAAGCAGGGATGGGCTACAAAGGTGGAATTTAGAAACATTGCCTGGGCATGTAGGGATGGTGTCAGGAAAGCCAAAGCTCAACTGGAGTTTCAGCTTGCATGTCAAGGGTAGTAAGAAGTGCCTCAACTGCTAAATTTGTGGTAAAATGCTGAACAAGGGAAATGGGAGACAGTTACTGAATAAGATGGTTGAGAGTGAACATAGACAAGCCTGAGGAACTCATTGCCTTCTTTACCCTAATCTTTACCAGCAAGGTTTCCCAGGCCTCAAAGCCTGGGATTCATGGGAGGGTAAGGGTGACCATTAGTGGATGAGTCAGGGATTGCTCAAGAAAACTTGACTTATACAAACAAGTCCATGGAACCAGAAGGGCTGTGTCCAAGGATGCTGGGAGAGATGATGGATACCACAGCAAGGCCACTTTCTATCATTTTTGAGAGGCCACGGATACGTCTACCAACTGGAGAAATGTTGCACCTATATTCAACAAGCACTCAAAGAACAGCTCAGAAAACTGCATGTTGTCCAGTCTCACTTCAGTCCATGGAAAAAAGATGAACCAAATTGTCTTGCATGGTATTTCTGGACATGCAAAGGAGAAGTAGGCAATGGGGAATAATCAGCCTGGTTTCACTGAGGGTAAATCATAGCTGGTGAACTTGCCTGATAGCCTTTTTTTTGGTAAAAGAATCTATGGATGGGAGAGGATGTCATCTACCATTAGTTTAGCAACATGTTCAACACCATCTCCCACAGTGTTCTTGTACCTAAGTTAGGACATTAGAGTCTGGATAGGGTAGCCAACTGGATGGGAAAAGTACTGGCTGGATTGGGTCAGAGGGTTGTGGTTAATGAATTGTACTCTATCTGAAGGTGGTACTGTGGCACTTATCCTAGGACTGGTCCAACAGTAGAATGGCTTGCCCAGAGAGGTTGTGCAGTCTCCACTGTTGGAGGTTTTTAGGACCAGGCTGATCCCTAAGCAAACTGATCTGACTTCAACGACTCTGCTTTGAACAGAAAGTTGGACTAGAGACCTCCTGAGATCTCTTCCAACCTGAATGATCCTGTACTTTTTACTGTAGTGCTCAAATCTCAGGTTTGGGAGAAAGACATCCAGGCACTACCAATGTCCAACCACCCTGAAGTCAAACATGTTGTTTAGGAGTTGAGGAAGATTTGCTTTATACTCTTGGCTTTTTCCCTCGCTGTGTTTTTGAGGAGATAAGAGTGTGGGTGTCTCTGCATTGAGGGAAGAAATACTGTTCTCCGCAGCATAATCAGTCATATAAAACCACCACCAAACTGTACATCCCACGGCTGCTGAAAGCCGTGTGGGTCTTGATAGCATTCCTTTATTCTCCTCTAATCCATTTTCTACTCCAGTAAGTGATCACCCTCGGGCAGGTCTGCTCCCACAGGGCTTCTTCCTCCTACTGCCACCGGTACCCTCAGCCACTGAAGCAGCCTCTCTGGCCCTGGCAAGAGTTAACAGTGACTCTTACGATAAGGTAGAGCTAGCAAGCGGGCATTAGCAATGTTTTTACTGTTGTTGTTTTAACGACAGACGGGAAACGAGAGCTTTCTGCTCCGAGCGCCTTAGCAGTCCCGTTTCGGAGCACCAGACTTCTCCCTTTGCCAAGCGTGACAGAGCACAACCGGGTCCCGGGCACCGGCAGCCAGCTCCGCGCCGCGCCCAGCAACAGCGGGAAATGACTGTCTCACGTCTTGGGGCGGCTCCGCAGGGCGCGCCCACACCGCTGCCGCACGCTGCCCGTGCCGGGTGGCGGACGGCGTCTCGAGGGGGCGGAGCGCGGGGGGGCGGTGGACCGCGGGGGGGCGGGGGAGAGGGGCGGAGCGCGGAGTGGGGGAGCGCGGGGGAGGGGCGGAGCGCGGGGAGGGGCGCGGAGCGCGGGGTGGCGGGGAGCGCGGGGGGGGGCGGGGAGCGCGGGGGGGGGCGGGGAGGGCGGGGGGGGGCGGGGAGGGCGGGGGGGGGCGGGGAGGGCGGGGGGGGGCGGGGGCGGAGCGTGTGGGCCGTGTCGAACCGAGTCGCGCCGAGATGGACGGCGCCGAGGTAGCGAGCTTGTTGGGGGAGCGTGGCCAGGGGCAACTGTTCCAGTTCAAGACCTACCGGCGGCGGTGGTTCCTGCTGGCTGTCGTGTGCCTGCTGAACTGCTCCAACGCCATGGTGAGTGCGGCGCGGAGGCGGCACCGGCCTGGCCGAGGCCCGCCGGCCGCCAGCCTACCCCGCCGCGGCGAGACGCTCCCACTGCGCGGCTCGCGGAGCCCCCACAGCCTGGAGGGCGCGGCGCGGGCCGCGAAAGGGCAGCAAGGACGCTCTTCAGGCGGGCCAAGGGCGGCCCCGAGCCGTGGGGGAAAGGACAGCCGCCAGCAGCCCCGGGGTGTCCCAGCAGCCGTGAGCGCAGGAGGAGGCGAGGTGCGGTGCAGTGCAGGTAGGGCGCTTGCCCTCTCTCGTGCCTGCTTGTGCCTGGGAGAGCAACTTTAACTGCTGCTGCTGAGAGAGGATGAGGTGACAGGGCTCACCAGAATCATAACATACCTCCATTCTCATCCTAGCAGTAGCCAGGCAACCTTCAGAACTCTACCCCAGTTCCCTGTCTCAGATCCACCCCCTTATTGCTGTCTACTACTACCTGAAAGGAGGTTGTAGCAGGGAGGGTGTTGTTCTCCCAAATAACAAGTGACAGAACAAGAGGAAATGGCCTCATGTTGCACCAGGGAAGGTTCAGACTGGATATTAGGAAAAAAATCTTCACGGAGAGAGTTGTGAAGCAGTGGAACAGGCTGCCCAAGGAAGTGGTGGCATCACCATCCCTGGAGGTATTTAAAAGGTGTATAGACAAGGTTCTTAGGGACACAGTTTAGTGCTAGAGTTACATTATGGTTGGACTCAATGATCTTGAGAGTCTCATCCAACCAAAATGATTCTATAATTCTATGATCCTTGAAGCACTAGGACTCACTTGGCACAGTGCAGAGAATCCTCAGCCTGGCCCTGCCTTAGGGACTGAATCAGCAACTCTTCCTTTTGAACTTTGTTTCCCTGGTTATGACTTCAGCCTGCACACCTCCCTTTCTGACTGGTGGGATCCTGGACACAGATGGGTGGTGATGCAGGAAAGGCAGGATGGGTCAGGAGAGTGTGTGTGATCTAGAAGAGCACAAAAGGGAGTACTACAGTGTCAAGCCAGGCTGGGATGGAGCAAAATGTATTCTGGAGCACAGATGAAATTGCTGCTAACTCCACTTGGTAGGCCATGGGGAGGAATAGAAAGTATTCAGTGTCTGTGAGGGTGACATGTTTCAAATCTAAGAAATCCTGTGGTAGAGGAGCAGGAGTTATCTCTGCTTTATTGCTGGCCTAGGACAGCAGATATATCTGTTAAGAAAAAGGAGCAGGTGGGTTTCCTTCTAGGGTCTTTTGCACCTACAGAACAGTATTGGAGTGATTCTGCTCTAAACATAATGGTATGTGAACTTCTTGTTGCCTACAGGTACTTTATTCTGAAAGACGTGAAAAAAGGAGATACCAGATCACACCACACCTATTGAACAGATTAAAACTAAGTTCAGTAATTATTGAGATAAACACATAATGTTTATCCTTACCAAGTCCTAATATGCAAGATGGAAGCCCAAATCCTTGCTCACCAAGTCATTGAGGACATTGTTGATAACTATCAGACTGACGTAGAATTATTAATGTAAATTATTCATTACCATTCTGAGAAGGCGGACTGTCTGGCAGGCACTGCAACCTGCAAACATTTAAGCCGGTAAGGAAGAATAGGTATTCCATTTTACAGGCATGCTGGAGTAAACAAATGGAAAAACATAATGAGAGTTTGGCTGTATATGGAAAAAAAAATGAGCGTGCCTTCCCAAGGCGTTCTGCAGAAAGGCAGTGTGAAGACGCATTGCTTGTGTGTAGTCACATTGGCACAGTAGCAAGAAAAAAACCCCACCCTGCTATAAGTGGACAGTAACAGCACAGATAAAGGAAGCTGTACAAAACCTTTCCAGTATGTCTTGTCAGATTTTCACTTTGCTGAAACATTAGCACTGAAACTGGATGTCCTTTCAATGCATCTGCAAGTATAACTGTGTCCTGAGTCATGTTGCTGAATACAATTTAGCCCTGAAAGTTTGTACTGTTCTGTCTGCTTGGTCTCTTGCCAAGTTCCTGACTTTACACAGTATTACTTTCCCACAGTATGAACTTGAGGTAGAAATTCATCACTTCAAAACTGGGTGCTTAATAAATATCCAAGAGTGGACATATTGTTTCTAAGCCAAAGTAAAGGTCTGGAATGGCAAGTATGCTGACATATAAAGTTGTAACCAAACATTTCCTGATGCTAATTTTTTTCCTAAATGCTCGTGATAAAAATCACATTAAAATGGAGGGGGTGTTTGAGAGGCCATGAAATCAAAGTTATTGGTTGCTGTTTAAAAATTCCAGATGGAAAGATTAATTTACCAGTTCTGTGATGTGAAAATTGCCTGGTAAGTTGTGTCCTCAATTCCTGTGCAGATGTTGTGTGCAACACTTTGTTCTATGTATTCCTCTGTCAGGCTATCTGCAAAATGCACGTAGTGAGGACTCGTGACTTTTGAATTGTTTGACTTGGAAAGAACAGATTACCTCATATGCTGGACCAGGCTTCCAGGATGATGCCTTGTATTCCCCACTCCTATCTATGTACTCATGCAGTTTTCTATTAGTAGCCTTCAGTGTCACTAAAAGTGGCAAGACAGGAGACAATCCTGAAAGGGAGAGACTGTCAGTGTCAGGAAGACAAGTTAGAAGTAACTTAACTCCAGGAAAGCACGCTTGGTCATGCAGCAAGGGCATGATGAGAAAGGAGTATTTCTTAGTTCAGTCTGGTTTAGGATTGTGAATGAGGAGGAAAAAAAAAAAAAAGCCAGGCCAGACCATTTAGTGATGAAAGGGGCAGTCTTCCCTACTTCCTCCTGCTCCACATCATCATGTGAAATCGCTTCTTTAACCAGAACACAGTGGGGTAAGTATGATGTAAGGGAGGCTTTTATGCCAACAATAAATAGCCCCTTACTTGAATCTCTGTCACTGATCTGAGCTTAAAAGCCTTTATCTCTCCCTGCTGTATGAACTGGGTACTGTCTTACCAGGGATTGGTTCACATTTCCTAAATATGGCTATTCTGGAAATTCCTAGCTGACAATGTAGTCTAAGAAATTCTTGCATTATCTTAAGGCTGTAAGTAGCCGTGAGTATAATTTACTTGCTCCCTGAAGTCCCAGGCAGCTCTCTCTTGTAGCACTATTGGTGAGGGGTGAAGTAACTATGCCTGCAGTAGCTACCCAGATTTGTTTTGTCGAGCTGATGCTGTGGGTTTGAGTGTGTTGTTTTCTTAATCTGAAGTCTGAGTGTTTTAAGAGTATTCATGGCATGCTGACAGCTGCCATAGAAGAAGACTACTGAGGCAAGTACCTCCTTCCTCATTGCCTTCTTCCTCTGAAGGTGAACAGGTGGGAACTTTGTTTTTCACAGGAGGAACTTCTTCTTGCCTTAGTGCTGGGGACAGAGAAATACACAGAAGAACGAAAGTGATGCTTCCTGTGCTATTCTGTGCTTGTCCATGTAAGCAAGCTGGAGAAGAGGGGAGCAGAGGGTTAGAGCTCGCTCATACTTGGCCAGGTGGTTCCTGACTCATGAGCAGACTTCCACCACTGTTTAGTGTACTTGGGAAAGTAAGGAGAGCTGTACAAGTGGAGACTGGGATGTTCTAGGGCTGGGGGCACAGGCTCCTTGTCCACACCTGTCTGCTGCTTCGACACAGCTGCTGCTGCTGCCTGGCTGTTGTGTCCTGCTTGCCCTCCTGAGAGCTGTAGAGGCTAGAAGTGACATCTAGGCAAGGATCTGACCTTTCTGAAGATCACACCTCTGTCCTTACTTCCTAGGCTGCTGTGCCAGCATAAGTCTTTTCAGTTGAGGCCAGGGGCTGTTTGCTTCCAGACTGTGTGGCCCTTTTGACGTTGAAGATGAGGAGTCTGTTGTAAGGTCTTCATTAGCTGGGGCTCAGGGGAGGCAGAGGCAGCCTGTGCATCTTTGAAACACATTGTACATGACCTTCAAAGCAGTGTTTGAGTGCATGCTGGGACTGGAAGAGCTGCTGCCTAAGTGAAGCAGAAGGTTATGTTTCAACTAAGTATTCCTCCTTGGCTCCTTTTTAGGCTGGACATACGAGGTATTACAGGGGTATTGCTACATTATGCACAGCTATGCAGTAAGCCAGACAGTGAAGAGCACTCCATTTGGCAGCCTTTGCTAGCTGATACCACCACTGACATGGCAAGTGGCCTGATTTCCACCCTGCCTGATTGCATGCCCTTGCCATTCTGCAAATGATTTTACTTTTCACTTTTAAAACCTTGATTTGTTGGTGAGGAGGGTAGACATTGGTTTAACAGCTTGCCTTTCAAGAAAAACAACATTTTTGCTACGGCTTCTGACAGTTGGGCTCTCTTGGAATGGGTGGAGGGAAACAGTCCTGCAGGTGAAATAGGTCCTGGAGAGTCTGTGTGGGAGTGAAAACAGTAAAGACAGTAGGGTGGAGGAGCTGAACTCCAAGTAAATGGAGATAGAAGGGGAATGAGAGCAGGAGGAAAAGTAGAGGGTTAGGGCTCATTCTGTATGGAAGAGGGCTGGATCCGTGTCTGAGAATGCCTTAAGGGTTTACAAGGTATCAGGAAGAGCAACAAATAAGCTTAGAAATGGGGGCAACATGAGAACTGCTGTAACCTGTTCGTGGTTACAGGAGTGCCCAAGCAGGTGCGCAATTAATGGGGAAGGGAGCAGGCAGTCTCTGGGAGGTGGTGGAGAAGAGAAACAAAAATGTCAGCTAGAGAAAGTTAAAGCAAAGGGAGGGAGAGCTGAAAGTGGAGCCAGTACTCTTCCAACATCAGTACTGGTCAGATGGTTTGCCTTTCAGTGCACTTGCTTTCACTGGTGGTCCCACATGCTCCATTATTAAAGGGGGAATGGAGGGGGCTTTCCTGTAATTGAGAGCTTTGTGTGGAAAGTATTCCTGTCCTTTTCTTCTAGTGATGGGACATGGTTACCCAATCAGTCAGCTGCATGCTGAAAGCAGTAGGACCTGCAGCTGTACTCCAGTGCAAGCCAGAATAGGCTTGTGGGCCTTCAGGAGACCTTCTGTCCTCTTCATCAGTTGCTATGCTGACTGTGTAGAGCACAAGTGTTTACAGTGAACAAAGCGTACTGAGGTATCACTTCCTGCGCTGGAGCTTTTGCTGTCTCTAAACTCAGAAATCACAGTGAGATGAACATACTTCTAAGGCTTTAGCTCAGGAGTGTGGGAACTACAGTTCCTGCATTTGGAGAAGAAATGGTGTATGTTATTACAGCAGCTGTTTCAACATCTTGCTAGATGCATATCTGAAGGGAGAGAAAAGTCCATCCCAAATGCTGAAGGATCGAATACTATGGTCTACAACATAAGTGACCATGGCCAATGATACTGGATTATACTGCAGTGGAATCTGTCATTTGAGAACAAATAATGCCAAATCTGTGAGGTAATGCTGGGAGGTGAGTTTTGCCATGTATGAGGGGTTTGGGATCACAAAGCCATTGTGGTCATTTGGTGTTCAAATGCAAGAGTCCCTGTGCTTGAGTGGCTCTGCATGGGCTTCTGTGTAAATGACGTGACCTAACTATGCCATGGTCCAAAGAGTGGACTCCTGCTGACCTCCAGCATCATCTACTCCAAGCAGCCCAGCTGTATTCTGCTGTGGGGACTGCACAAGGTGACTGTTGAGCAGTCAGGATGTGAGACTTTGAGCTGGGTGCATTTGAAGCCTTAAAGACAAGGCATTCTTGAACTGTGGAGTTCCAAGCTGGGAATTTTGTCAAAGTTTGCTAAAAGGCTTTGGTTTATTGTAGCTCTGACAAGGATCAGGAGGTACACAGGCCATAGTGGGTGAATGGAAATTGCTTATAGAATAATAGAATCATACGATGTCCTCGGTTGAAAGGCACCTACAAGGGTCATCGAGTCCAACTCCTGTCCCTGCATATGACAACTCCACAGTTCACAGCTTTTGTCTGAGGGTGTTGTCCAGTCTCTTCTTGAACACTGTCAGGCTTGGGACTGGGACACCTCCTTAGGGAGCCTGTTCCAGTGCTCCACCACCCTCTGGGTGAAGAACCTTTTCCTAATATCCAACCTAAACCTCCCCTGGAACATCTTCCTGCCATTCACTTGGGTTCTGTCATTGGTCACTAAAGAGAAGAGTTCGGTGCCTACCTTTCCTCCTCCCCTTGTGAGGAAGGTGTAGACCACAATGAGGTCTACCCTCTCTCTTCTCCAGGCTGAACAAACCAAGTGACTTTAGCCGCTCATACAGTTTCCTCTCCAAACCCTTCACCAACTTTGTAGCCCTCTTCTGGACACCCTCCGGTAGCTTTATATCCTTTTTATCCTGTGGCACCCAGAACTGCACACAGTGCTCCAGGTGAGGCCGCACCACTGCAGAGCAGAGCAGGAAAATCACCTCTCTCACCCGGCTGGCAATGCTGTGCTTGATGCACCCAGGACACGGTTGGCCCTCTTGGCTGCCAGGGCTCATATTGAACTTACCATTGACCAGAACCCCCAGATCCCTCTCCGTGGAGCTGCTTTCCAGCATCTCATCCCCCAGTCTGTATGTAGAACCAGGCTTGCCATGTCCCAGCTGCAAAATCCAGTGCTTGCTCTTGTTGATCTTCATGTGGTTGGTGTTTGCCCAGCTCTTCAGTTTGTCTAGATCCCTCTGCAGGGCCTCTCTGCCCTCGAGAGTGTCAACAGCTGCTCCCAATTTTGTGTCATCAGCAAACTTGCTAACCAGTCCCTCAAGTCCTTTGTCTAAGTCATTTATAAAGACATTGAAAGTACTGGCCCTAAGATGGATTCCTGCAGAACCCCACTAATCGCTGCTCACCAGCCTGACTTAACCCCATTTACTATAACCCTTTGAGCCTGGCCTGTCAGCCAATTGCTCACCCACTGTATTGTGTCTTTATCCAGTGGTATGCTGGACATCTTGTCCAGGAGGATACTGTGAGAGACTGTATCAAAGGCTTTACTGAAATCCAAGAAGATCATGTCAACAGGACTTGGTTGACTAGGTGGGTAACCTTGTTGTAGAATGGAATTAAGTTAGTCAGGCAAGACTTTCCCCTCATGAACCTGTGCTGGCTGAGACCAATGACTGTGTTGTCATTCAGATGTTTTTCAAAAACTCCCAGAACAATCCTCTCCAGGAGCAGTAGTGAGACCGACAGGCCTGTAGTTGCTGGGCTCATCCTTGTTGCCTTTCTTGTAGATTGGGCCAACGTTTGCCAGCTTCCAGTCTTCCAGGACCTCTCCAGATTCCCAAGAGTGTTGAAAAATCCCATCAGGCCCCGTTGACTTTTAGGGATCTAGCTGGAGTAGCAGATCCCATACAAGTTCTGGATTGATTGGGAGTTTATTATTCTCGCAGCCATGGTGTTCTAAGCCAGGGTTATGTGGGCCCCCAAGTCCCTCATCAGTGTTGAACACCGAGGTGAAGAACACATTAAACATCTCAGCTTTGTCTATGTCCCTATTAATAAGGTGACCATGTTCATCAGTTAATGGGCCAATGTTATTTCTAGCTTGCCTTTTGCCATTAATGTATTTTTAAAATCCTTTTTTATTGTCCTTCACAGTACTGGCCAGCTTCAATTCTAGTTGAGCTTTGGCCGCATGCATTTCCTCCCTACGATGGCGAGCAGCATCTCTGAGTCCTCCCATGTTGCCTGACCTAGTCATGTCAGAAAGAGATGTTGACAAGGGGCTGTACTCTCTCAGTTCTGCTGTTGTGACATCTATTGAGCATCCAGAGGAGCACACGTGAACATGAACATAGCAATGCAATGTGTAACAGACCCCTTGATGCCTTCTGCGCCATACACTAAGGCTCTAGATCTGTGTGGCTACACAGCCAGTGGAGCTGAATGCAGCTTGATCAGACCACAATGGTGTATTTCCACAAAGTGAGGCTTGTGCAGGGACTGAATAAGTGGGTAGACAACCCTGCAAGGACAGAGGTGTCTGTCTGTTTCCTTTATCTATCCCAGGGGCAGCCACCTTTTTTGACATGCTATAACCCTGCACATTATCTCTCTTTCCCTCCCTGTATCTGTCACCATGAGCTACAGTGGGGAGCTTTGTTACTGACGTTGGGGTGCAAAACCTGAGTTAAGACAATGGCCCCCGGGGAGTGAAAGAGAGGGAAACCTCTCCCAGTCTCCATTTTGTGTCTTCAGAGGTTACAAGACTTATACCTCACCAGGGAAGGATGGCATCATCCTCATCACCTTCTGCCTGAGGGGGCGTGTATCATGGCAGTCCCTGCATAAATACCAGCCTTCGCAGTGCAGAGTTTCAGAAACAACATGTAGGATAAGGGCTTTAGCTCCCAGCAGAAGAGCTTGCTAACTACTGTAGATGAAGTCATGATAGCTGGGAAAAAACAAAAGCAGCAGGTGGCATACTGACTTGCTTAACATGGCAATTTCCCTGTGTTAGTGAAATCTCAAAGTGCCATCTCTTTGTTGCAGGGGCATTTGGCAGCCACTTAGACCAGAGATACAGCTCGAGCTCCATTGCCCAGTTCTTAATTTTTCTGTTAGAGCAACACATGGTAAACAAATCCTGCCAGAGGCAGAAACATGTTGC
Organism: Streptopelia decaocto; assembly: GCF_964273445.1. Taxonomy (NCBI): domain Eukaryota; kingdom Metazoa; phylum Chordata; class Aves; order Columbiformes; family Columbidae; genus Streptopelia; species Streptopelia decaocto. The sequence goes on from NC_138657.1 coordinate 41,509,446, forward strand.
TTCTCTCCAGACCCATGAAGAAACCCACTTCCTATTCTGAAGAACAAACTCAGGCTGCAAATTCCCACCTTCTGTGCTCTCACGCATATACGCTAGAACTGGAACTCTTGCTCAGGGCAGAAATACAGGGCAACCCAGATGCTTGGTTTTAGCAGGTCTAATGGAAATATGCTGGAGTGCTTAATGTTTACAGCCACTGAACACAAAATCCTGTACTCTAGCTTGTGGCATCATTCTCCTAATTATGTTGTGCATGCATGAGCTTCTTGTGTGGTGGGTCAGGGAGGTGAAAATTTACCTGAAGCTGGCTTACAAAATGTGTCATCTCTTTAATTACACTGTTTCCTGGTACAGTGTTTCATCACCACCACCCCTACCTGGAAGGCAGTGAGGAACTGATAACTACTGTTGCTGGAAATACACAGCTGGGTTTTGTTTAGCATCGATTTAGCATCCCATAATCAAACTAGTGCCTTAGTGATGCTGGTAACATTCAGACAATTAGATTAGCATTAAACATTTCAATTCCCACCCCAGACTGATGGAAATCAATTCTGGAAAAACAAAGGTGGGTGAAATTTCTTCCTGAGACAAGGTGATAACATCATTCCACTATTTTGTATTATTTAAAGGAATCGTTATTATAAAAAGCTCATTTTATTAGAAGTCTACTGCAAGTTTCTCAGTGGTCTAGAATAGCATCCTTGTTGTCTAACAAGAGTATAATTTCCTTCAGCACCCAGCATTTTCATCCACCTGATTGCAGAAGCTGAGTAAACCAGATCCACCCCCTGCCAGACCTTTTACTGATCCACTGATCCCACCTGGATGTGTCTGAACCCAGCATGGTGATGTGAGCTTTGTGTTGAATGCAGGAGATCTGGCATGTCAGGTCCTTTCAGAGAAGAGAAAAGGACTGGTGCTAGGAGTCCTTGCTAGGACACTAATAATGCATTCAAAACTTCTCTGTAACTGCCATTTACTCATTGCATGCTTACTGGGAGAAAAGCTTAGCTAAACAATGATTTGCATGTGGCTATTCTCACACAATGACGCTAAGAAGGAAAGTGCATCCTGCCTTCTGCTTTCATTTAATGCGGTAGTTTTTATGGTTTCTGACATGTGTGAAGTAAACAGGAACACTGGAAATAACAAATAGCGAAGTGTAGGAACATACCCTCCTCTGAGGTTACTGGAGCCCTCTTTCAGTTACACATGAGCGCTGCAGCTCATGCTGTCTGCAGGATGCAGTCTGTGAAGAGGAAGCTTGTGATGGCAGAGAGGGGTACCTGGAAAGAGATAGTGGCTAGTAAACTATATATGAAGTTTTTGTTCACATTTCTGCAAACTTTTATTATCTTGAGTACTCAGCAGCTGCAAGATCATCTCTAATGGTGCAATTGCTTACATCTACATTATTGACACCTATTCTCAGGTTAGGCTACTCTTTCTGAAAAGCACCAGAGAGGGAATCTTCTCAAAGGATCCACAGAAATATCCCTCAGTTTGGGGCAGAACCCTCATTTCTTTCTTGTGAGCATGATTTCAGGACCAGATTTTAGCAAAACAGAAACAGACGGCAGCCTTATGAAACGAGCGCCTAAAAGAAGGTTTAAATAAGTATTTTAATATGTGGCACTGGAAGGAAAATATAGGTACTTATTAAAGTATATCTATGTTTCCCTGTTATATGTTTTGAATATATTGAATAACGCAGATTTGTGTCTGTCTTGGCTGACATGTAGCAAAGTTGTTCTTAAAAAGCCACATCCAGGGGTACCAATGCAACCTTAAATACCAGTCTGAGATTAGGAGACTCTTAGTTGCAGAGAGGAGATGGCAGCCTCTGTTTTGTTTACACTTATGTAGAAAGATTGCTTGTGGTTTATGTCAGGTAAGTAAGTGTATCAGGGGCCAACATGTTCAAACTGGGGAAGGAAAAAGTTCCTGACCTCTGCTTCTGCCAGCTCCCAGCAGCAAGACTAGGGAATTGGGGATGAGGCAGTGAAATGAATGGGAGCTCTAGGCCAAGATAATGATGAAATCAGTGGCAAAATAGTCCTAGCATGAGTAACTGCAGACACCGGAGGTTTGAATTTTTATTACCAGACATCCTAATTTCAAGCAGAGATTAAGATAGTGAGCCCCTTCACAACTTAGTTAAGGCAGTCTGAGGCGATGCTGAATTTGGAGATGTGGAGATGTTCATGCTTACCTGTCTTTGCTTTCTACTCTGCAGCAATGGCTGACATTTGCTCCAGTGGCTGATAAGACAGCTGCCTACTTCCACATTTCCCTGGAGACGGTCAACTGGCTCTCAATTGTGTACCTCCTCATCTCGATCCCATTTGGTCTGGTGGCAACATGGGTTCTTGACAGCGTGGGGCTCAGATGTTCTGTGAGTTGAACTGTATTATTTTGCTGAGGGTGTTTCACCTAGAGATAGCAGTGCACCAAGCACTAAAATGCATACTGTGAATGGGAGTCTTGCCAAGTGTTGCAGAGGAGGAGCATGTTATAAGCTCTGTCCTAATTCAGTAATAGCTGTCACATCACCTTTTGAGGTGGGAAGCAGTGGGAGAAGTCAGAATAATGTTGCATCCTTACTTGCCTTTTCCTGCTTCAGTTGTTGTTGTCTTAGCCATCTGGCAGAGACAGATCCTCTGAGCTGACTCTGTGAAGAGCTTGCTTCAATTGGGTAGGGTTTGATATGGAAAAGCTATTTTGTATGCAGGGACAGTTTAAGGAGCAGCAGGGCAGGGTACAAGCAATGGACTCCTGTCAGCTCAGAGCTTGGTCTGTGCAGCTTGGGATATCTACACAGTATTCCTAGGAGGATGAGTGTTGTGGAGTGTGACACTGAAACACTAGCATGCTAGTGGTATAGAAGAGCATCCGTATGCTGGATGATTCATTGCCATGATCTTTGGATTGTGATAGCAAAATATGACAGTGACACAAACTTGCAAATAGAGTGTAATTAGTGAACTTTGGATTTCTCATCAATTCCATCTGCTGTCTCGCATAAGCTTCCTGTGGTGTAGTTCTTATTTGGGCCAGGACTGCCACCTTGCACCTTGCTCTCTAAGAAGACTGGTAAACTCACTCACTGTTGGATCAGGAGCATCTTGCAGTGGCCTGAAGGGGTGGGTGTGATCTGCAGACAACTTTCCATGCAGTGATTACTGACATCCAGTGTCTCCTGTAGTACATCTGAGACCCTGCTCATGCTACTCTGTTGCATTAAGTTCTGCCCTTCAGATTTCAGCACACAAACCCTGGCTGTTTCTGCTTGTTGCAGGTGATCCTGAGCACATGGCTGAACATGACAGGTAGCATCATCCGGATATTCAGCGTCCTGAACTTCCTGAGTTTGGGTTCCCAGAATTACTGGTACCTATTTATTGGGCAATGCTTCTGTGCACTGGCACAGCCCCTTGTCATCTTTTCACCAACAAAACTGGCAGCACTATGGTTCCCAGACCACCAGAGAGCAACAGCAAATATGATCGCATCAATGTGTAAGTGATAGCTGCAAAGTAATATTGCTGCCTCCCAGAACTTGCTAGTCTTTGTTTACCTCTCAGAGGCAGCAGGCAGAGGAAACCCTCTGTCCTACAGCCATTTGGCTCTGCAAACACAGCTCTGCCCAAGAGTCTCATGGCCATGTGCAATAAACCAGTGCCTTCAAGGCAAGATAGGCAGGCATTTCCATGCTGGAGAGCAAGCAGTGGGCCTTAGGAACAAGGTGCAAGATTTGAGGTAAGCCACCAAAGCTCCCAACCTTCTTCCTCTCTACCATGAAAGGTGATTGTCTTTGCCTAAATATCATAGAGGCTGAAGACAGCCCTCAGCGTTATTGGATCTAAAGTCTATAGTGGCCTTAATTCTGCAGCTTTTTAGGGAGCTGTCTAAATCGCATGTGATGCCAGTCATCACAGTTGCCAAATTCTGTATCTGGATAGAGGTGGGAGTGCTGCAGCAGTTTTGTCCACTAGGTCATCCAGTAGCAAGGCTGAGCATGTATTCTCAGTTTGTATGTGTACACAGACAGGTAAAATATACTCAGCTGTTCACACAAACATGTTTGGGGATGCTAAATGCCTTGGAGTTGTGGGGAAAATGGCAGTATAGGAGTACCCCTATACAGCTTTCCCAATGCTGCTGCAAACCCAGAGCATGGGCACTCTTGCTCAGCAAAAATGGATTTATGGTGTCAGAACAAATGCATTTTTTTTGCAGTGCCTTCCCTAGAATAAGGTGGATCTGACAGCTCATCTTTTTTCCCAGGGCTGAGATAGACCTTCATATTCCTTGCTGGAGATGGAGGTCTGTTGTCAGTATGGTGAAATGCAAACACTTACCAGGGGCCAAGGGCACTTGGTTCTTCACTGCCCTGAAGGACCCCAGCCTGCAGACAACTTATTCTTTTTAAGTGAGAGAGCAGCCAGAACAGCCAAAAAGCATTTCTTTCACATAGTGTCCTCAGTCCTTACAGAACCAAATGGATCTAAGTATGGGAAAGAATAAAACTGAATAGCAAGGAACAGTGGAAACCCAAGACCTGAAGCCATTCAGTCTGTGGCGTGTTGAGAAATCACTGTGAGGACTGAATGGACTGTGATTATTATCTGCTACACCACCTGCATATTACTCTGTAGAGGGCTTCCATTAATAATATTTGGTTACATCCATTACTGTCTTCTGTATAAAATCAGGATTTCATTTCAAGAAAATTTACGTGTTGCCTAGAAGGAGCATCTGCCACAGGCCTGGTCATTTACTCCAGTGGTTAATTACCTCATTGGCAAATGTCTACATGTTACTTCTTGTCTTGCTCCTTATACCCGAGCTATTTAGTCTTGTTGCACCTGTTTGTCTGGTAGTTATGGACAAGGTGACCTCTCCTTTGTCTAGAAAGACTGAACAGGTCCAATGCAGTTACTTTACAAGTGCATTTCCCCTTGCCTCTTTCCATGTGTCTCCACGTATGCTTATTGCTCACATGAACTTTTTCTCTCAACTTGTTCTACTTTATCAATACCTGTTTCCTGTGTTAATGCCAGAGCAGCACTCAACATTGCAGTACTGTTTGTATCAGTGCTGCACACAGAAACTGGTCCTACAGGCTCCTGTCAGTATCCTCACAGCTCCTGTTAGTGCCTCTGGGTAGGCTTCTCTGTTCTTGTGTGCAGACAAAAATGGACTTTGCACCCAGGATACTGCTGAGCAGCTGAAATCACTATGGCTCCAGCTGTGCTCTGGAGTATCATATCTTAGTCCTCCCATCACTTGTAGAGACTTACAGAGAAGCAGTGCAGAGCCAAGGACTGATCCTGTTTGAAGACCATGAGAAATTTTCCTGTGTCAGGAGAAGGGCAGCTTCTTTGAGTCCACTGAAGTGGCCTCTGCTTCATCCATGAGATTCTTCATTTACTGTGGTCTGTCAACATGTAATTTTTTGCACCTTGCAGAGTTTTAGTGCATCGGCGTCACTGTCCACAAAACACGCAGCCCAGCTGCAGAGTACTGCAAGCTAATCCACCAGGACCTCTGGACCATAATGTACAATTAATTAACTCCAGTGGACTTTCCATTCTTAGGATAAGAAGAGAAGGGATATGAGCCTAGGAAGCAAAGGCAGCTGAAACCCTGTAATTACTCAGATAGTCTCACTTCGTCTTTTCAAATTTAGCCCAATTTAGCCCCTCACCTATACTTTCTGGAACTGCTTCAGCATACTTATATTTCATGGAAACACCTGACAGCAGTTTTCCGTCAGTCTGCTACAATGCCTGGATGCTTTGTACCCCAAGGTTGAAGCAGTTGTTTAATTGTGTCCATGTACTTAGAAAAAGGAAATGTTTCACCAGAATCATAAGCTAGTACTTTCTCAAGTACTAGCAGAAATGCTACCGTTGTGGTGTACTATATCACTATTAATGATGCGTCAGCAGAATCCTAGAATAGACAAGGCTGGAAGGCATCTCTTGGGATTGTCTCATCCAACCACCTGCTCAGTCAGGGTTTTGGCTAGACCAGGTTGCCCAGGGTCGTGTCTAGTCAGGCTTTGACTGTCTGCGAGGATGGAGATGTTGCAACTTATTTGGGCAACTTGTTTCAGTGTTCAAGGACTGTCACAGTAAAAAAGTTTCTATTCAGACAGAGTTTTCTGTGTTACAGTTTGTGTCCATTGCCTCCTATCTTGCCACTGGACACCACCGAGAAAAGTCTGGTTCCCTCTTTACATTATCTGATCGAGGTTCTTTTCTCCAGGCTGAACACTCTCAGCTCTCACAGCCTCTTTCAGTATGAGAGATGCTCAGGTCCCTTAATCATTTATTTGACCCTTGAGTGAAGTTGCTTCATTAACTGTATCTTTCTTGTATTGAGGAGCCCAGGACTGGACTCAGCACTCCAGATGTTTCTCTCTAAGGCTGAGTAGAGGAGAAGGATCACTGCTTGCCACCTGCTGGCAATGCCCTTCCTAATGCAGCCCAGGATTCTGTAGGACACCTTTCTGCAATGGTGCATTACTGGCTCACAGTCAACTTGCAGGCCACCAAGACCCCATATCCCTCCCTGCAAAAATGCTTTCCAGCAGCTTCTCCAGACTGATCAGTCCCAGTTCTGTCAGTCTCTCCTCACATAACAGAAGCTCCAGTCCCTTAATCATCTTTTTGGCCCTTTGCTCAACCAGGGAGTCCATGTCTCACTCATAATGGGGAGCCCAGAACTGAACACAATACTGCAGATATGGCCTCAATAGCACTGAGCAGAGGGGAAGGATCATGTCCTGCTGACAACACGCTTCTCAGGCAGTAGCCCAGGATGCTTGTAGCCTTCTTTATCATGAGATTGTGTTGCTGGCTTATGGTCAGGTTGGTGTCTACCCGGACCCCTACCTTCCACACCAGGCCCTTCCCTGTGAAGTTGCTTTCCAGTTGGTCAGCCCCAGTGTTTACTGGTGGATGTGGTTATTCATCTCCAGGTGCAGGATTTTACCTTTCCTATTGTTGTTCCTACTCCTGGTGAAGTTCACTCTGCCCATTTCTCCAGCCTGCCACTCCTCCCAGTGTTACATCATCTGCAAACTGCCTGTGGGTGTCCTCTGCCCCATTGTCCAGGTTTTTTGTTAAGGTTAAACTGTATTTGTGTCAGTATCAGCCCCTGGGATGCACCACTAGGGACTGACCTCCCACTGAACTTCATGTCAGTGATGATAATCCTTTGGGCCCACCTGTTCAGTTAAATTTCAGTTTGTCTCACTGTCTGCTTATCTAGCCACCACTTCATCAGCTTGCCTGCGAGGATGTTATAGGAGACAGTGTCAACAGCCTTAGTAAAATTGAGATTAAAAACATCCACTGTTCTCCCCTCATCTCCCCAGCCAGTCATCTCACTGTACAAAGTAATTAATGTTTCTCCTTTGCTATTTGCTCCTGTTCACCTTGTTGTCCTTCATGTGCCTGGAAATGGTGTCCCAGATTAGTTGTTCCATGACCTTCTTAGGAATCAAAATGAGACTGGAGGGCCTGGAGTTCTTTTGATTCTCCTTCTTGCATTTCTTGAAGATGGGAGTGGTGTTTGCTCTCTTCCAGTCCAAAGGAGCCTCTTGATATTGGCACAGCCTTTTAAAGATAATCAAGAATGGCCTTGCAATGAAAATAGCCTGCTCACTCAGCACTCATCAGTGCATCCTATCAATCCCATGGGGTTGTGTATGTCTGGTCTATTTAATGTTCTCTAACGTTCTCTACCTCAACTGACGGTAAATCTTCCTTGCTCCAGGCTTCACCTCTAGTTTCAGGGCTGAAGGCCAGTCTTACTAGTAAAGATTGAGATGAAGAAGGCATTCCTTTTCCATGTCCTTTGTCACCATGTCTTCTGCTACATCCAGCAACAGGCCCACATTTTCTCTAACCTTCCCTTTGCCATTCACATCTTTCACCAATCTCATTTCCAGGTTGGCTTTGGCTTTCCTAACTCCATCCATGCATACCAGCAGAAAAACAACTTCACTTGTTCAACTGTTTGTAGAACATTGCCTTAAAGATAAAAAATTGTCTCCTGCAATTTTGGACATTTGCAAGCTGAGTCCTGGAAGTGCTACTTCAGATGCTGCTCAGCTGCAGCCCCTTAAGAATGTAACTCCCTACTCCAGTACAGACAAGTGTCCAGGATTCTCTTCTGCCATATGATTTTTGTGGTTGGTGGGAGAGATCAGCTTGTATATCAGCTTGGGCTTTGCTGAGGAACTGTATTGGCTTGAAAGGTGCCACGAATGACATAATGTCACTTTAGAGAGCTGTCAAAGGGCTTTCCAGCTTTTTATGCCCTTTTGGCAAAGAAGACCAATGGCATCCTGGTGACTACTGGGAAAAGCATTGCCAGCAGCTTGAGGGAGGTCCCCTGTGCACATCTGAAGAGCTGTGTCCAGTTCTAAACTCCTCAGTACAAGAAGGACATGGACATGTTAGTTTAAGTCCAGTTAAGAGCCACTAAGACAGTTAAGAGAATGGAGCATCTGTCATGCCAGTCAAGGCTGAGAGAGCTAGGACTGTTCACCGTCAAGAGGGCTCAGGGGGATCTTATCCATATGTATACATGCCTCTTGGTGCATCCCTCAAGAGGGAGTAAAGAAGGGAAAGTACCTCTATTTGTTACTGCTGATATATAACATCAGGACAGATGACATGGATTCGTCCATCTTGGTTTTGTCCCCTCGGCATTTACTGAGACAGTGTTGTGAGGGTGACAACACTGGAATTCATAGACAAAAAGCAGTTTACAGAAGTTAGGGATTATAGGGAAACAGGTTTATAGAATGGACTTCATGGGGGTGAGGGAACAGATGTGGCAGCAGTAAGACTACACGGTCAACTTCTCCAAATATTCCTCTACCTGTTTCTCCCTATATATGCATTGTTCTGCCCTTACTGATTGCTCAGCTGCACACTTCATCTCTGGTGTTGACTGGCACTAGGGGTGGACACACGATTCTGACTGCTTGCATGAAAAAATTGTCTCTCTGTTTGTTTCCTTCCAGCCAATCCCTTGGGTATTCTTATAGCAAACGTGCTGTCACCTGCACTAGTTCCTGAAGGAAAGCACATCCCATTGATGGTAAATGAAAATTACTTTATCAGCCAGCTGGGCCAGTTGGGGTCCAGCTGATTTATTTATATTGAGGCAGTTGATCTGGAAATACTCATAACATGTCTTTACTTTGTGTTGTGTAGCTGGGTGTTTATGCCATCCCATCAGTAACAGCCTGTGCTCTAGCAACTGTGGGGATTCATGAGAAGGTTCCTCCAACGCCTCCTTCAGTCAGTGCCATGAACTCAACTTCCCAGCCATTCCTTACAGGGCTCAAAATGGTAAGTGCTGCAGCACAGAGACAGACCAGTGCTGGAGTGAGTGGTGCAGCCCTGGCAGACAGGGATATGCTGGGAAATCTCTTGACAAAGCAGACTCTGAACTCCACTAAACTCTCCTCCTGAAGTAGACCAGGTTTCCTTCCTTCCTTGGGGTTTGGAAGCTCCTCACAGCAAAGCTGTTGGAGTTATCCGAGCATTCAGCTGTGGGTTGTCTGCAGGTTGGCTCCTGGCACACCTGGGCTCCTCCAAGAGGACCACACAACCTGAGCCTTCTGAGCAGATGCAGTAACAGGTAGGATAGCATATAGCAAAATGAAGGAGGTATTTGGGCACTGAAGAGATCCTCCTTACATGATACTGATTTTAACTTGTCCTCTGGCTGAACTAACAGGAGCAAGTCAAACTCCTCTAATGATCACAGGGTTGCACTGTCAACATTTCCAACTGAGGAGTCAGAGCTTCTGACCCTGAAGACTACTGTGACAGCCAGGCCTTTTTTCCCCCTCCTCTTGTTTAAATGACACATTAACTTCTTTCTCTAGCTCCTGAGAAACAAGCCATACCTCATCCTGGCATTGTGTTTTGGAGGAGGAATTGGGATGTTCACCTGCTTTTCAGCTCTGCTAGAACAGATCCTTTGTGAAAAGGAATATTCAAATGTGAGTCTTCTTCCTTTCCTCCCCATTGTCCACATCATGTATGATACAATCGAAATTATTTTCCCTGATAAAAGACTCAGAGCAAAATGAAGATAGTTGAATATGCTGTACTGTCTCATATCTTATTTGCTCACATTATCTAATATAGCTTAAGCAGTGCATTAATCCAGAACACAGTCAATCTCTCAGTATAATGGATGGTCTGCACTTTCATTATTGCCCATGGCCTGCCTCCCATTTGTCAATTAAAATACTTTCCTCCTGAAATACTCTTTAGGAAAAACGAGTATTGTGTTTTTGATAAGCCACTCCAGAGAAGTGATGTCTATGCAGCCTTCTGACACCTTCTCCAGAACAGGATGGGGCCCAGGCAGGCCCTAGACTGAAACTGAAGGCAGGCTGATGCAGCCACCTTTTCCTCTTTACACAGTCTTACATGAAGCCAGGGCAGCAGAGGAAGTCATAGGTACTGTGGCAGCTGTTTCCCCATCTTTCCCAGGACCTCAGACAGGTGCTGCTTTTACAGCTGAGCAGTGTGTACCCAGCTGGTTCCTCCTGCTCTCTCTCCTGGCAATAGCATGGGGCTGCCCTGGTTCCTGCATTTTCCCTCAGGTTGGCAGAACTTGAGTCCTGCTGCTTGTATCTCCATGGAGGTCCTCATAAAACACCTCTCCAGCTGTTCTGTATGCACATCTACATGTCTGGTCTCTGTCCACTCCCTCTCAACTCCCAGGTCTGATATCTGGCTCAGTACTCCATAGCCAGCTCACATTTGCACACTCCTTTGGCATTTAACCAGAAACGTTTTAAACTTTGCATCCTTGCTTTCTGGGCATCATGATGTTTTTGTCTTTATGTGACTGGATTGCCATGGCCCTTTAGCCCACAGAAGCTATTTCAGATAATCTGTCCTTCAGTCTGCCCCTGAGGCTCTCAAAAATGTTTACCCAAATTTGTTAGAGCTTCCCTGCTCTCAGGATCTGTGTCTGCATTTGAATTCTTATGGAGCTGAAGGAGCAGGACAGCAAAGATAGCCACTGCAGGCAACAGAGCAGATACCCTATCCTAACTACTGCTCACTGCCTTTCTGAGACCCCCTTGCTACAGCCAGGTGATGCTGTCTCATCTAACACACTTTGGGACTGCCAGCCTTGTGGAAGGCATTCTGACAGTGCAGGTTCCTGATAAGAGGGCAGAAGCATGATTGTAAACAGAAGCAGATCTCAAGGCAGTTGGACCTGTTACCAGCAGTGTGAACAAGGCACTTGATTGCCCCTGGAGGAGCCAAGAACAGTCTCATGGCTGGACTGGAGCATTCAATGCCAGGGAACAGCTGCTGCCTCTCTGCACACCAGCCTCCCTTGCCAGATGTGCAAAGATATGTTGTCCATTGAGACCTTGGGAGTGCTGTGATGCTGCTGTCCCTACACACTTGTAGCAGCATCTGGGCCCTGTTATTTGCTACTCAGAGCCCCGTGGCATCCTGGGGTGTATTAGAAGGGGGGTGGTTAGTAGATCGAGAGAGGTCCTCCTTCCCCTCTACTCCGCTCTGGTGAGACCACATCTGGAATATTGTGTCCAGTTCTGGGCCCCTCAGTTCAAGAAGGACAGGGAACTGCTGGAGAGAGTCCAGCGTAGGGCAACAAAGATGATTAAGGGAGTGGAGCACCTCCCTTATGAGGAAAGGCTGAGGGAGCTGGGTCTCTTTAGTTTGGAGAAGAGGAGACTGAGGGGTGACCTTATTAATGTTTATAAATATATAAAGGGTGAGTGCCACGAGGATGGAGCCAGGCTTTTCTCGGTGGCAAACAATGATAGGACAAGGGGTAATGGGATCAAGCTGGAACACAAGAGGTTCCACTTAAATTTGAGAAAAAACTTCTTCTCAGTAAGGGTGACAGAGCACTGGAATAGGCTGCCCAGGGAGGTTGTGGAGTCTCCTTCTCTGGAGACATTCAAAACCTGCCTGGACATGTTCCTGTGCGACCTCACCTAGGCATTCCTGCTCCAGCAGGGGGATTGGACTAGATGGTCTTCTGAGGTCCCTGCCAATCCCAAACATACTGTGATACTGTGTGATACTGTGCTGGCCTCAGCTATTGCAACGGGCAGGGAAGCTTTTCCTACCTCAGCAAGTGACACACTAGCAGCAGGCAGATACATCAGTGACATTAAAACCTCTTTCCTAACTGCTCTGTTTGCTCAGTTACTTGTTCTTCTGCCCTCCAGGAATTTGCTGGCCTGAACGGTGCACTGTTTACAGTGTGTGGTTTGTTGGGTGCTTTCCTGTTAGGCCTGTATGTCGACCGGACAAGGAAGTTCATAGAGTCCACCAAGATTTGTTTCTGTCTGAGTGCACTTGCCAGCATCATGTTCGCAGTGGTGAGTTCTCCCTTGCATCGCACCATACCTATGGGCTTAGTTCTGTTCCCATTCGATAAATCATCATTTCAAACCAAGGTCATTTGATGTCATAGTATTTATTAAGGCACGTGTTGTGCTTTGGGATTATCTCTTGGGCTAGGAAAGTTTTAAAGAAAAACCCTTTACTGAGGATTTCACAATCATTGTGAAGCCTAAGGCAGACTGTTTCAGGATATAAGTAAATTGGCATAATTTTACTTCCTTACATTGAATCACCATTGTTTGTTTGCTGGCCCTGAGATCATTCTTTCCAAAAAGAAATGGAATTGCTAAATGTCCATCTTGCAAAAATAAACAAGAATGCCATAGTGTTCCCAACACCTGCCTTTAACTGTGGTGGCTGCCAGGAATGTAAGATTAGCAGAAAGGACCTGTTAATAGTTCTGCAGTATTCCTCAAGGAAGACAAGGTAAGGGAGAATCAGGAAAGGGGGACACTGGAATAAAGCCAGGAGAGGAACACAGAACCTGGAGACTTAACAGCCATGGGGCCAGAGTGCAAGTACTGCACTCAAGCTTAGTCATTTGCCAGTGAGAGCCATCTCCCAGCAGGAATCTGAGCATGAGGCACAGGACTTCTAGCACTGCAGAGCACCCAGACTGGTGCAGGTCTCTGCTTTACCAACAGGGTTGTGCTGTGCATTTCTCTTCTATGTTGAAAAATCCAAACTTTAAATACAGTGTGATCACACCTGCCTGTGGGCCAAGATCCCAGTGATGTTAGCTCCACCATAATGAGACAAATGCAATGCCTTTCTCAGTGTAAGACAATGTGCCTAAAGCAGACCTTACATTTCCCCCTTTAATACTCTGGCATTTGTTGGGGGGATGCTCTGAATACAAGTCAGCATGACTGGGATCAGGTAAAGCACAGAACAGGCAAGAGAGTCTGTCAGGAGCAACGAGGAAAGCTTTCTATCCTCCCATTCCCTCTGTTCCCTTCACCCCATACAGATGAACTACTACTTCAAAGTAGTAAACTGACACACATCCTTTCAAACCTGCTTGATGCCATGATGCTTTAAACTTGGATTCTAGACACACAGAGTTTTCTTTGACTTTACCAGTTTAGCTGGGCCAGGCCTGCTGCAGCCATGCCAGGACAGACATCTCATGCTACTCTGTGGGAATTTATTACATGGTTCAGAAGAAGGTACCAGCACTGTGGCTGCAGGATTTATGCCCTTGACTTCACTAGCATTGGCTGGACAAGGCCATGCTCTTTCCTCCACAGTTAGGGACAAGGCTGTTCTTGGCACTAAACTAATGTCCAGGGTTTCTGAATGTTTCAAGTGTTTTTTTGTTTGTTATGTTTTGGGTTAGGTTTTTTTTGTTTGGTTGGTTGGTTTTGTGTGTGTGTTTGTTTGCTTGTTTGTGTGTTTTAATTATTCTTCTTCTTGTTTGTGATTTTTTTTGTCGTAAAGCCCCAGTGTTACAAACATGAGTCTGACATGGTGTGGAATTGTATTTCTTATTACTGAGCTGCAGCACCTAAGGAATAGTTCTCTCTATCCGTGAGCTGCAGCAGCCCAGTGAATTCTCATATGTAACCCAGTGCAAACAACCACTTCTGAAATGTTAGCTTGCACTGGGAGAAAAGCGTGTGTTTCACTTGGTGCTGGCGATATGCTGAGCGTGCTCCTGGTAAGTTACTGACCAGGAAGTCAGGTCACAGTAATATGACCACACCAATGCTTTTCAGGTAATTCTGCTGATCCTCTCTCCCCTTCCTTAAATTCAAAATATAAATCTCTGTCATATAGCCATTTGTTGACTCTAAAGGGTGGGAGTTAAAAAGAGAGGTTTCAGGAATAGGTAGTGAAGGCATTGGTGAGAACCATGACCCCTTGGGACTTCCTGGAGGTTATGGGTTCAGAGACTTTCTGTACAGCTGACACTGAGACTTTGGTTTTGGTTTTCTTTGGTTTGGTTTGGTTTTCTGCCTGCAGACTTCACGATTCAGACACCAGGCTGTCATGCTGGCTGTCACCAGCTCACTCTTTGGTTTCTTCGGTTTTGCCATCTACCCCATTGCCATGGAGCTGGCTGTGGAGTGCTCCTACCCTGTGGGAGAGGGCACATCTACAGGTCTGATTTTTGTTGCAAGGTAAGGAGGTTAAATTGACAGCTGAGCTTGGGTACACACACACACACGGCTGCAGATAAAGAAGAGTGTGGACATCACTCACTGCTAGCCATCCTGCTGAACTTCTCCCTGGTGTCCGTGCACATGACCATGGCCAGGAGGAAGCTGGCTGGCTAAAGCTAAAGGTTTTAAAGCAAGGACAAGTATAGGGGGTTGGTGCAAGAAAAGCAAGAAGGAAGATGAAATTCTCCCTTGTTCGGCACAAAGCAGAATTTAATCATGCCCAGCATCACCTACTTTTGAGGCAGATGGGGGCTGAGAGGGGCCTGAGAGGTACCTGAGAAGGGCACCAATTCCCACGTCAGTCCAGGGACTTATCAGGTCTCAGTCCTCTACTGAGAGAGATAGGGCTGATCACTCACAGGGAAGATGGTCACAACAGATGTGTCAGTGACAGTCCTTCCAATGATCAATGTACATGCCTAGGGCTGGAACTGGACTGCTGCAGAAATGCCTTTTTGGAGTCCTAAGTAGTCCTAAGTAGTGATACATATGGCCTGGTGCCATGTGTGTGTGTCAGGTGAAGCTGAAGCAGCAAGAAACATAAGTCAAAGACGGGCACTGCCTTTGAAGGCTGTTGTCTTACACTGGTTGTGGACTTTGTTGCTGCTGCCAGCCAGCAATAAGGAGGAAGCTGAAGTCATAGCCTGACTTTCTCCCATCCGCAGTCCTGCAGTGAGAGGTATTTCCAAGTCTCTGCCCAAATCTCTGACTAGGCCTCAGCTCCTTGGCAGCTGTAGTTAACACCCACCCACCTCCAGAGGGAGTAAATAGTGGTCCTGCCATGCTGGCCCCATGTCTGGGGGTGTACTGAAAGGCTGACCTGGGTACTCTGTGAGCCAGGGCCAGTTAAACAAGCGCCTGGGGCAGAGGAAGCTGACAGTAGCTTTCTCTGTTAGAAGGACTCTGCTCCAGAAAGGGGTCTCACTTTCTTCCTACTGGGGAATCTGAGCTTATCTGCAGCACTGATGAATCAGGCAGGTGCCATGACTGCATATTGGCTTCTCCCCACAGCCAGATTGAAGGCGTGATTTTAATGATTCTGCTACAAGCCCTCACTGTGCATGTTTCTGAGGATACATCCTCCACCTGTGCCCTTGACCAGGATGGAGCCCTGGACTGGACAAGTAAGTATGTCCTTTGGACATTATGCTGGGCACTTGATTGCACCCGATGTACACCCCACTCCAGGTCTCACTGGGAGGGAGCTTGCAAGACTGATTCTTATCGTAGCATATTTCTTAGCCACATTTCCTAACCTAATAGTGCACTTCCTTGCTGCTCCTGCTAAACCAGACCTGCAAGATTGAAACAAGAAAACCTCTAAAATGGCATGAATGTTGCTGCTGGCTCCGGATTAAATTTTCCCTTATAGCCACCCCGGAGAGATATGAGCTTCAACAAGCTAGAAAGCAGCTGTTCTGAGAGGACGACACAGTCTATATGGCACAGCCTGTGCTGCGTTTCAGTGTGGGAGGCCAAGACTGTAAGTGCATTTGCTGAAAGTTGCTTCCCTTGCTTCTGCACACACAGCTGCCTGGGTTTCTAACACGATGGTACAGCATTGTTCTGCCTTATTCCACATTTCCAAGTCAGTCAGGAGAAGAGAGAGCAACCGAGATGAACAGGAGCACAAATGTGTTTTCACTGCAGGCTAAACCCTGGTCTTGATCCTCTCAGCTGGTTCATATTTATGTAATGCTGACACAAAGTCCTGGGGACACACCACAACACAAACCTGCTTGGCTAAGCAGAAACTCCCCAGAATGATTTCCTGTTGCTGGCGAGGAACAAGGCTTCACAATAACTGCCCACCAAAAGTAATTTGAGTGTTTCATGTTTGAAAGCCCACAAGTCTCCTCCTCGTCAGATCATAGCTGGATCTCCTCATTAGGTACCCACTCCTACTCACTTTGTGGTCTGATTAATACATACATGAAGGAGAATCTGTGGAGAAAGGCATGCAGGTGCCTATTTGAGACACTGCTGGAATAAAAATGTAACTATTTCCAGGCCTTGTTGCATAGCCTTTTAGATTGCCTTATTTACCTTTTTTTTCCAGAAAATGTTTATTTTAACACAAATTTTTCTTTAATCAAAGTTTATGCATTGTGAACCTTTCCTACACTTTGCTCTTGGATGATATAAGAAGAACCTGTGTGGACCTGCTCTCTTATGAAGCTCAAGTGTTTTGATTCAGACTTTTCTTGTAACTTTCTTCACAACCCCCCAACACACAAAGGTGTACACATACACAGAAACACACTCTCCCACAAACACTATGTGCACCAGTGTAAGACGTCCAACCTGCGGGATCATGCAGGACAAGAGTTCTCAAAACCTTCCACATTTCACCCAAATCCTCTTTCTATGCTAGCATTAGGTGAGATGCGGTTTGGCTGCTACCAAACTGGCATTGCCCCACTGTGAGCTGCACACTGTCCTGAGGGTTCGCTCTTGAGAGGAGATCATCCAGGCTGTGCAGCTGCTGTGGAGTGGACCTCTAGACTTCTGCACTCATGAGGAGTAGTGAATTCACTATCTAAAAGTGTATATTCCTTGCAGATCCTGTACTGGTCCTGGCAGGCCTCTGCAGCGCTGTGGCTTGTTTCTACGTCATCTTCTTCCACACTGACTACAAGCGGCTCCATGCTGAGACAAATAGTGGCGATTTGGTCAAGGCAGAAGATGCTGCAATAGCAGATGTTCCTGAAGCCTAACCAGGGGATGCCAAGGACTCAGTAAGGGAAGGACTTAGGCCTGTGGACAGGGACTATGACTGCAAATGCTCAGCTGGCACACTGGGATATCCAGTGTTGCACAACATATCCTGTTGTAGAACAAAACAGGGCTAGAGCAGAGTCACTGCAGCACTTTTGCTGTGCTTACCTCAATCATGTATTTATTTGTGAGTCTTGGCTGTGGGAAAGGCTGTGCTGCCAGGAAGGTCAAAATGGGACTGGACAACTCTGCAGGTAACAGGGATTTTTAGCTGACTTGATTCAAGCTAAAGAAATGTTGCAGAGGAGAGGAGCATCGTATTTCAACCATTTTTTTCATTCATGTACTTGGATCAGGGGTGAAGCTTTTAGAGAGTTAGAAGCTGTGCCTGTCACAAATCTAGTGGAAAACTTTTGTTTAAGTGCTGTGCTTCCTGTATGGCGTAACAACTCTTCCACTCTAAGGCTGGAGCTAATTGTGCCTCTTAGCTAAAGCGCAGCAGGAGCTGGTGCATCCTCCCATTACAGCAGGGAAGTGCAGGTATATGATCTGTAATACAAATCTGTCACAATGAGCCACTTTGTTCTCTCCTACAAACAGGAAAAGCCCTACCTGCAGTGCTGCCTGTGAAAGAAAATATTAAGAAGCAGAAGTTAAATACAGCAGTATTCCTCACCTTTCTGGTCCCGTGCCAGCTGCTGAGACATGCAGGATAAGCTTGTTTTACTTGGGCTTCTGTTGTTTCTCCACTTCTCCTGCAATTCCAGTGGTTTAAGTTTTCCACAAGAAAACGAACCTGCTGCTGTAAGATTAGGGTAGTACAGCCTGCACAGGCCAGAGAATTGGCAAAGGGAACCACTTAGAGCAGGGGTCTCAAACTAATTTTCACAGGAGTCACGTCAGCCTTGCGGTTGCCTTCAAAGGGCTGAATGTAATTTTAGGACTCGCAACTGTGAGGCTGAAGTGGCCCCCCCGTGAAAATTAGTTTGACACCCCTGACTTAGAGAACACAGGGACCTGTTTTAAGTTTCTGTAGATGACATGGGATTTTGGGGAAAGACCAAGTAAGAAACAACATCAACGAACATCTTGCAATTCTCTCTGCAACTCACAGCTATTATTGAGTGTTAGAAGATGTGGTTAGTGACACAGAATATCCCAGTTGGAGTTCAGTTACCCTAACAATAGCAATGGATGGATTTTTCATTTTACAGTACTTCCACAGCAGTCCAGTGTCCTGCTTTGGGGTTCAGGTCTAGATGTGCAACCTGAGAACATTTTGCCCCCTAACATTTCAGTGATAAAAAAGTGAGATAGATGGGACTTGGTGATGTTTCTTACCATGCATCATGCAAGGGACGTGAGTACTTGCTGATTAAGGGAATTTGATGCAAATTGGACCTGTGACTGGCTTTGTCCAGTCCAGCTAGAAGATGATCCCAAAGCCAAGTATGCATCTTCCCCAAGGAACACTGTACAGAGGAGCTCTCTCAATACCTGAATTCTCTTCCCCATTAGCAAATGGAAATCTCTCCTTTTGTAAAATGCCTAGCTACATCCTTCTAGGGAGCCTGCTAGTTCCTATAGCTCCTGCTTTGCTCTCACCAGTAAGCACTGGTGTTTGTCAAAAGGAGCAGGAAGGAAGTCTGAAACTGAGGTGAGACAATATCAGTTTTGACCTGTCAGAGCAATGAGATTAGCTGTCCTTTGCAAAACTAGCTGGTCAGTTCTGCAGCCCTGGACCTAATAAACCAAATAGATTAACAACAAATTTACGTGTCACTTCTGAGTCCTACTGTACTGGGAAGCAAGAAGCACTTGATACTTCATAATTTTATATATTTACAAATGTTTACATTTTTTAATAAAGAGTGGTTTAAGGAAAGAATAATCTCTTCTCATTACATCAAACTTTTAAAAGTATTTTAAAGATAGAAGGGTGAATCAGATCTGCCACATAGCACAAACCAAAGGTCTCCATATTGCCAGATGTGCATTGTTATCCTCAAAATGATGACACAAAGTGGTATCTCAGATCTTTAAAATGACAGTGTGAAATTACCTGTAGGTTAAACTAGTTGTAGGTTAAACTTAGCTCTGTTTTGAAGGATAGGTTAAAGGAGTAAGGAAACACTGCTAGCAAATGTCTCCAAAATCTGCTGTTGCCCTGATCAGAGTCTTCTTTGCATCAGCTAAGACACTTCTATCTTTATCCAACCATATAAAAGAGATTTGAAAGGGAACATTTTTCTCTCTACTAATGCATCAGACATATAGGTGTGTGAGGCTAATTCTCAATTCATCATGTGTAGTAGAGCAGGTTGTTCCTCCATTATACAGTTTCTCGTACCCTGGCAGCATGCCATAGAGGCATTATGGCACTGCTAACAGTGAGGCCAGGTAGCTTGCACAAATATCTACTTTGCACCATCAGTTGTTTCGGCTGGTTGAGCTAACTTCACATTTTGTCTTTAGAACAAGAGAGATGCAAATTTCTGTGCTAGTCTGTAATTACCACCATAGCTGAAGTCAGCTTACTTGCTGTACACTGTTTTCAAGACTGCATAATTCATCTCTCTTGCAGCTCACACTCAAGATGTGCACTTCTCTGGAAAGCCTATGGAAAGCATGAAGCTGAAGTCTTAGCAGGACAGAGGGATTTTGATGTTAAGGCCTGCTGTGTTGTGGGGTGGACCCATGTACTCTCCCTGCCAAAACAGTGGTCTGGCTTCCTTAAAAAGCTGCCTGTGACCTCAGTAACCCCAGCAGAGGCTTCTGCATCCGGTCTGTAGGGGTCACTGGAAAACTGGCACTGCAAAAAGCCTCCTGCAAAGGTGAATGGTTCTGGATGTGGTCTGGTCTCACTAGAGGCCACCTGTTTTTGTAAAGCTAAAGAAGAGGAACATAATGGTCAGCCAACTGCCCCCATCACAGCTATGGATCCTAGAGAAACCCTCTGACACCTTGTGCACAGCTGGGTCCAAGACAACACTTCTGTTGCAAGAAATGTTCCTCTTGCAAAGCAGACAGTCTTGAGTCCCCTGGAGCAGCTCAGTCCAAACGCTTTCTACAGGACACTGTCACTGCCTGCCTCTAGAGCAACTCTGCTTCATGAGATACTCCTACAGGCTTCCTGCAGCCTCTCAGAACAGCCAACTCTGCCCTCTTTCTGCAGCCTCCCTGGGGAATGCATGGTGCTGGCAGAGGAGGGTCAAGTTCACATGAGCCTGGAAGTGAGATATGCTGCAGTCTGATGACCAAGCATACCTTCTCTGTCCTGTTACTCACCAGACTTGTGTGTAAGTGACAGGAAGGCAAAAGGAGCAAGGGCTATACTGGAGAAAAGTACACCCAAAGGTCCTCATGTGAGTACAGTTGCCTCATTAAAGACCTGTAGAGAGGCTCAGGTGACATCCTTTGTGCTGCCATGGGAAGAGTTGTCATTGTCCAGGATTCCTATGCTGCACCTCTCACAAGGAGTGGTGAACATATAAAGCAAAGTCTGCATTGCCTCCACAGGTATTTGCACAAGAGCACAGGAAGGACTGTCTCTACAGGATTGGGTTACCCTGTTTGGATTTAGGGTGGAGGTCATATACACTGTAATTCCCCCCAAACCAAATGAAACTAACATTGGTGCTACCTTTTAAAGTACATATAAGCAGATTTGTCATCAAAATGTTAAAGAAAAAAACGGGGGAAACTTTAAGACAGAGATACCCTTTTTTTTTTTTATTTTTTTCCTTCAAAATAAAGAAAATACTGTAGGAAAAAAAAAAAAACAACAAAAAAACAAACACACAAAAAACCCCCAACCAAACAAAAAAACAACCAACCAAAAATCCAAACCAACCAACCAACAAAAAAAAAACAACCAAAACCAAACCCAAACAAAAAAAATCCCCAACCAACCAATGAAACCTGTGTAAAAACTGTATAGATATAAAAATATTGCAGTGATTTGAGCTGGCAGTGGAAGCAACACATCATAAAAACCAAACAAACAAATTATGAAAATGGCTGGAGTAGACATTCTATCAGATGCTATTTCCCATTTTTGGGACCATTGTATTCAAACATTTTTAGCCCTGAGCAAAAAGACTCAGTGAGCAGGACAGCTGGAGTTTGAAAGTCAAAAGAAATTATATTTTGGGGCTACAGGAAACCTTCTTGTGCCTCATGCCTTTCTGAATTTAAGATTATTTTTTCTTCCAGCCCCCAGAGCCTCAAGACCTGTTGAGCATTTCTCACCTTCATCTACACCTCTTTTTGAATCAAGTTTGTCACAAGGATGACCTACCAGTGATAGCAAACTGTAATTTAGCTTTCTGGAGCTCTGTGAGGCTAGAGCTCCTCAGAGGAGCATAAAGCAGCAGCTAGTATGTCCAAGTCCTGCTTGGTACTACACAATCTAAATAAAATAAACACCAATAGCAATTAGTGCTTTAAAACTCAAATAAAATAAACACCAAAAGCAACTAGTGCTTTAAAACTCCTCAGGGAATTTTTATCAGATGTTTAAAACAAGTGGCCCTACTCTCAGTTGCAACGTGTTCACCTGTGTGCCTGGTTTGCAGGCAGCTCCGTCAATAACTTTGGCTTAAGTCAGATGGTGCTATAGGGTGGAAGACAACATATATCAGAACCACATGTGCTGCAAATAAAACTATATTTCTTGGAAGGTTTTATGGAAAAGGACCTCAGAACAGTGGTAGGAAAAATACTAACTAGCTGAAGCTTCTATTATAGTTCTTTCTGCCTGGATATGTTTCCCTCTGTGATCCTGCTGATCCTGTGATCCTTTATTTTGCTGTATCATGTTCCTTTAATAGAAGAGAGTGATTTAATCAAGTGGATCTCCCTGGAGACAGAGCAAATAACACAGTATGCCTGGAGGAAGAAACTCTGTAGAACCATGGATCTGCTTCATCCTGTCCATTCTGCCTGTTCTCTTTTAGCTGCTCTTTTGAGCTAAAAGCTCCCTTCACCTCTTTCACATGCTTCCTTGTATGGAAAAATCTAGGAAGAACCACTTCCAATCACCAAAGCTCCACTTTAACGTTACTGCCACTCCTACTACCACCACTATCACTAATACTCCCCTCTGTACCCCTCTTTAGATATATTTTATCTTCCTTTTTCTTTTTTTCTTCTTCCTTTTGTTCCTTAGCCAGGCTGGTTCAATCACAGCCAAGGAACAACTGCTTTGGCCTTGGCAAAGGCATGATGTGCCTTTGGATGGCCCAGCTGTGAGAAGGAGGCTGGACTGAACGTGCTCTGTCAGCAGCACATCTGTGATTCTACTTTCCTGCATGGGACTCAGCTGCAGAAAACAAGAGTGTGATTGACTCTAAGTAACTTAAGCACCATGAGACCCAGACTTCCAGGATCCCTCTTTGCAGCTTGCAAATGATGCCAAACAGTTCCAGCAGCCGACATGCCACATGTCCTATGGAGGGTGTCTGGTTGCACCTGCCCCACCATCAGGTATGAACTCTCTAGGACATCTTCAGTTGGGTCAGGGTCTGGGTACTTTTGGGTCCAGTTGCATCTTGCAAGAGACTTTGTGTCTCACATCGTGCTTGGCATCTCCCCATTCAGAGATCTGTAACACAGTTAGGGAGCTGTGTAACCAAAGGAAAGGTTTGAGTTACCCATGAAATATAAATATGCTAATCAGGTTATAAATAATATTAGCTTTTCTTAAATGCATGCATACTCAACTACTGTAACACAGCCAGTATCCAAGAACTTTCTAACACTGTGATGGCATAGCCGGACACATTTTGTGTATAAGTAATGTGAACCATGTAATCAGCAAAGGGTCAAAGATGGGTGCAGGTACAGCAGGAATGTTTTCAATGAGCTAAATGTTGCCAGAAGATAAGCACAAGGAACTGCAACTGTAAGGAATAGAGGAGCCCTCCACCCAGCTTCAGGAAGGAAGCAATAATGTAAAAACATCAGGCATGCTGGAGGAAAATCAGAAGAGATAGGGCCAGCTCATTTAAGTCCTGACCTCTCCTTAAGAGCTCTGGAGCCTCATCACCTTTCCCTCTGTGACAAGAAGCCACTCAGGACTGCAGGCAGCCATGCTAAAAAGATGGCATCAGATTTAATGCTACTCACAGCTTAAAGAGCACAGAGCTACAGACCTACAGCTGAGAAATGGAGGATGATCAATATTGTCTAAGAATTAATCATTAGCAAGAACTGTGTTGTTAAATAGATCTTCAGTTCCTCAACTGACAGATAAATACACACATATTCAGCTATCAATCCTGCTTTGGGTTGGTTGGTTGACTTCTAACCTTCCTTGACAGGTTTACATGCCTCTTCCCTTGGGAGGTTGCTCTAGGACATGTTCTCAGGAAAGTGTGGGAAACCTGACAGCCTTCAATGGGTTTTCTCTGGCACTGAGGAAACACAGAGGAAAAGAAACTGTGAGAGGTGCTGTTGTGCCCGCTATACAGCCTCACCTTGGCCTACTTGCCAAGCAAGTTCTGAGGGTAAAGGTGGTGGTCCCTCCCAGGGGCTGTTGTTTCTGGGAGCATGTGGTATGCAAGGGACAGACGTGGAGTGGCAGAGAAAGAGCTGCCAGTGAGCAGTGCTTGGTGTCAGCACTGACAAGCCAAAGGCAATCAGGCTGGGGCTGCTTATGTTGCCTGGACATCATGAAAGAGGCAGGCCTCAACCTCCCAGTGTCACCCAGGGAGAGGCAACCTCTTCTCCCGCAGCAGTGCAGAGCCTTTACTTGGGTCTCTGCTCCCCAAACAGACCTTCCTCCCTGAAGTGGTGGCCTCACAGGGGTGTGGGAGCTTACAGGTTAGTGTACTGAAGGTCTTTGAGGGCTTTGGCTTCCTGAGCAGTCCCACCAGCAAGCCTGTAAAGGAGCAGAGAGGGCAATCAAAAGCTGTTCCTCTACTGACAGTCCCCAGGCTTTCTTGGGCTTCCTCATTCTATCATGGTGCAGGCCACTCCCATGGCCAAAGCAGCAGCCCTTCTGTTCAGATGGACTGTCCTTGTGTCTTCTCTGCTTCTCCATCCCCTCCTGACCAGCACTCTTCATCCCTATGGCCCATGCTTGCCCTCAGTAAGGGCAGGCAGCAGTTCCTACCTATTCTGATGTGGTGCCTCCTGTTTGCACCAAGAACATAGATTGTGCACCCCCTGCACAATCCCATTGATCCTCCACATATAGCAGGGATGGTAGATGCTGTGCAGTTTAGGAAGCTCATTTCCCAGCCTCCCCCAAAATGAGTGCCATGACACCTTGCTTTGGAGGATGAAGACTTAAATAAAATAGAGCAAGTAATTTCAATACCCTGTAGTAGTTGCATTTCCGGTGGACAAGACAGTGCTTTTATTAAGTCAAGGGCATGCCTATCGCCAGACAGAAAGCAGGAGGACAGCTACCTCCAATGGCTGAAGGTGAATACAGCTCCCTGAACTGAAATATCTCTGAAGCTGTGCCCACTGGTGAATGCCTTCTTTATTAAAGAAATTATAAAAAAAACTCCAAACCTAAACCAGAAAAATATGGCTAAAACTATGGTCTATGTTTTACTACTGTGGGGAAGTGAGGGGAGCAGAGGAGTAGGAAAAGAGGAGGAGAAGTTGCTGCTCCCCAGTCATACAATTGGCTGCAGGATCAGGCATCCTTGCTGTGGCCCACTTGGCTCTGCCCAAGTGGTCTCCCCTGCAGGGAGGTGTGATCGTATATCAAATTACAGAAAAGTTCCACAGAACCTGCCAGGTATTTGTAAAACTTCATGGCCATTGTGATGCTGTTTTGCAGAAAAGAGCACACCTCAGTGTTGAAAGCACCCCTCCTGGAAAATCCCCCTTGAAGTCCAGGGAAGGCAGCTGTTGTGCATGCTCTTTTAGCAGAAAGACCACATTAAAATGCTGAAATTGTCAACAGGATGGAGGCACTTCAAGCTTAAGCAGAGTTATATGTGGCACAAATCAACTCTTTCAGACTCTGCTGCTCTTAGCAGTGTTCTTCAATGAAAGACTGAAAATATACCCAA
The DNA here is from genome assembly GCF_964273445.1 of Streptopelia decaocto. NCBI lineage: Eukaryota > Metazoa > Chordata > Aves > Columbiformes > Columbidae > Streptopelia > Streptopelia decaocto. The sequence continues at coordinate 41,534,808 of NC_138657.1, forward strand.
CTGCCCCTCTGCTGTCTCCACAAGAATTCTGCACAGGCTTTGGGGACAAATGGCAGGGTTGGGCATCTCTGGAGACATCTGGACATCATTTGGCATCTTTGCAGGGCCTGGGATATTGTTTGGACAGCTTTGTGAAAAGTCTCTAGGGGCCATGAAGCTGGGTGTTCTGGGCTTTGGAACAAGTTTGGGAGTGTGTGGTGTCTCTTGGGAAGGGTTTGCCAGTGTTTGGGGGCCCTGGGGCAGGATCTAGCAGCAGGGGCCACTTGGGCTAGATTAGGGATTTGTGTTTGGGATGCTCTGTGGCAGAGTTTGGACCTCATTGGTTGCAGCTGGGCAGAGTCTAGGGATTCATGACTTTAGGGTCCTGGAGCAAGTTATTGGCATGTTTCAGGACCCTGATGCCATGCTGTGAGGGGTTGCAAGTACTTGTGCAGGGTGTGGGGAGGCCTTGGAGAGCCCTGGGCAGAGTGTGAGTTGAGTTCCAGGAGGGCTTTGGGTGACCTAGATTCTAGAGGTATTTGGTGCACTTGGGGCAGGTTTGTGGGGGTTTTGTGGCTCTGGGACAGAGACTGTGTATCTTTGATGTGGGAAAAGTTAGAAGTAGGGTTTGTGTTGTGGCCTGGGAGTAGGTTTTTGAGAATTGTGTGGGCATGCACTCAGGATTTGGGGTTGTTCATGGTATGATGACAGCTTTGAGATAGGGCTTTGGACCTTTAAGGGTACTGAAGCAGTTTTTGGTGGTGCTTTGGAGCCCTTGGGCAGGACTGTTGGACACTGAGAATATTTGGGCACTGTGTGCTGCAAATGTGGTACTTGAAGCACAGTTGGTGGAGTTTTGGGGAAGCATTATGGTGCCCTGAAGCAGGGTGCCAGGGGTCTTTGGGAGGACTTGCACAGAGTTTAGTGGGGAATGGGAATGCTGAGACAAGATTCAGGGGTGTTTGGAAGAGACCTTAGGAGCCGGTAAAACTGTTGGGGTTTGTTTGTTTGTTGGTTTGGTTTGTTTGTGGTTTTGTTTTGTTTGTTCATTTTGTTTTTTGTTATAATTGTTGTGGTTTGGTTTTGGTTTTGTTTATTTGTTTGTTTGTTTTTTCCAGCCCTGGGCCAGGTTTTAGGGTATTCAAGACATTTTGGCAAGCTTTGGGGAAACCTGGAACATGATTTGGGGCTGGAAAACATCTTTGGAAGACCTGAAGCAGGCTTTGGGGTGTTTGGGGACCTAGCGCACTTTTGGAGATCTTTAGGGACTATTGGTCAGGGTTTGAGGGTCTTCAGTAGCCCTGGACATGGCTTTGGGGAGGTTCAACTGAAGGTATTTTTAGGTTCCTGGGGCACATTTTGAGAGCATCAGGTAGGTTTGGAGTCTGTAAGGTCACTTGGGGAGGGGGGCTTTCAGCATTGCTGAGAGATATTTTGGCAGTGTTTGGGGTCCTGTGGTCCACCAGGGGAGGTTTGGGGGAGATTTCTGAGTGTCTTGAAGATTTTCATGGGGTCCTGGGGCAAATTTTGGGTTTTGAGGAAAATTAGACAAGGTACAGGGTCTTCTGGAGACAGCAAAAACTATAGCATATTTGGGGTTTGGTAGAAGCTCCAGGACAGTGTTTGGACCCTTTAGCATAGCCTGGGAGATGTCTGAGAAGCTTGGAAGCAGGGTTTAGGGTACTTGGGGCTACTTGGGTCATTTCAGGTGGGTCTTTGGAGGCCTTTGGATTTGATTTGCTGGCCCAAGATTAAAGTTTCAGGATGCTTGGAGGAAGTCTTTGGGGACCTGAAGGCAGGACTTTGGGCATCCTAGCACAAGTTTGGGGTTGTTTGGTGGCTCCAGGGAGTGACCTGTGGGTGTTTTGTGGCCTAGAAGAAAGGTTTATTTGATCTTTGTGGGAAATTAGGATCTGTAGGTATTTGGAGGAGGACTTTCAGGGTCTCAGAAACAAGAATTGGGATATTTTGGGGCTCTGGTGCAGGTTTCAGGAACTTTGGGGGCACTTGGGTAGGGTTTGAAGGTATTCATCGTATCTGCATGACATTCTCTGAGGAGTGTTCAGAGCGTTTTGGGAGTGTACTGTGACAGAATTGGAGAACACTAGGAATACTCAAGTAGGATAGGGTAAATGAGGGGATCCTACAGCAGGGTTTGGGGTGTTTTTGGCTTCTGGCATAACGATGGGTGTGTCTACGGCCATGTAGGTAGGGTGTGGAACCAGTTTTTCAGGAAGATTTGGACAGGGTGGAGGCATTGAAGTAGAGTTGGAGGTGTTTTGGAGACCTGCAGCAACACTGGGGTCTCTGAGGTTAGTTAGGTATGGATTTGAGACCCTGAAGGTGAATCTTTGGTGAACGCAAGCTGAGCTTTGTGTATTTGGGGCCCTGGGGCTGGTTGGGGTTTTTCTGGGGGAAAGGGGCTGGTTTAGGTGCATTCAGGGACCACCAAGTACCCTGAGGCAGGTGTGGGAGTCTTTTGAGGTTGAGAGAAAGTGCAGCAATGGGCTGGTTCCATGCTTTTGGGACACATTCTGGGGCTGCCCCTCCCACCCCTGCGCTCCTGGTGGCTGCTGCCTCCACAGGCTGAAGACATCAAGATGCCCGCACCAGTGCCTCGAACCCGCCTCAGCGCCTCAACCCTGCCTCGCCCTCTGACCCTGTACCCAAGCTCCTCCTGCCACTGTGCGTGCTGTCACGGTCTCCGATGCCATGCAGGAATGGCTTTCAGGTATGCACAGTTACCAAGGCACGCAGAAGCAGTGAACACACTGTGAGCACACGTGAGAGTCTGGCTGCTACACTGTGGGTAGTGCTAAGAGGAGCAAAATTATTTTAGAAACCCCTAGGTAACAAGACCAGGCCTAATGTAACAGGAACTTAGTAGAGAAACAATAGCTCTATTATAGACTTGGCATGAGGCAAAGCAGGACGACCTTGGTTTGCAAGCTGGGAAAGTGGAATGTTCCACTAAATAAAAAAAGAGCTATGTGACTTTTACTGAGTAGTAGCACAAAATGACAATATGCACGGTCAAGAAACCGACTCTGGGGGGCACCACGCTGCAAAGACCACCGGGGGCAACTGGAGACCCTCGAATACCAAAGATGGACTTCCGGCAAAGGGTGGGATTATGTAAATAACTCACGTGTAATGCATGAACTAAGCAGTAAAAAATGGGTAATAAACACCAAAAAGCATGAGTCATGCGCGCACTCGATTCGAGGAACAATCCTCCGACCGTCCAGGGGGCTGCCATAAAAGTACCTGCTTTTTAACACTTTCAAAACGGAGTTAAAGAGTCTTTTTGCCAACTTTTCGGTGTCAGTCGCCCCACCGTTGCCCGTCCAATGGACTGGGAGAGACGCGCGCAGGGTTAGCTTCCCGTTCCGCGCATGCGCGGGGCTGTGCCCGCATTACTTGTTGCTGAAGGCAGGAGGACCGCGCATGCGGCTGGGCCGTGTCCGCAAAGCCGCCCGCAAGGGGGCCAGTGCGCATGCGCTTGGGCGTCCGTGCGTGCGGCGGGTCCAGAGGAGTTGGAAATGTGGGCGGAGTGAGGACACTGGGATCACGAGTGGAAGGGAGGGACCAGGAGAGAAAAAGAGACGGTGAGACAAGCAGGATAGGGAGAATGAAATAGGGACAAAGAATGGAGGAGTCAGTGAGGAGAGTAAAAGGTGAGGATAGAGAAAGATGGGTGGGATCAAAACAGTAAGGAAGAAGAGCTGAACAAAAGGATAAAGAATCAAGTACTGAGGGCCTGGCAGAAGGAGAGGAGGAAAGGATAATTGGGATGTGACCAGAACAGAGAAACAGCCTTTCACAGCGTGTGAAAACCACAGAGTAGGACAGAGACAGAGAAGAAAAGGGATCAGAGACAGAGAAGAAAGGAGATGGAGAGCCAGAAAGAGGAACAGAGGGAAAGAGGGAGATGGACACTGAGATAGGGAAAGAAGTGTAGAGATGGAGAACAAGACAGATAAGAAGAGGAGATCCCCAGTCCTGGGATCCCTCTAGAGCACATGTTCCTAGCCTGTGTCTCAATGATACTGAAAAGTCAGCAAAAAGACTCCTTAACACTGTTTTGAAAGTGTTAAAAAGCAGGCAATTCTTTTCAGCAAGCCTGATGCAGGGAGGATCTTTCCTCTAATCAAGCGTATGCATGGCGCACACTTTTTGGTATTTATTGCACACACCAGTGGCATATTCATTCATTTCCACTGCTTAATTCGTGCATTAAACTTAGATTTTTTTTTTTTTTACATAAACATGTTCTTTGTCAGAAGTCCTTTTTTGATATTTGAGGGTCTTCATCTGGCGTCTCTAGTGGCCCCTGGTGGTCTTTGCAGCCTAGTACCCCTTGGATTACAAGGGTCCACTCCTTGACCTGGTTCCTTGAGCATGTGTGTTGTCATTTTGTACTACTACACAGCAAAAGTCACATAGCTCGCTCTTTATCTAGTGGAACATCCTGCTTGTCCAGCTTGTAAAACAAGCATATCCCACTTTGCCTCATGTCCAGTCTCTATATAGCTATTGTTTCTTTATTAAGTTTCTGTTACATTATGGTTAGTCTTCTTATATTAGGCCTAGTTTGGTTTCTAAAAGGCTTTTATGCCTCTTATCACTGGGGCTCACCAACCCCTCCAAAACAGCGAAAGGCCTCCTTTCCCTCATCACCACCTGACACAGTCATCAGGGGAAGCTGTCCCTCCAGCTACCCTTGGCAGGTGAGGACAGGGGGGAGTGATGAAGCTTGGGGCTAGCATGGCCATTCAGAAAGTGATGCTACATCTTGGATAGTGCATTCCTCCTCTCCCAGAGGTCAACAGAAAGCAGGGATGTTTTTTGGGCCCTGCCATGTGGGCAGGACAGCCAGGACTGACTCCAGGGCCTCTGCCCCCTACACTGCACAGTGCTGCCCCCATGTTGGCCAGGCAGTACACAGACCCCTTATCCCCAGTGAGCCCCTGCCAGCTGGAGCAGGGACCAGCAGTGCCTCCTCACCAGCTGTGCTTCTACTATCCAGAGTGGCGCAGACTCTAGCTACTCACCTCCTGCTCTGCTGCTCGCCATGGTCTACAGTGCTTGGTTGGATGATTGCCTCCGTCGCCAGGCGGGGATCAATACTGCTACAAACACTACCTGGACCCATGCAGTACAGCTGCCTTGGCTACCTGTGTTGGGCAAGAGGTACCCCATCCACACTCACTGCGCTTTTTCAGTTCTTTCACCTTGTCTCACAGGTGGGCTAGTTCATGATGGTGTGCCTGGGAAAGAAAAGGGTTGGAATCCATGTGGCCACCACAGCCATCCTCCAAAACCTCCATGTCATTGTGCTCCTCCCCATGCCCTTGGCCCACTGGTGTGGCCCTTCTCCACTTCTCTTGCTCCTCCAGCTGGAATGAGCACTATTTATTGTGCAAAGCAGTGATCATACAGGCTGGAACCTAGGGACACCCAATGCTCTTCAAACCTAGCAATGTGCTAATTAACTACTTACCTCACTGATCCGTGGCTCAGGGACACCTAGTGGTGACTCACAAGGCACAGGGAAGGGAAGTGATGGACCCTGGGACTGATGTCATCCTCTGCTATGCTGCTGGCTGAGGGTGCTGGGGTGCATGGCTCCACTGAGACCCTATTCCCTGCACTGCCAGCATGCATGCACTTCACCCCTGTACCTCGTCCAGCTTTTTCAGCCTAGTGGCTCACTCCTTCACTGCCTGCAAGTGCTTCTACAGGAGAGGGAGGCAATAAGAGCACCAAACAGGACATGGGGAGGTGGGGGAGAAAGAGGTGACACTCCCATGAGACCTCTACCTGGGAAGAGATCCTGAGATTTCTCCTCATGCATCCTTTTGGGCATTGCCCTCACAGTTGGGTCTTCTCTCCCAGCCAGCTCTGCAGGCACTGGGGACAGGAAGAAGGACCCCTGGGCATAAGACAGGTCCTTCTCTCCACCTGTAGCTGTGGCAGCAGCTCCTCTAGCTTCCAGAGCTCGTGGTGCCTGCTCTGGTACTGCTGGGCCAGGTTGTGGCTCTGGGAGGTAGGGTGGGAGACATGGGTGAGCTCCAGTCACTGCCCTGGCCATTGTACATGGGCTGGGGAGGGGATCTCAGCCTCCCAGCCAGGCTCTGATGTAGTGGCCTGCACCTCTTGCTTCTCTTCCCACTGTGGAGCTAAAGAACAGAGCAGGAATGAAGTCTCAGAGCCTCATCCCCCAGGGACGAGGGGCCGCTGCACACCTGCCTAGCACTGCTGGAGTTCCTTGCTCCTAGCTTTTATCATGTAGCTCTGTTCCATGTGCCTTTGCAGAGCTCAGGCAGCAGCTCCACTGCCACCTTGGCCATGCACTGGAGCCTCTCACCTGCAGGAAAGGAGAACCATGAGATCTCCAGTTCATGCAGTCCCTCCCATCACCATCTGCCTTCTTTCACACCAGCACTGAGGTCCCTTGTTGCACACTTCCCCAGCCTACCATGTCTCAACACCACTCAGGTCACCTCAGCCAGCTCCTTGCTCTATCAGCCAGGCATTTGCATGCTGCAGTGCCTTTCTGTCCTCCTCCACAATCCCCAGTCTCACCAGCAAGGCCACTCAGCCTGCATGTGCCTGCCTGGTTGTGTCAGAGGGACCTCAGCACAGCCCTGCCATCTGCCTTCCTTGGAGAGGAGCTGAACCCAATGTGTAGGCTGAGCAGCTTGGCATGCATCCGCAAACCCTGACGTTACTAATGACCAATGCACTGCAGTGCACATCCACAACAGCACTTAACACCTTTGCTAGAGTTCCCAAAGCCACTCATAACACACCCAAACTACTCCCAGGGAAAAACAGCTTTACGGAAATCGAAAGCTCTCCTGAACATTCAAGACAGCCCTGTGTCTTTTTCAGGGAATCAAAGCAGAGGGTCTTGTACTTCTGCTTTTTCCTGAAGCCTGCAGTAGCTGACAAAAGCCAGCAGCTGCACTTGGTATCGCTGCCTTTAGTACAATTGCTTTCTTCATCCTCTCTCCTTGGTCTGCTATTAACTATGACTGTGGCTGACCCTCCTTTATCTGTGTTTACTGCCAGCCTCAGGTACTGGCGTTTGGCTTGGAAGTCAAGGCAGTGCTGAAAGGGCTGATTGGGGAAACTCAGCAGTGAGCTTTGGGAGGGGTGGTGGAAGAAGCAGAGCTGGCCCATCTGCAGGCACACCTGTCTGTAGAGGAGGGATGCCCAGTGCTGTATTTCCTGAGGTTTCTGCAGTGATCTATCCCAGTTTTTCACAGAGGGAAATGACAGAGAAAGAAAATGTTTATCTCACAGCTCTTTGATGGAAACTCTTGGTTTCTATATTCATTTCATCTTCTTCTATAGCAGAGGGACTTGTTGGAAGAGATGTTTAAATCTGTGTTGTATTAATACTACCCATTTAAAAACTGTTTTCTAAAGATATTATTCCTGTAGAATTTCTAGAAAGATATTAATTTATTTTAAACCTTTTTTATTAGCATGATCTACTCTAGATAAGGTGTGCTTTTCAGTTATGATGGTTGCACGTAACTTTTTTTTTAATGGCTAGACTGCCATTCTTTAAAGTACTTGCATATGATCCAGTAAATGCTTTAACTGATACCTGAACGCTGTATTGTCACTTGAAGAACTGTTCCAAGTCTTCATCTCTAATATGTGAGAGTAAAGACAACTTTTTGAAGAGATTAATCTTTCAATACTGTTTTTTCTCTTCAGACTGAATAAGATGTGAATTGCCTTGAACCATGGCTAATGAAAGAAACAGATTCTTGTCTTTCTGATATCTGCTTGCATGAAGATGTTGATTCCCTTGCTCAGGTGTTCCATCCCATTTTAACTGAATATGTCAGTGGTAAGTTACTCATCTTATTGCATAAGAAAAACCACCCTCAAAATGACTAGAATTTCTGTGACTACTTTATCCCCAATTTCAACTGTTGTTACCTTTGAATTCTGATGCCTGTTGAAAAAATGAAGTTAGCAGAATTAATGAGTTTTGTATTTATTTATTATGCTGTACTTGCTTTGAAGTGTTAAGAGATCTTATGTTTCTAAGACAGCGTTAAATTCACACAAAGTGACTAGTGGGATGAAGTGAGAAAACAAGTTATCTTTCGGCTGGATTTTAGAGGTCATATTCATACTACATTTAGATGAGAAAATAACGATGTTTATAGTGGGTGTGCTGATTTTTTTTTCCTATGCTCCTCAGTTGATTATAGGCATAGTAAAACCAGTGCAACTGCACTAATTAACACTTCCTGGAGAGGCTTTCTGAGTCAAGTAGAAGAACTGATCAGTATGGCAGCAAGTATCTACTAGAAATCATACAATGGCTGGTAAAATCAAACAGATAAACTGAAACATAGATTGATTTGTCAATATAAAAATGAGAAAGGCCTTTCTGCAACATCTAAACTAATCTACTAACTTATCAGACTGCTGTAAGCACTAACAGGTTTTGACAATCTAAACCATTTCTAAATTCTGTTAATCACATTGCTTTCTGTAAATTCTAAATTGAATTTTTAATTGAACAGACTTGAATATGGGATATACACTCTTGGTTTTAATAAGCCTGATTTAATATACTGGTAAGAATTAAAAATATAACCTTTCTTACTGAGTTGATAGAATTAGACCCCAAATATTTGACAATCCTTATTTTAAGAGAGTAACTTCTTAATGTGAGAGAGGCTACTCTCTTAGATACAAGGAAGAAGTTCTTAATCATGAGGGTGGTGAGACCCTGGAACAGGCTGCCTAGAGAAGCTGTGGATGCCCCATCCCTGGAAGTGTTCAAGGCCAGGTTGGATGTTCGTTTGAGCAAACTGGTCAAACTTCAGTGGAATTTGGAAATCTGGATGAAAGTTCCCTGGTCCAAACTACTGGTAGTGACCTTAGTGCAGAAGTCAGAGAACTCTTGAAAGCTTATCATCATGATTTTTGGACCTGATTATGCACTTACTTTGTAACATCTGCCATAGTTATGATGCTGGTAGTTACATACACACACTGCCAATAAATTGTTGTGGATTCAGCTTCTGATGAATTATGCTCTTTTTTCAATAATGCAAAATAGGTAAAACCTTCTGCTAGTATATGCAGTACTGACATATATTTGAAGTGAATTTTCTGTTTAACTCTGTGAACCAACTTCTTTTTCAGGAGCGATTTTAATATTTCTTTCTGATATGATGAGATAGTTAGCCTGAGGGAACATATTCTTTTTGGTGACAAGAGATTTGCTGATAATGCTCACAGGTAAAACCTATAGTTTCTGTGGCTGTCTTGAGTTTCTTTTACAGATCCTTAAAAAGTGGGAGATCACGAGGATCTCGTCCCTTCTGCTTATGGCCGACATTAGGAGAGGACCTTGCTAATTGTCCCTGTGAACTGAGGCCTAGTGAGAGACTGAATCCAGCTCCAGTTGGCTTCAGAGTCTAATCCAGGACTTTGGGTGCCGGCTCTGCAGTTGCTGAGACTTTCAAGATTGGTTTTGTATATTTTGTATTATTTTCTCTATTCTTATTAGTAGCATTAGTAAAACATCTTTAATTTTTCCAACTCTCTTCTCTCTGTTCTTCTTTCCCTCCCGATCGCCTGTCCTTAGTGGGAAGGGGGGAGAGGGAGGGGCCACAAAAGGGGAAGTGGGGTGGGGAGGGGGTTAACAATACATCTGCCAGGGTTTTATTGTCACCCCGCAATCTTAACCCTCGGCAATGTCAAACAACAAAAATCACTGAGAAGTTTTGACATCCATTTGTTTTATGAAAAGTACTGTAAATAGTTAGCTGTTTAAAAACCCTGTTAAAGCTATTGCAAATTGATCTATCGATACATCTACTTTTTTTTTTTTTTTTTTTTTTTTTTTTTACATTAGTATATCTGTTTTATTTTTTTTAAAAAAAACAAGTCTGTCATTTCAGACCACTGTCTTCCTGAGACTTAGAAAACACTGGGAGTTTTCTTTGTCCTACTATTATATGCAGCCCAAGTCTAAGCCATTAAGTTTTTAAGCACTGTTTTTCATGTGTTGAATGCCCATTCCCTAATTATTTGTTCAAGAAAAAGAGAGGCATAATCAGGCAGTTAGATAGCCAACTTAGAAAATAGAACTGGATTTCATAGGAGATAGGCACACCAAATTTCTGAAGTTCTCATGGTAATACTTTTTTTTTTTTTTTTTTTTTGTAATTTTGCATCAAATGTAAGAAAATAAGGACAAAATTTCCAAGTAAGGCAAAGAGGAAAACTTGAATATAAGACATAATCCATGTATTTTTGACCTGGTTTTGTTGAAAAAAAAAGACTAGTTCTCTTTTAGTGAATTTTCCTTTCAGCTAAGTACTTGGAAGTACCTTCTAAATAGCTGCACTTTTCTGAATTTAGCTACATGTTTTTGAGATGCTGTTCCCTCTGGACTGATAAGATGACCAATGGAATGCAGGAGATGCTCACGTTTAGATTTATTGCTCTAACAACTAAGAATTCTGATAACATCCCATAATTGAAAGGGGCGTATTTGCAAGAAGGGGCGGACAGAACAAGTGACTGAAACTGACCAAGTATTGCATCCCATTCATGTCATACACCCTATAAAAGAGGGAGATCACGGGGGTCTCGCTCTCTTCAACTATGGCCGGCATCTGAAGAGTACACCACCTGTCGTGCCTGCAATCCAAGGCCTGAGACCCTGCAACCCTGAATCCAGTTCGGGTTTGCTGTGGAGTCCCGCCCAGGACTTCTGGGTGGCTGCCCTGAACCTGCTGGAGTCACGCCAACTTCATATGGGGCAAAGATGCTACCCCAGGATATTCAAGATTGGTTTTGTATATTTTGTACATTTTCTGTATTTATTAGTAGCATCAGTAAAGCCTTTAAAACCTTTCCAACTTGAAGTCTCTCTTCCTTATCCTTATCACTTTTTCCTACCAAAGGAGACGGTGCAGGGGGGATTAACAGAGGGCATCTGCCACTGTTTATTGTTGCCTTGCAATTAAACCTTGACACTTTTATTGACTTACAATTACTTATTGACTGGAAAACTTGAATTTTGAAAACTGTGTAGCACAAAGATATTGTAGCATAAATTCACTTGAAACCAAGTACTTTAGAACACACCTTTGTGCCAGAAACTGCTGGTGCTTATTGTTATTTTTAAGAGAACTTCTGTTGATGATCTAAATCACTAGTAACTCTTATTTCATGTACCCTATTCAATCTTGGTTTTATGTTCCTTGCTCTGCTTTTATAGAAGTCTTTTGATGCACTGAGTTGTGTTACAATGCTAAACATTATGTGGATTTCAAAAGCCAGTGCTATCCATAGAATAGGCAGGTAATAAATGCTTCATACTGTATTTTGTTTTGCAAACATGTACCGTCCTGTATGTTAAGGATGAAGTACACAGCATAACAGCAGCCACAGTGTGTGGGGTTACTAACCTAATCCAGTGTGGAACAATGGCCAATGCTAATTGTCTGCAAAAGAGTAAGGGTCAGCATGTATTTTCTTGGAGTCATTTCCCAAGTTGTAGAAAAGCGGCATTCAGGAATTTCCCAAAGCTTACAACAGGTCTAATTGTTGTCCCTCCGTGAACTTCTTCTCCTTCCTCTTTCTCCCATGTACCACCAGCAGCCACAGTGTCCAGTAAGGTGTTTCTCAACTGATCTGTGGGCCGAGGGCTGCCTGTTGTTAAGTTTTTAACTGATACCTCCTCATCCCTATATTAGAAAAAACATTGAGCAGCGATACCTTATTTATGTTCTCATGACTATTCATGACTTAACAGGCCTTTTATCAGATTCTTCTCCACACTGGGTGAGGCCTAAGAGGATATATGTGGGGGACTACGGTGGGTCCGTGGATTCCCTGACGGAGGGCATGGGAACAGAAATTAGCCTTGAAGATATGAAGGCCTACCCGTGAGAAAGATGGGAGTAAAGGAGTATCCAGAGATTTTAAGGATGTACCCATGAGAGAGAAGAGAGTAGAAGAGTAGCGTTGATTATAGCAAAAATAGCCAATGACATGTTACTGCTGTAATTTGTAACCAATAATGAAGAGACACATGAATTGGTAAAACTGTATAAAAATGCACTTGTGGCAATAAATGGCATCTACTACTTTCATCCTGGAAGAACTTGGTCTATGTCGTTTGTCCGTCTCAACCACGACATCTGGTGACCCCGACGTGATCCTGCCTGAAGAGGATCTCGCATGACAAGGAGACAGCGCGAAGCTGTGAACAGCCGAAGAAGAGCTGTGGAGACGGAGCCCGGTACAGCTGATAGAGCAGCCGAGGAGAGCTGCCCAAGATCCAGATCATTGAAAAGACACCTCGCTAAGGAGTAGGTGAGCTACTGGGAACATGGGGGGGAACTTGTCTAAAGAAGAGGGTATTGTATTATCTGCATAGAAGTTGCTTCTGAAGAAGCAGGGTATTAGCCCTCTGGAATTGACTTTACAAAGGACTATGTTACTATGGGGCAAAGCACTACTGAAAGATCCAAAGAAACAACTGAACTGTTAACAACATGGCACTTGTTGCTAGAGACTTTGAGAGGATTAAAAGAGCAACAGGAACATGCAGAGACAGCGGAGGGGGGTGGCTTCTCTGGGCTAGATTTGGAAAAAAAAAAAAAAAAAAAAAAAAAAGCATTGTTCAAAACCCCGAACCCCCCTGTTACTAATGATTCTCCAGCACCTTTCAAGTCCACGTTATCTGATGACTCGGATGAGGATGGGGGTCTGCAGCATTTTTTTTTTTTTTTAAAGTTAACAGGAAAAAGAGTATGTGTACATGTTGCCCCGAGATCAGATAAAAACTATGAAAGACTGTAGCAAAATTAGACCTATACAATGTAACAGCTATAGAACATTTAGGACGGAAGGTTGGGGATTTGTTGACAGTGGCAGGTATCCCACAACTCTTGGAAGAGACACTAATTGACACACCACAACTACAGGCACGATAAGTTTCTGAAATCCTGAGGCAGCCAACAGACCTCGCATATCAATCTATGATAAAGGTGCCTGAAACCAACAAAGCAGCCAAATCATTTGCAACTATTAATCGGGGTCCCAGAATTACATGCAATTTATTGACCATCTTCAAGAGGCCATCAATAAGCAGGTTGAAAACTTAGAAGCTGAGGAAGCACTGGTGTTGAATTTAGCAGTAGAGAATGCTAATGCTTGCTATCAACATGTTATCTGCGAGTTTTACAGTACATGTTATGTGTTTCTGTGTATTGCCTCTCTGAAAATTAAGCAGCTTGTCAGGAATGTGAGTTAATTGTTTTACTGGTTGTTGTTAGAATTGTTTCTTTGTGGTATAAGTGCGCCGTAAAACTTCCTCCCCACTTTTCCCAGTCGAGCTGCAAGCAGCCCTGTGTTTTCCGCCCCCCTCCCCCCCTCTTCTCATGGTTTTTACTTACCAGATAAGGTCAGAAATTACTGTTTTCAGTCGTGTTCCTAAGAAATCGGTATTGGGAGGTGTTTTAAAACATAGGAAAGCACTTGGAAATATGAGGAAAGAAGATCTTGTGAAATATTATGGTCAATGATGGCTGCTGTTTAAGTTAGATGAATGGAAAAGTGGCTGGAGGATAGAACCTTGAAGCATAATGCCTTGTTCCAATTAATGTTGTTTTTAAGGTGAGAAGAGCGGGACAAAATAAATCTCTACAAGAGATCATTAGATCATTACAGACAGTTTTACAGCTGGAACGGTTTGAACTTCAACAAGCTGAGAGAGAGTTAACTGATAACACACAGGTCACAGTAAACTTGCTGAAGTCGCAAGATGCTTTCCTCATTAACCTGTTTTCTTTGTGGGTATTGGTTTAAGCATGTTGCAATTTTGGTAGGTCTTTGTTATATGGTACGATAAGTTCACAGTCTGTTAAATCATGAGAATCCGTTATTCTAGGATGGGCCTAGGGACTTGGCAAGAAGTACCTATCTAGGAGAGAAAGGAAAGAGAAAAGAAGGGCCAGAGGACACCTTACAAACAGGCTGCGAACCTTTCAAGAGATTAATGAATTGGTGTTCTAGGTAATTTTCCTGGTTACCTACATCGTTTGAACTGAATGGATTATGTGGTGCAGATTTCATGTGTGAATTTCTCTAGGTCTTGTCTTCAGAGACACTGTGCAAATGTGTTATGAGGGACTGTGGCCCAGCTTGGACATCAGAGTAGAGATGCACTAGCCATATTTGCGTTGTTCTTCAGTCTGATGTTGAGGGATAGATTAGATGCTCTGCTCTGTTTCCATTCTTCTTTAGAGAACTGAAGCTGGATGAGGTTGGAAAGTAATTTGTGCATTTAGCTGAGGGAGGTACCCAGGGTCTGCTGTTCTGTTTCCCAGTGCTCAAAAAACTGCAGAAAATGTGCTTTTGTCAGAATTTAAACTTAGTGGGAACCTACCAGTTTTCGTTTAAAAGTCCAGACAATTTTGACTGAAGTCAGAGATCACAGGCACCCTGTTGTAACACTCCTAGAAAAGGAAATACTGCTGGAAATGGGCCCAAGGGAGCCTTTAACTTCCCAGATACAGAATCAGTAAGTGGTAGAGCTCATGTGTACTCAGGGTTGTTTTGACCAATGGTGCTCCATGCAGTAGTGAATCAAACCAACACATTAGGTAAGGTGCATGCAAGAGTTATAGAAAATGTCTGTGAACTGAAAGGTCACACCAGTTTGCGTAAAGTAGAAGAATGGAAGGGCAAATAAAGTTACACAGTTACACTCCTACATGTTGTTTCTAGGTGAGATGTTTCTTGAACTCTGTGTCAAAGCTCTTGAATCGTTTGTAATATCAGTGGTGAGACACCAGATGAGTAGGGGTGATACTGGAAGGAACATTCACCTTGAAGGAAAATAACCACAGGTGTAATAAAAAATAGGACTCTGAAGATCCTTCAGAGTGAAGCTAGGCAGTGCAGTTGGCTAGTGTATGTTGTATGTCTTGTTTGCTGGGGACAGTTTTAAACCAAACCCTAGATTTATTAGCAGGTGCAAATGAAATGGAATCTCCCCAGGAAAAGCAGTGAATTATAGTAAGGAATTTGTATACTAGCCTGTTACTTTATATCTGTCATACTCATCCATGAGTTTTCACTTCTCTAAAGAGGAGGAGGGCAAGAGGTACTAGGCTGCAGGTAGGTATTAAACAATATGTCTTAAAAGTTGTTTTTTAAGTACTTCCCCTCTGTACCCCCTCCTGTGGAAAGCAGACAGTTTGAGACCAGTGCAATAAGGATATGTTAGTTATTAAAGGTTTTAAATAATACTTGTCTTGTGTAAACATTACTTCTGTGGAACACTACTTACCTGCAAGAAATGATGGACATGAGGATGTTTTTTCTAAGTCAAAATGTCAGCTAAAGGCAGGGTTCAGGATCCAGATGCCAGCCCTGGTGTGGCTCCTCTCCAGGATCTTTTGCAACTTAATAATATGTTTAACTTGCTTATAACTTCTCAGCCTCTTAGTGAGGTGTTTATCTGCGTTGTTTGTCAGGAGCTTTCTAGAGAATGCTTGTGAAGTGCCTCTTGCTGAAATATTGTGTATAAAAATAGTTTAAGGTTTTATAATTACCTCTTGCTCCTTCAGCATGTGGAAAATGCGATTCCTCACCCAGCTGAGGTGCAGATATCGGTAGGCTTCTTCATAGTATTCTCAGTCTGCTCCTTGCTGTATCTGTTGTCCTAGATTGCTAGCAACAGAATTTTTCTAAAGTAATTTTGTTTTACTCTACTTGAGCCGTAAACTGAAGAGCTGTCCCTTCAAAGCACAGAAACAGGCAATTCCAAATGTCAGAAGTCAAGCACGTGGGGCAGAAGGTTGGCTGCGCTGAGATTTTCTTCTAGAAGTAAGGTGGAAAAGGAAAGTGCATGGATGTTGAAAACAAGGACACATAACATGGGAGTACTACAGAGATGCTGTTTACCACTGTAAATAGAAAATTTGTGTGGCCAAATCTTGATTAGAGTTCATGCTGGCCAGCACTATGAAGGACAATAAAAAGGGCTTTTTAAAATATGTTAACAGCAAAAGGTCCATTGCTTGATGAGGTCAGTCACTTCACAAATAAGGATGTAGACAAAGCAGAGATGTTTAATGCCTTCTTCACCACTGTCTTTAACATGGATTATGGGCTCTGGGAGCCCTGGGGCCCTGTGTTGGAATATTGCACCAGGGGCATGATAAACTCCCAGCCAAGCCTGAAGTTGTGCAAGACCTGCTGTTCTAGCTGGCTATACATACATCCATGGGGCCTGATTGAATTAATCTCAGGGTACTGAAAGGGCTGGCTGATGCTTTTGCAGGACCTCTCTCCATTACTTTTCAATTATCTTGGAAGTCTGGAGAGGTCCCAGTTGACTGGAAGCTGGCAAAGATTGTCTCAATTTTCAAGAAAGGTAAGAAGGAAAACCCTGGTAATTACAGGTTGATCAGTCTCATTGCAGTGATTGGTAAAATTCTGGAGAAACTTACTTTGGGAGCTATTGAAAAACACTTGAGAGACAGTGCAGTCATTGGTCATAGTCAACATGGGTTCAACTGCTTAACCCACTTAATTTCCTTTTATGACAAGGTCACCCATCTAGTTGACCAAGGGAAGCCAGTGGATGTGTTGGGTTTGTTTTTTTTTTTTAATTTTAGCAAAGCTTTTGATACAATCTCTCACAGTATCCTTCTGGACAAAATGTGCAGCATACAGCTAGAGAAGTCCATCATATGATGGGTGAGCAATTGGCTGACAGATGGGCTCAAAAAGTTATAGTGAATGGGGTGACACCAGTCACTAGCGAGGTTCCAGAGGGCTCAGTATTAGGGCCAGTGCTTTTTATTGTTTTATAAAAGATCTGGATGCAGGAACTGAATGTACATTAAGAAAGTTAGTAAGTTTGCTGATGACACTAAACTAGGAGAAGCTGTGGACTCCCTTGAGGGTAGTGAGGCCATACAGAGAGATCTGGATAGACTAGAGAGGTGGGCAGTCACGAACTTCATGAAATTTAACAAGAGCAGGTGCCAGATCCTCTACCTGGGACAGGGTCATCCAGGTTATATGTAAAAACTGGGGGACAAGAGGCAGGAGAGCAGCCCCACAGAAAGAGATCTGGGGAGCTGGGTTGATGGCAAGTTGAACATGAGCCAACAGTGTACCCTGGCAAACAAGAGGGCCACCCATGTCCGGGGTGCATCAAGCACAGCACTGCCAGCCAGGTGAGGGAGGTGGTTGTCCTGCTCTGCTCTGCACTGGTGCGGCCTCACCTGGAGTACTGTGTCCAGTTCTGGGCACCACAGTATAATAAGGGTGTAAAGCTACTGGAAAGTGTCCAGAAGAGAGCTACAAATTTGGTGAAGGATTTAGAGGGAAAGCACATGAGGAACAGCTAAAGTCACTTGGTTCGTTCAGCCTGGAGGAGACTGAGGGGAGACCTCATCGTGGTCTACAGCTTCCTCACAAGGGGAGGAGGACGGGCAGGCACTGATCTCTTCTCTCTGGCAACGAATGATAAAACCCAAGCGAATGGCAGGAAGATGTGCCAGGAGAGATTGAGGTTGGACATTAGGAAAATCTTCTTCACCCAGAGGGTGGTGGAGCACTGGAACAGGCTTCCCAGGTAGGTGGTCACAGCCCCAAGCCTGACAGTATTCAAGAAGTGATTAGACAACACCCTCAGACACATGGTGTGAATTTTGGGGTTGTCCTATGCAGGGACAGGAGTTGGACTTGATGATCCTTGTGGGTCCCTTCCCCCTCAGGGCATTCTGTGATTCTATGTATCATCTTTAATCAGAGCAACACTGTTACTCTAGCATAGCTAACTCGTTATGGGAGGTGGTTGTCCCACTCTACATGGCCATGGTGTGGCCCCACCTTGAGCACTATGTGCGATTTTGGGCACCTTGATATAAGAAAGACAGCAAACTATGGGAGGGTGTCCAGAGGAGGGTGACCAAGATGGTGAAAGGCCTCGAGGGCAAGACTTACAAAGGGCAGTTGAGGTCACTTGGTTTGTTCAGCTTGGAGAATAGAAGGCTGAGGGGTGAGGTCATCACAGTCTACTCCTTCCTCACAGAGAGCAGTGGAAGGGGTGGTGCTGATCTCCTCTCTCTCTAGTGACCAGCAATAGGACATGAGAAAATGGAATGAAGCTGCATCAGAGGAAGTTTAGACTGGACATTAGGAAAATGTCCTTCACTAAGAGGGTGGTCAGTCACTGGAACAGGCTCTCCAAGGAAGTGGTCGCAGCACCAAGCCTGTCAGGGTTCAAGGAGCATCTGGATGATGCTCTTAGTCATATGGCTTAGTTTTAGGTAGTCCTGTGAGAAGCAGGGAGTTTGACTCAATGATCTTTACAGGTCGCTTCCAACTTAAGATATTCTATTATGTTCTTTCTTCTCTTTTTTGTGCTACTCATGTAAGGAGTTATTAACCAGATTTTAAAGAAGAGGTAAGAGCAGTTCTCTGTGCATTAGAAAGGTATCTGCATTTCTGTCCTCAGTTATTGCTATGAACAGGCAGAAGAGAAATGACAAAGTTCTGTAGTCTTGTACTTGCTTGAGCCTTTGCAATAGCATGCACTGGTGCTATTTGCAGTAACATTTAAATAAGAACAACAAAAAAGTGCACCATGCTAACATTTCCAGATCAATGCCACTGGATATTTCTTTTTGGGATTTAACTCTGGCACAGCATCATTTGAAAGTTAGGTTAGACCTGAAACAGGCTACTCCAGGACCTGGTGCAGTCACTAAAAAGGCTACCAAGGACATGAATGGCTCACTGGATCAGAAAAGGATGCTTTAAGCAGTAAAGGGAAAAAAAAAAAAAAAAGAAAAAAAAAGTATACATGTTTTAATCTTGAATCCAGAACTGAATACTCATTTGCACCAAGTAGTGCTGTTTAAAATCCATCCTTGTTTCCTATTTCTTTTCCTTAGGATAGATTTGTAACTACTTTAGCACCCTATCTAATTTGTATAAAAATGGTGAAGATAGCCTACAAGAACCCTGTACTTGGACAACAATCAAATTCTTGGCATGTTACTACTTCTCTCTGCCAATCAAGGTGCAATCCTTTCAGAAACAGGCCTCCCAAAGAAGAAGCTGTGCCCTACAGGTTCTGCTCTGTGGATGTTTCTTTTGACTTATCCATCTCAGAAGAGTATTAGTACAGATATTTTTCTGAATGATTTAGGAAAATTGTGATTAGACTGTCGTACCACTTACAATCTAGGTATTGAGAGTCAAAGCAGAAATTGGACTAGAAAAAATGAACTAGTTCTTGTTTCTGTTGTTTGTCTTCAGTGTTTTCCTCTTATGATAATGTTCATTTATTTTTAAATTAACTCAGTTGGTAGGCCATGCTAATGGTAATGTGTTAAAGAAAAAACCTCAACCTCTGGTTGAGACAGCAGACAGCTGGAAAGTCAAAAGCAGTTTTTAGCCACACTGCAACTTTTCTCTCTTGAAATCGGCCACATGAAAACTGACTCTCTCAGTGGGATTATTTTCTGTCAGTTTTCTTTAACAGAGGGCTAGTTTTTGAGAATGATGAAAGTAAAAAATTAGGAGAATCTAATGAGAATGAGCAATGAACAGAAGAGCCCCCAGATCAAGAAGGGGAAAAGAATGTCTTTGCTTGGTAGAAAACTCCAACATAGCAGGTTAAAAAAGAAAAAAAAAAAAAAATAATTGGATGTGTACAAAATGTTTGTAGGAAACAGAAATACAAAATAACCAAGTTAGTTGCCTGACCTACTATTCTTACCCCAGATTTTGCACTAAGTACTAACTACATAATTTTTTAAATTTGTTTTTAGCATATGAAGGTGCAAAAGAGAATGTGATTAATTTATTTTTTTTAAATATACAGGAAATTAGTGAACCCATTTTTTGACACTTATGTTGAATACATCTGAACTTTGTGCACAAATGAAGATATATGCATTCTCAACTGCCATAGTCTTGCCAGGACTGCTCATAAGCTCTTCATTATTTTGACTCACACTTGGACTATGTTTATTGTGAGCCAGACAGAACATCTGACAGTGTGCATTTTATGAAATTATTGGAAGTTTTGTTTTCCAGCTGTAGAATCTTCCCATGAATTGTGAAAGCTCAGAAAGGTCCAGCCTTTCTCTGTTGCCGGGCTTTGGTTGTGCATATGTTCACAAAACAGACACTTCCTAGTATCCAAGCCTTTCTCTGCAGGTGAAAAAAGCAGCTACTACATGATGAAGGGAAATGACAACTGAAATCTCTGTTGAAGGCTCCTGATTTACCCTCTTCCCCTGTTGCTTCTGAAGACTCAGAAGCCTTGACCTCCATCACTTGTTTTGCCACTTCACTGAAAATGCAATCACTTTTGGCTTTGACAAATATTCAAAATGACACTATCTGTCACCTGTCATCTCTGAGAGCAGAAGCAGTTTGACCCTCCAAAGATTTCAAAGATTTCCTCTTCTCTTTTTCTTTTTTTTTTCAAAAAAAAAAGGAAGTTGAATAATGAACCCTACCATCAGGAAAAACCATAAAGTGACGTCTGTGGAACAGTAATTAAGAAAAACCATGCTAGGCACTGGATTGGAGGGGAGGCTCTGGAGCTGTTTTTGACTGACATTTCAGAAGCCTCCTCATTCCCTGAATTGACATGGGAGAGAAACAGCACATATAGAGAATGTTTTTTGGCATTTATTTTGAAATGTTACTGTTACTGTAATTTGTGTTAATAGATGATTTATCTCCATCACTTCTTTATCTTGGATAACTTGTGATTTTATCTGCGTCTGACTGCAGGAATATGGTGAGGAGGATCTTCCTCCTGAAGTGGGGACTGAGAGTGATAACTTTTCCCTATGATTTTGCTGAAATGCATCAGCTCTAATATTCAAATCAGAGGAAGGGATTGGTATCTGTCTTAAAAACATAGAATCACTTAGGTTGGAAGAGACCCTCAAGATCATGGAGTCCAATCATAACCCCACTCTAGCACTTAAATCAAGTCCCTAAGAATCTCACCTTTATGTCTTTTAAACACCTCCAGGGCTGGTGACTCCACCACTTTCCTGGGCAGCCTGTTTCAGTGCTTCACAACCCTTTCTGTGAAGAAATTTTTCTTGATATGTGTTCTGAGCACCCCCTGGTGCAACTTTGAGGCCATTTCCTCTCGTCCTGTTGGTTACTACTTTGGAGAAGTACAGCTTTATATGCTGTAAACCAGGAGACTGAGACTGTTGGATTTGTAGTTTGGTTGTGAAATATTAAGGTGCTGGTTGTGTTCCTTCTGACTGCAACCCTTTCCCTCCGTGTGATCAAAGTGGTCAGACCTGTTCCGGTGCTCCAGTGTCAGCTTGTCCAGTTTCCCTGACCCACTGCCTGAGGCTGCTTTGCAGGCTTGGCTGCTCTGCTGCTGCTCCATGAGCCAGGGAGGCAAAGGAAATCAGTGTATTTAGCACTCAAGCCATGGGAAATCTTCTCCCCTCTGTGCTGTCCCAGCAGTGCACTGACCCACCGGAGTCAGACTGACTGGAGGGCTACCACTGGCATCACCTTTTTTCCTACTTTGGTCTTAATTGTGGCACAGACTTAATTCTCATCTAGGAGGAAGGATGCTGTGGCCATGAGTAGCACTCCCTTCTCACCGACACATTGGCTGACCTTCCCCAGTATAGCCAGGCTGGTTCCAGATCAGGCACCTACTGGGGAGCCCCATCCTGACACAAGAAGGACAGAGGCTGCTGACAGACTGCAGGGCTTGCCCAGATTTCACCGTTCATGCTTGGATTGTAAGAGCTGAAACTGCAGCATGGAACTCAGCAAAATATTCCCATCACCACACAGACACATACAGACACAACTCAGGAAATTGCACAGAGAATATGCAGAACATGGAGTTGGGTTTTCATTTGTTTCTTTTTAAATGCTCTACTACCAAATATTATATCAAGAAATACTTTGGGCACACAATGGGTGTAAGGAAAAATTTCCAAGAGTGGTCATGATGGTACATCTCCTAGCATACTTTTCCAGTGTTTAAGCATGACTTAAGTCCTGTAGGCAACATTTCAGATTTGCATTGCTTCAAGCTCTGTTAATTAATTATGATTTTTACAAATTAAGTTGTGTGCTTCCAGTTCCTAGCTGCTATTAGTGATATGGAATGCCTTCAGTCTGAACATATTTCTCAAAATCCTAAGCTTCCACACAAAAAATGTTCAATATCTTCTCTAAAACTTCATGGACAGAATGCCTCTACCCCTTCTTGTAGTACTTTCCTGTGGGGGGACAAGGAAGAAAACATTTAAATCAATTACTAGTAGTCAGATAATGCATCCAGTTACTTTTTTTAAAAGGATCTAGGAGCCAGAATATTTGCAATGGTGAAATTCAGAGGATAGGAAAATCCAGAGCCATTATCCACTGAAGACACGTGCGTTTCCTCACACTATTACATGGAGCACTGTAGGGCTGTAAATTGTCTTTGTTTCTGAGTCAGCACCAGCCCAAATGCCATCACTAACCATGCATTGCAATTATTTTTCTTTAAATGTGGAAATTGTTGGGGGAAGGGAAAGGCTTTTTTCTCTGAATTTTCACTCTTTGTCCATCTTTTTGGTGCTACTCATCCCTTTCAGCACAGGAACATAGTGTTTCATCTTGCTTTCCATTTTGTCTGCTCATGGACCTTGCACTGCTCCTCCTGAGTGCCCCTGACAAGGCAGAGCAGCTTCCATCTTGGATACCCCACACCAGCAGTGTTTGCCTGGAAACGGTGAGCCTGCTCTGAGAATTCAGGCTCAGGTTTTCGCTCTCCCCTTCATCTGTCTCTGTGTTGTTGGTAGCTGACAAAGCAAGCATCTTGGTCAGGAATGAGCATCCACAACCTCAGCACTTGTAGGGCTGGTGCTGCTAAGCTGGGGCTGAGGCTGCCACTGCTGTGAATGGAGATACAAGCTCATGGCACTGCCAGTGGGCTCCAGATTATCTCCTGCAGCCCCTGTCTGAGCAGGACACCAGACATCTGGCTCTGGCAGCATGTTCTGCACTGCAAGCAGAGAGCAACCTGTGCAGTAGGTGCTATGGGTAACCCATGAGGTTGTTTTCACAGCTGAGACAACATGACAATATTACCAGAAAAGCTAAAGGCCCAGGCACACCCTGGCAATACAGGTAAGGGTAAGGACACATCTCCCAAGTCTTTCACTGTCCCTCTAATTATCGTGCTGTGCATCCTCTAATTTTCCAGCATGGCGTGATTTCTCGTCAAAGCCAAATATGAACTTCAACATGGAGTGACACGGAGAAGGATAACACTGGTGAATATGTAAGGGGCTGAGCTTTTACTGCTTGAACTCCTAGCTAAAACCCACAAATTAGCACTTATGTCTTAGCTTTTTCTTTCAAATTCAATTAGAACAAATGGTGCACATGAAGTTGAAAGCTACTCTACCATTTAGTGGGCATTTAAAGACATAAATGCCTCTATGTGTGAAAAATCATGAATTGATCATAACACAATACTGGGATGTGATGGCATCATCACCTACTGTTTTTTGTACTCTGTGTTGCTCATGTATTGGCACTATTTAGATGCATTTTGCAGTTGTTCTGACACACCCAGCCTAACACCTGATGTACCTCTTTTCTGTGTTGACTATTGATGTTATGGTATCACATAAAAAAGCTACATTTTCCATTGTATGCCAATAATTAAAAGGATTAGTCAGATTTCATTCTCCTGTAAAGAGTTAATCAAAGACTCTGAGTTACATGGTAAATGATTCTTCATATTAAAAAATAGCACCACTTGTGATTTTATTATTGTTCTTTCCTTGGGATGTATTAGTTGTTTTACTATTGAAACAGAAAGGAAAAAAAAGAAGTGAAGGTACCGTATATAATTTTTATATCTTATAAAATTCTCTCAGTTTTTTATTTATTTCTTATTTCTAAATACATTTTTTTTGTTTTGGCTTTGGAGTTTGTTGTTTTGGTTTAGGTTATGAGGGCTTGATTATATCCTTTAATGTTTGCAGATAGTACCTTGCATTAAAAAAATAAGGTTGGACTTTGAGAAAGCAGCTTCTACTCCCATTGTAATCAGTGGAAACACAGTTGTATTCTTCACTCAGTTGTCCAAATGCTGCAGTGGGCTGAAACTGGAAACCAGGAATGCAGAGTATGATTCGAGCCAGAATTGCAATTCAATTCTCCCTAGTAATTCACAGATGCAAGTGCAGGGGGCGAGCTGAAAAGCAAAGAGCCATCCAGCCAAAAGCTTCTCCTTTCCCAGTGTGACACTAAAAGTTACCAGGGGGAAGAAACTGGGGTTGAGAAGAGCAAGATGTTCTCCACCTACCCATAAAGGGGCCGTAGTCTGACCTCTTCTTGGTAAGACCCATGCCAAATATGCTAGAAGAAGGGGAAAAGAAGGCCCAAGCCCATTAGTTGATGAGAAGACAGGAGATGTAGAGACTCAGTCTGGCATGGAGGGGCAGGGTGTGCTCCTCACACACCTGCTATTCCCCTCCACATTCCCCCAGCCATAATCCAAGCTGACACACTAGGACAGCCTTCAAGCATAAAGAAGCCAAACAGCCTCAGAAAGACAAGAGGACATATCAAGCATCCATCACCAGAGGCCAAACCCAGAGAAATCTGAGAGAGGTGAAAGAAGGCCATGTGTACTGTTGGCTAGCAAAACACTCTATCACACTGGCCAAGAAAAAGAGGTGTCTTGGAAATAAGGACTTATGTCACTGAAAGGGCTGGGATGCCAAGCACCTGGCACCATAGTGTTTTAAGTCCTCCTGTAGTATCCAAGAGATGGCAATGTTAACATTCAAACCATCATCCAAAGAGAAGGTCAAATCCTGGCCCAGTGGGAGAACTGAGATTTCAGCAGGAAGACATGAGGAAGAGTATCCCAGTGGTCCCTATTTCCCCATGGGAGCCAGACTGGAGCAAAGCTTCCTGCTCAGAAGCAGCTGGGACAAAACCTCCTTGGGTTAGCATTACCAGGCTATGTGGTGGAGCAAGCAGAGGATGGAAAGCACAGTCAAAAGCCATTTAGACAGAGCCTGCAAGGCCTGGTTGTGTCTAGAAAGATGTGTCTAGCAAATCTTCCCCATCCCTGTGGCTTCACTCCTGCTTCCTCTGCAGCAGGAGTCAGCAGGGTAGAGAGGCAAGAAGCCTCTCATGCCAGGGTTTCCAGCTGTCTCAGCCACAGGGGAGACCAGCCTGGTCTTTCTCTACAGAACTCATCTTTGCTGGACAAGGCTGTGCCATTGGTGCCGCTGTCTTCCTCATCCAGTTCTCTCAGAAGACAGTCACCGCTTCTTGGTAATCCTCACATATTCATAGACAGTGCCAGTTTGGCTAAAGCCTTTCATATTTTTCTCCGGAAGCTTCTTGAAGTAGTAAGCGGACAGGCAAGAGGCAGTGTACGTCACTGCATCACAGCTCACCAGCCCAGAGTAGTTCATCATCATCCACGCTGCCAGATTCACCCTCTGGCCAAGGACTGCCAGAGAGAGCGAGAGCACATGCATTGATGTACCTGTGCCACCAGCCCCACAGGACACTTCTAGGCCACTCATACAGTGGGGCCGGCAGAACCCAGGGGAACAACTGGCCACAGAGCCCATTTTCACACCCCTGGTCCATACCTGACCAGCTTCTGGGCAGGTTCTCTCCCATGCCAGCCTCCTGCACCACAGACACATGCCTTGTACCTGTGTATTCATGCCTCTCTGGGTGGCCAATGACTCCACAGAATGTTGTCCCATTGGTAACTGCAACAGACACTTCCCTGGCACACACAGAAAGAGTGTGGCTTCAGCAGCTGTCCTGCCTACCTGGCTTCATCCCTTCCTGCACCTCCTCTCAGCTCCAGCCTGGGCCACCTGCCATCCTGTTCTGAAAGTGCAGGTCACGGGGGCATGAGCAAGTCACCTCCTTGCTCAGGGGTGCAAGGGACAGGAGTGAAGTGCATGCAAGTAGTTTTGGAAACTTCCTCTGAGGCCACATTCCCCGAGCTGCCACCTGCAGAAGGCCACAGCCTTCTGGTGAGCAAAGAGGGAGGAAAGAAAGTGCCCACGATGTCACCACTTGTGATGGCAGCTACTTGAGTTCAGGTGGCTGGGCTCCATCCCCATTCATGGGCCAGTTGCCCAGAAGGGCCTGCCCCTGGCACCAAGAGCCTCTTGCCCTTAGTATCACAGAATCATTTTGGTTGGAAAAGACCTTTAAGATATCAAGTCAAACCACTAACCCAACACTGCCAAGTGCACCCCTACGCTGTCTCCTTAAGAACCTCATTTACGTGTCTTTTAAACACATCTGGGGATGGTGACTCAACTACTCCCCTGGGCAGCCTGTTCCAATGCCTGACAGCACTTTCTGTGAAGAAATTTTTCCTGGTATCCAATCTAAACCTCCCCTGATGCAACCTCTTGTCCTATTGCTCACTTCTTGGTAGAAGGGAGCAACAGCTTCCATGCTACAACCACCTTTCAGGTAGCTGTACAGAGTGAGAAAGTCTCCCCTCTGCCTCTGTTTCACAAGGTTAAACAGCCCCAGTTTCCTCAGCTGCTGGTGCCAGCACAATGGCTGGCAGGGAAGCGGGAGGTGGCCCCGCGTGGGCAGAAGCGAGCACGTCACCGGAGGAGAAGCAGCCACCGGACACCAACTGAGAGACAGTGCAGTCACCCATAAAGTAGAAAGCACTACTAAACAGCACTGCAGGTGTAGTGTTTCCTACTTTATGGATGAGTGTACTGTGGGCTACGGAGAAGAGAGCACCGCTGCCACCACAGCCGGCATGAGTCCTGCGCGGTCACGGAGCGGGGAACGCGCTGTGCCCAGCTCACGGGGGTGTCTGCGCTCGGCCGCCCGCCCCACGAGCACTGTCACCACCCCCGGGCTGCGGGTGCTCTGCTCGTCCCCCTGTCCCTCTGGGCTGGTGGGGCCAAAAGCCTTCCAGTGTCTCCTGACCCCTCAAACCAAGCAAGCTCAGCCCACAGTTACACCTGAGATGGAAGGACAAGAGCTTCAGCTGTCTGTTCTCTTTCACAGCTACAACTGTCCCCACATTCAGCTCCTCAGTCTTCCGACACCTCCCTCCTTCTTGGCCAGATCCAGCTCCTCTGAATGGCTCTAGAGGCCATCCCATCCACCTCCCTTCACAAATCTTTTGTCTGCAAGATGCTTGGTCCTGAGCCGGTGCTACTCACAGTGCTCCCAGGAGGTGGCTTAGAGGATCACTTCACCTTTCTTCACAAGCCCAAGGGCCTCATGAATGTCATGCACATCTTGGCCACAGACACAGAAGTAATGCCGTGAGCCATCCCCAGTACTCAGGAGGCTCATGGCCCTGGCAGAGACAACTGGTGACGGGGGAAGGAGAAGCAGAACTGACACAAGGAACAGTTTTTTGCTTTACGGCCGCCAGGATCTCAGCACTTCAGAAGTTAATCAGAAGACCAGTGGGGACATGGGTCCTGAAACACATCTAGAAATAGGCAATCAAAGTTGATATTCACAGTGTGTTGAGAGTGCCAGGCATCTGACCCAGATGCCTGCCTCAGAAGCCCAGCAAGGCAAGGGGCTTGATCACCGCCTGCTCCATTGACATGCAGGCAGGTTGTAGCTGTCTGATTGAGAAGACCTGACAGCCTGCAAAAGCCCTTCTCACAGCTGTGAGCAAAGCAGCTCTCACCAAAAGCAGGAGAGAATGCAGCAGAGGAAAGGAGACCAAGCTGCTCCTACCTGAAAAAAAAAAGAAAGGATTGCTACCTCCTGCAGACATTCAAATGCCATAATACTTGATCTGACACCCGGTTTGCCTGCATCTGCAAATGCATGCAGAGACAGCAGTGCTGGTGTCCCATCCCCACTCTGACTGCAGCTGTCCACTAGGATGCTTGCAGGAGATGCTTTCCTTGGCACTAGCCCCGATGGGGATCCCCTCATTCCCTGCCACTGAGAGGCACTCTGTGGCAGGGGAAAGTGCCACGGATCTGCACCTGCCACAGCGCCCATACCTATCTTCAGGCCGAGCTTCTGACCCACACTGCTTCCATCTGTATGCAGCTCCCAGTCTGGTTTTTCTAAGGGAATATCCCTTAAATCTGGAGAAAATAATTTGGCTTTCCTTCCTTTTTCAGCATGATTCCTTCTGCTGTTGCTGCTGCAGCAATGTAACAGACCAACTTGTCATCCCCAGCTTCCCCCAGCCCACAAGGAGAGCATGGCCACAGAGCTGGACAACTGCTGTCCAGTATGCCTGGACAGCTGGGAGGAGGCCAGCTGCATGATGACATGCCTCCACTAATGCTGTTACATATGTATCCTGTGGGGGGCTGAGAGCAAGCTCAAGTGCCCTTTCTGTAAAAGGAGGGTGAGCTCTATCTTGCACTCCATGCAGGGGTACGATGGCTTTGAGGTTCATGTCATCCTTCCACCTGTGGCACCATCACTTGTCGTCCACCTGACAGGAGGATCTTCCAGTCACCCAGCCACCCACAGCCTCTATCACCCTCCAAAAACCTAGCCAGCAGCAGCTGCCCGTGGCTCCAGTGGGTGGCTTCCATGCCTACATCTGGGCATTCTTCTTCCACATCTACCCCTCTGTTCTCCATTCCCTGCTGCCCTGGCTGTATCAGGAGCTGGGACAGGTCTTTGAGGATGCCAAGGAAACAGCGGCAGTGCACAGCCTTATCACATCCAGCCTGCGGTACTTCAGCCTGGATGAGGAGGCTCTGATCCAGCTGGTTCGGGCCTCCCTGGGCAGGTACACGAGGAGCTTTGTCCACCACCTGATTGACACTGTTGTGCACTGGTGCAGCGGGGAGGCCCAGCTTTGCATGGGCCTGGGGGATGGCTGTGCTGCTGGAAAGTGGGAGGACAGTCCCATGGCTGCCCCTGGCCAGGCTGCCTCCCAAGGAGGGTCTTCTGCCTCCAGCTCAGCCCTTTGTGGGGCTCCCAGCAGCTCCCACTCTGTCCCCGTTCCCACCCACAGGGAGCAAGAAGAGCCAGAGGAGGGTGTGCCAGGGCCCTCCACATAACCAGGACAGCGAACGTTCACCTGGATAGCCCAGTGACCCCTAAGAGAATGGCCAGCAAGCTCCAAGAACCCTTCCCAGCCCCCCAGGAAGCCACCCTGTCATCCTTGACATTGGGAGGGTACCTGAGGGACTGGCTAATCCAGGGCCGGGCTGCAGCTGGGGTACACACCAGCCCCTTGTGGTCCTGGCCCCCCAGATCTATTTAGCATTTAATAAAAGAAAATTAAAGCATGAAAACTGCAGAAAAAGCCTAAGTATTACCATCAATCCTGTTGGTATTGCTATCCCCACCTGTGCTGCTTTTTCTCCCTTTTCCTGAAGCTACAGTCACTGTTTCCTCCCATGTCTGCTGCACCCTACAGCTGCTGGGGTCAGCCTGGCTGGAGAGGGCTTGCAGCAGTGCAGCCTTTGGTTGTGAGTTGAGATTTTGTTGTTGATAAGTCCTTCTACCTGTGCCAAGTACTATTTTATTGTATCTCCCCGAAGTCAAGTGCTGCCCAGCTCCAGATCTGCATTTCTGCAATTGGGCAGATGTTTCCAGCCAGGGGGTCTCCAAGGACAACCCATGCTCATCACCCCATCTCCTCCTCCTCACTGCACCCTCTTGCCCCCCATCCTGGGGCTCAGCTCTCCTACCAGCCTGCACTGCCCGGTACAGCCTCGCTATGGCAGCGCCCAGATCCCTCCTGTGTAAAGTTACAATTTGGTGCTGCTCTCTGCATCAGCCTAGGGTTGTACCATGCCAAGTCAGGAGACCCAAGAAGTTCATCAGGGGGAAGTGTGAAGTCTTGCACCCATTTTCATTGAAACAGAAGTGGGTGAGTGTTCAGAAGAGGCAAAAAGAGTAAAAACAGGCTCAAATGATGAATGTCATGAAATATGTTCAAGTCTTTGCTTTGTCTTTACCTTTGCCTGGCTGGTGAATAATATGGAGTGGGCAGGTACAGGAGCTGTCCCAGGGAAGCCAGGCACACAGTGGGGAGCCAGCAGCAGTGGGCAGCTGGGGAAGAGGGCACTAGGGCAGTTCCCTGCTTCTGGTGGAAGTGATTGCAGGAAGGGGTGCATCAAAAAGGATGGGGTCTCCTGGCTAGTTTCACCTTCCCCAGCTTCTGCACTATTGAATCTCACCAGTCACTTCTGCTGAGAGAAAGCACAGGTACATGACAGAAGGACCATGTCACAGGTGTGCTTGCTACAAGTTTCACTGGCAGCTGAGATAGAGCAGAGAGGAACACAAACTCTTTTTTTTTTTCTTTTTTCTTTTTTTCCTGTTTTTTTTTTTTTTTTTTTTTCTTTTTTTTCCTGGAAAACAGCTCTAGAGGCACCAGAGTGCAAGCAATGGAAGCACTGCAGACATGCTGTCTCGAGTTAGGTACAATCTGTGGGGATGTGAAAAGCATCTCCCAGGCATCAGGCTCCCCCTCCTCGCTGTACACTCTCAGCTGTGTGTGGGGATTGCTAGTATTTGCTTTGGACCGAGAAAAGGCTCAGAGTGCCTGGGAATGTGAGCCCCAAGCAAAGTAACCAGCCTCTTTGTGTTTGGATTTACTAACTCAGCACTGAGCTGATTTGGCTCCTGGGAACTGGAGAAGCACACAAGCAAATGCACTTCTTTTTCCTGGTGGGAAGCTGGTTTGATGCTTTGTTACTGTAATTGCCAAATCCATCAGTCATTGCAGGCTGTCTTTAAGACTTCATCCACTTTCATCCTCTGCTCAGGAAGGATAGCCAGCCTATTTTGACAATGCTCACAGAAAAGTCTTTGGGATTTGTTTATTCTGGACTATGTCTCTGGGCACCCTTGTTCCTGTCTTTCTTTGAAGGTAAGTTCATCTGTTGTTATCCAGATTGTTTTGTTTGTGGTGGTGGTTTGGTTTGCTTTTTTTTTTTTTTTTTCTAAACGCCTGTCACATCCTACCCCAATTCTATTTTCGGGAGGACTTGTATCTGCTTTTAGTAGAGTAAGTTTGTGGATCTTAGAGTGCTGGGCACTTTTTTTTTTTTTTTTTTTTTTTTTAAACAAAGGATATGGTGTGTTTTGTTTTGTTTTAATGAAAAGTGAGTCTTTCCCACTTTCAGAAATGAATTGAAATGATTGTGTTTCAAAAGGGAGGTGTTCTTGCTCTCCTTTAAAAATTTAACCTATCTGTGTTTTTGGGGGGAATGGCAAATTATAACTCCAAGCTGGACAGGATCACTGTGAGAGTCCTGTAGGTGTGTTAGTGAAATGGTGTTCTACAAAGAAAAATGACCAGAAAAAAATTCTTAACATTTTTAATGGGAATTTGGGAAAATTCATATTTGCATAAATACCTATATTTACTCTTTCTTGATTTGTTTTTTTTGCTTCCAACTTTCAGTATGCATAACAAAAATCCTTCCAGATAGTGACAGGTGTAAGTTGGAAACATCTAATATCAATAATAATGGGCTTCTGTAGTCTAAGGTGTCACCTGTGACCAAATTGTCTTCTGAAGTTTCAGCATGTTACAAACAAAAGTAGGAACTGTGTGATTGTTCCGAAACATGGAGGATTGCAAGACTGAAAATAAAGAACTTTTAAATGAGAAGGGAGGTTGAAATGGCCACAGTCCAGAAAGGTGTTCAGGATTCTACACAAAATGGGCTTTTATTGCTCCCTAATAATTGAAACTAAACTGCAACTAGATATTAAAAACGCAGCATATTCCAGGTGTGAGGGACCATGTCATGTTACTCATGATTTATGCATAGAGAAAGGATGATTGTCTTTTTAAAGAAGAGAAAGTGACCCCTCTGTTTCAGAAGTGCAGGGGCATAGGAAACTTATGTATGTGTTGTTGCACTGGACTATTGTTGCCACGGAGAGAATTCCTCATTATTTTATCTGAGTCTGCAAAACATCCATACATTTCAGTATTACAGCTCTGCATTTCAGCTGCCTAATGTAGCAGTGGTATTGCAGAAAAATATTTACCCACCTTGCTAAATTAAGAAGCTTTCTATCTTTGTTTGTAAGACATTTCTGTGCTACTTCAGGAGCTGAACTAACAGGCAGGTGGTGGCAGCTCATTATTATATAACTCACTTTGTGTGAAGTCCCATCATGAGTAGTTGTGTACCCTGTAAATACTGCCTTTTAAATACTGAGTAATCACTAATTCTTCAGGGGAGATGCTTAGTTTCTCTGAGCAGCACACGAACACACAAACTGCTTCTATAAATAGTTCAGAGGATTTTTTGTTAGGTGCTTTTACCATCAGTTTAGAATTATGCAGTTTTACAGACAATTGCTGATGGAGAATAAGATGAACCTCTGATTAAGGTGGTCTGTGTTTGACCTCTGCTTTGTGTTTATTTGAAGGGAAGGGAAGGGAAGGGAAGGGAAGGGAAGGGAAGGGAAGGGAAGGGAAGGGAAGGGAAGGGAAGGGAAGGGAAGGGAAGGGAAGGGAAGGGAAGGGAAGGGAAGGGAAGGGAAGGGAAGGGAAGGGAAGGGAAGGGAAGGGAAGGGAAGGGAAGGGAAGGGAAGGGAAGGGAAGGGAAGGGAAGGGAAAAACAAACCACCATATTGTACAGTTGCTGCAGAAGGGAAAAATCTCAAAGTAATCTTAGCATGTTATCATTAGCAGAGTCTTCTAACAGTAAGCTCCAAATAAACTGCCTCAGGATTCCTCAGTGCACCCACATGGAAGTCACAGCAAGTCCATCATCATGAACGTCACTCTTACATAGTGCTGAGTTATTTCAACAGAATGTATAAAAATTTCTCAACTACTGAAAACTCCTGTGGGGCTGCTTGACAGGAAAGTTGTGACAACAACTAGGTAAAAACCAAACAAATATATAAACAAAAACAAACAAACATACAAACAAACAAAGAAACAAAAAAACCCCTAACAACAAAAAACCAAAAACCATTAAGAAGTCAGTAATTTTTTCTGGTCCTTTCCACAACTTTTTGCTTCAACTTGACTCTGCCTGCATTACTGCTAGGAGCCCTGATAGGCATGTCAGGCATGTGAGGTAATTACAGCCCTCCTTCCCAAAATGCCTGGAGCTAGTGATGCTTTCCTGGGTTATGGGGCCTGGTTCTCAGCCTCCATGGATCCCAGACGAAATCTCTCAAAGCCAAAAAAACCCTTCCAGGCCAGGTGCAATTCATGAAGGAGCATCCAGAGTATGGAAGGACCCTGTGAGTCCCAGCAGCTACATAAGAACCTTAGGTGAAGCATCTTGCTGCAGGGAGAGCTAAGAAGGGAGGGATCAGACCCACTCCTGCTCCTTTCTCTGAGCATGGCACAGTATGGGAACTGGAGGGCAGATCGCCCTGCAAGGGAATTATCCTCCTGAGAAACATGTCCTAGCGACCACATAGGCACCTAGCCTCTCTGAGGAGGGTTACTTTCAGCTCAGTACATAGGCACATTCTGACTTTGAACAGCCAGCAAAGTTAAACATGCATTTTGATAGTTTTCAGTCGACCCATGCATTCCTATTGCTGTGCTTTTGTGTCCTTTTTTTTAAACGAGGTCACTGAAGTGCCACACATGCCACACAGAGCAGAGTCAGTCCTCTTAATTTCTGTGCTCTGTGCAGCCAGATATCAGGGTCATAGTCTGGCCATGTGGCTTTGAAAAGCCTAACAAAGGCATAGGCAAGCTCAGGACAGAGCCCTTCATCTGCAGTCTGGTGGGAATGTAAGTGCTTTGCAGTATGGGACAAATCTTATTGGCAGGGGATGCTGCAAGTGAGCTAAACAGCTAAAAGAAGTAAATTATTCAGTAACTCTGCCTGTCTTGGTGTACCCAGCCTGTACGAAGTAGCTTTTCTTTGGCTCACTCACAATACAGAGTTGAATTCCTGTGCTACACTCATTTCATGCTTTCTCATAACTTTGCTTTTAGATGAATCTTAGTGATCACATCAGAAGACAACTGGTGATCTCTAGGAGCAAAGATACTGTTGTTGATTCACTTCCATGCAAGCAGGTACTGTTCCCACAGCAGTATCATTGGCAAGACAGTCTCGAAAGGCCGGATTCTGCTGACAAGCCACAGTTTCACTCATGTGAGCTAGTTAAACTGAGGTGACACAAGTTTAGAGGTCTGTGTAGCAGGAAGAATCAAGGCTGGTACTGAAATCACAGAATCACAGAATCACGGAATCACAGAATCGACTGGGTTGGAAAAGACCTCAGAGATCATCAAGTCCAACTCTTGGTCCAACTTCAGTCCATTTACTAGATCATGGCACTAAGTGCCATGTCCAATCTCAGTTTAAAAACCTCCAGGGAGGGTGAGTCCACCGCCTCCCTGGGCAGGCCATTCCAATGCCTGATCACTCTCTCTGTAAAGAACTTCTTTCTAATATCCAGCCTAAAGTTCCCCTGGCAGAGTTTAAGCCCATGCCCCCTTGTCCTATTGCTAACTGCCTGGGAGAAGAGACCAGTCCCCACCTGGCTATAACTTCCCTTCAGGTAGTTATAGAGAGTGATGAGGTCACCTCTAAGCCTCCTCTTCTCTAGACTAAACAACCCCAGCTCCCTCAGCCTCTCCCCATAGGTCTTGTGCTCAAGTCCCTTCACCAGTCTTGTTGCTCTTCTCTGGACCCACTCCAGCACTTCAATATCTTTCCTGAACTGAGGGGCCTAGAACTGAACACAATACTCCAGGTGTGGTCTCACCAATGCAGAGTACAGGGGAAGGATCACTTCCCTTGTTCTGCTGACCACGCTATTTTTGGCCTTCTTGGCCACCTGGGCACACTGTTGGCTCATGTTGAGCTTCCTGTCAACTAGTACCCCCAGGTCCCTTTCTGCCTGACTGCCCTCCAGCCGCTCTGTGCCCAGCCTGTAGCGCTGCAGGGGGTTCTTGTGGCCAAAGTGCAGGACCCAGCACTTGGCCTTGTTGAACTTCATCCCATTGGAATCAGACCATTTTTCCAGTCTATCCAGATCCCCCTGCAGAGCCCTCCTGCCTTCCAGCAGGTTGACACTCACTCCCAGCTTGGTGTCATCAGCAAATTTCCTGATGATGGTCTTAATCCTCTCATCTAAATCATCAATAAAGATGTTAAACAGGACTGGACCCAACACTGACCCCTGGGGGACACCACTAGTGACTGGCTGCCAGCTAGATGCAGTCCCATTCACCAGCACTCTCTGGGCCCGGCCCTCCAGCCAGTTCTTAACCCAGCAGAGAGTGCACTTGTCCAAGCCATGGGCTAACAGCTTTTGCAGGAGTATATTATGGGAGACAGTGTCAAAGGCTTTGATGAAGTCTAGATAGACCATGTCTACAGCTTTCCCCTCATCCACCAGGTGGGTCACCTGATCATAAAAGGAGATCAGGTTGGTCAGACAGGACCTGCCTCTCCTAAACCCATGCTGGCTGGGTCTGATCCCTTGTCCATCCTGAAGGTGCTGTGTGATTGCATTCAAGATGATCTGCTCCATAACCCTGTCAGACACCAAGGTCAGGCTGACAGGCCTGTAGTTGCCAGGGTCAGCTTTGCAGCCCTTTTTGTGGATTGGGGTAACATTCGCCAATTTCCAATCATATGGGACCTCCCCAGTGAGCCAGGACTGTTGGAAGATGATGGAGAGCGGCTTGGTGAGCTCTTCTGCTAGCTCTCTCATCACCCTAGGATGGATCCCATCTGGTCCCATAGACTTGTGAGGATCCAGATGGCTCAGTAAATCACCAACTATTTCCTCCTGGAATACAAGGGGACTATTTGGCTACCTATCTCTGTCAACCACCTCCAGAGGCCAGTTGTCCCGAGGGCCACCTGTCTTGCTGGTAAAAACTGAGGCAAAGTAGGTATTAAGCACCTCAGCTTTCTCCTCATCTTTGTTAACTATATTTCCCTCAAAGTCCAACAGAGAATGGAGGTTTTCCTTGCCCCTCCTTTTGTTATTAACATATTTAAAGAAGGACTTTTTATTATCCATAACAGAATTGGCCAAATTAACTTCAAATTGCACTTTTGTTTCCCTGATTTTTTTTCTGCACAATCTAGCTATTTTCATAAATTCTTCATAAGTAGCCAGCCCTTTTTTTTCCGTAGTTGGTAAACTCTCCTTTTATTTCTGATTTCCTTCAGAATCTCCCTGTTTAGCCAAGCTGGTTGTCTTCCCTGCCGGCTAGCCTTTTGGCACACTGGTATAGCTTGTTCCTGTGCACTCAAAACCTCCTGCTTGAAGCATGTCCAACCCTCCTGGGCCCCCTTGTTTTTAAGCATTGTTTCCCAGGGTATACTCTGAACTAGACTTCTGAATAGGCAAATAGGCAAAAATCTGCCTATAAATACCCATATATGGAGTCTAAATTCAGGCTCCAGCTGGGTAGGACTGATGGAAATGCAGTGAGCTGTGTTAATCAAACTGGTTTACTTCAAGGAGACATATTGATGTGGGGAGTACAATGTAATGCCATTGGTAATTTATGTGGTTGGTGATTGAGCTCCACCTTTAGATCTCATAAACGTTACTAGAATAGAACTATATGTTAATGTAAGATCACTTAGTATCTTTCATACTCTTAATTTGAGGTCTGAAGGTCACATTCACCTCGGTTCTCCACATTGTCTACGTTGGTGCTCTGAGTTGTGTCACCCCACTGTGTGATACACAGCCTCAAAGGTAACAATGTAGCTGATGCAAGTTTAAAATAGAAAATATATAAGGACAACCTTTGCTTGTACAGCAGGTCTTTTCTTCCATATTGGCTAAAACTTCTAGGCAGCATGAGTACTTAGGAGTGTCAACAATGAGATGCAGGTAACTCTGTCCTGCCTTGCTTTCTATTGGCTTTTCTCAGTTAAAGAAGTTGTGGTTAGCAGCACACTGGCATGGATGTCTGCAATTCTTATCACCTTCCAGAAATGGATAACTTCCAGAATGTTGCAGAGAAAGCCACACTCATTTCTGTTTTTAATGCAACATAGATTTGGACAAAAACCAGGACTTAGAGGGAAAGTATAGGCTTGAGGAGATGTCATTTTGCATTGAGAACTCAAACAACCTAAAGCCAGTTTGCAGACTGGGCTGACAAGACTGCATGCTGTGTTCCCTGAAGCTCAGCTGTAGCTATGAAGCTCAGCTGTGGCTACGTGGAAAAGAATCTTTGGTCAGTTAGATCTCCACCATTCCAAGAGAGAAAATCAGGTTGCAGATTGGAAAATACATGTCTGTGGAAGCTGAGGTGAGAGAAGATCTGATGGATACAAACTCATAGGCTGGTAGAATAATTTGACTGGAAAGGACCTCCAGAGGTTGCCCAGACTAACTCTTCTTCTCAAAGCAGTGACAGTTCTATTAGGTTACTTCCTGGGTACTCAAGCTGGGAAGATCTACAAGAATGGTGATCTCTCCTATGTGGGTACCCTTCAGAGAGAAAAAGCCTTCTATGATACCATGGCAATGCCCCATGGTGCAACTCGTATCTGATTAGTGCTGTCCCTGTGCACCTCCCAGAAGAGTCTGGCTCCTTCATCATATAGCCGTACTTCATGACAGCTGAAGGCAGTCAAAAGAGCTTCTCCTTGCATTCTCATACACAAGTTGATCAAAGGCATGTCTCTTCACCTCTCATTGGACATTTTGTGCTCCAACGGCCCATCGTCCGAGTGGTCTCCACTCAACTCACTCCACAGGGTCAGTGTATGTCTTGTGCTGCCCTAGGGAGGCTTTATTAGGCACAGTGCTGACTGTGTGTCATGCAGTTGAGTCTCACTGATGTTGAATATAGGCTAGCTGTAGAGGCTACTGCTGTTTAGTGTATTCATCACCTCTGAGTCAGTAGGTTTGGAAAACAAACAAACAAACCAACCAAACCAAACCAACCAAACAAACAAAAAACCCCACCAAACCAACGAAAAACACACACACAAAAGTAGGAGCTCATAAAATAATGCAGAAAATACCTTACACAGTTCCTAGCCATCTTGTGTTGTTTTTCAAGAACTTCCTCATCTTGAGTATGAAAGGGTCAGAGCAGGTCATGACAAATAATGGACTACATCCCCATGAATATTGTGTCATTTTACAAAAGTCATCAGCAAACTGAAATCTAGCTTAAGCAGTTGTAACAATAGGAAGAAGAGATAAAAAATTTAATAAATAGTTGTTAGATAGTTTGCAGTTGTCAGTGTTTCAAGCAGCAAATGGACAACAACTTTGAATTGTACCCATTCTTGTTCACGCTTTACACACAATTCATAAAAGACAACTGGACAGCTTCAAGAGCTCTAAGCAAAAGACTTGCCTTTCTAATATAGCCAAACAGCTATCCTGCAGCATACCCTCTGCAGCAGTGTTTCATTCAAGGTCTAAGCCTTATAATGTAGTTGCCAGAGATATCAGGGTCCCCAGTTTTCATTTACTTCATAATCCAAATTTGTTGCATTGTTACCTCAGCCCACTGGTATCTCCTTGCTATTGTTGGGTCTACTTAAACATTACCTGGCAATAACAACAGGAGAGCAGGACAATAAAGAAAGAATAGTTCAAATGGGAATAGGTCTGTGGGTAAGAAAAGGAGACATGCTTCTCCAGAGGAGGCCTCTTCCCAAGTGGACAAATCATTTCTTCTTTGGGTCAAAATGCTCTTAGCAGACTCAGGAAGTCTGTATGCTGGGGAATACAAGAGGTCAGGCCAGACAGCACAGGGTCACTTTCTGCTCTTCAGGTTAGTTCTGGTCTCTCTCAGAGACCAAGCATCCCACATCTGCAGGCATTGCCATTGTATCACAAGATGACAGTCATACACCACCTGGACATGTGGCGCACCAATTTTGTTTTGTTTTGTTTGCACTGACATAATTCAGGAGCATTAGATGGAAGCTGCAAAAGCTTTCGTTCAAAAGAGTAATGCTAGGACAAAATCAGGCTCCCCAGATCATAATTGTCTGAAAGTATCTCATTTTCACTGTAGTTTATCTCTACTCTTAGGATCAGTGACTCAGCCAATGCAGGTTAGGCTGGCAGAGTGCAGCAAGGAGAGACATATACTTCATATTCCCACTGATCCCAACAAAACCAGGACTTGAGGCCTGTAACAGAGGAAAAGACAATAGCATGTAGCATTCTGGAAATAGACAGATCAAGGCTAACCAAGGCTCAGCTGTCACTGAGACCTTGTGGCATTCAGAGTCTAGGAAAAAAAACAGCTGTAACCTTCATGATACAGATCATACTCAGCCACTTCATATGCACATAAGCAAATCGGGGCTCAATCAGCCAAAACAAAGCACTTCTTACCATTTCAGGCATCCTAAGTCAGATCTCCACAGACCTTCTTTGATTGGTCATGAGTCTAATTTGCTCAGAGACGGTCATTTACCTCATCAAGACAGTATTAGAAGCAGCTTTTGTCTTCATTGAGGAATAAATTCAGACTCTGTGCTGAGAAATTTAATGCCTCTTTTAACAAATCCTAACTTTGAATGCCTGGACCACCTCAGAGGTCTTTCCCTTGGAAAAAATCCCATGATAGCAGACACTTCAGCTTCCAAAGCCTCCAAATTATCACCACCCAGGTAGCAACACAGCATCTTTTGCATAGACAGGCAGTAAGTTTTGCCTGGCCTAGTGAAAGCTAAGCAGTGCTTCTCAAAACAGAGCTTGAGTCTCATCTGCAAAGGTTTTATGTAAGTTTTGCTTCCCAAATAGGAAACTGTTTCAGATTTGGGAAAATGTATCCTGATATTTCCCAGTTAAGGTACTAAGCCCTGAATAGGAGGACAAATAAGCAGCCATTCAAAATCCAGCCAAAATTTCCATCAAGTTAGCCCACATCCCTTTCACAGGACTCTGACACCATGTTTCATGTTTCACACCATGATTTGATTTTCTGATATGGGACAGAGAAGTTTGCAACTTTCTCTGCATTCCCAGATCCATGTTCATTTTGGACGTTTGTGCTTTGCAACGAGTGCAGCTCTCACTTTGCTCAAAGGCAACAGCTGAGACTTGAGTAATGTGGGAAAAAGGCAGGAGGAACCATCACTGCCCTTGCCTATTGCATCCTCAGGACCTTTGCTGCTTAACATTGCTATGAAAGTACTGGCTGGCAGGCTGGCAAGGCAGGAAACTAGCCATTCCTGGGTACATAACCATTGCCACTGACCAGCACTGTAGAAGGAGAAGGGGAAAGAATCACTGCAACATCTTCGGGCACACTGGGTTGTTCATTTCCACAATATTACTCTCTGTAACATTTCCACTCCAACCTGTCCTCTGCATTGCCCAGAGAAGTTAATATCACACTGCTGCTTAAGTAACAACACACTGAGGCAATGGTTTTGAAACAAAATCCCTCACCTCTTAACTATGAAAAAGGAACAAGCCTTCTCTGCCTAGTAAAGACATGTCTGTGGCTAAGGAATAGTGCTTGGGAGAACTAAGTTTGGTTTTTTTGTCTTTGCTCTCTTCATGTCTTGGGGACAAAATGACTTACCTCTTCTTGGGAAGTTAACTTATCTTCCTTCTCTTCCAGGATCCTGCTGACCCTGGTGTGGGCTTCTTTCTAATTATATTGTAAGATTTTCAGAGTGGGAAGAGGAGCCTGAAGAATTGTGTTGCACAGTAAATTGAAGATTTCATTGCAGCCTCTGTCACTGCTGTTATCTGCACTGGGTTTAGGAAAAAAAACCCTCTTCCTACCTATCAGCTTCTCAGCCCTAACCAGACCTGTGTATCTGCTTCCACTGAAAACATTATTATAGCTGTCTGTTCACATATGGCTTTCCCAGATCTGAGCTCTCCATATGTGCTTGGTATGGTGTTGAGTGGACTTTGGATAGGGAGGTGCAGATTCCCTGTGATCCTTTTCAGACATGTCTGTGAATGCTGTGCAGATTGCCACGGCTACTTCAGTGACAGCACTTGGTTGGTGAAGTTCATAGTGCTTTATTAAGAAGGACTTACCCTTGGTTTACTGTTCTGAGTGCTGAAACATGTAGGGGTGAATGGATGTGACAAGCTGCTCTGCAAGCCAGTGGGAGCAGGGAGTCCAGAAACCCACTTCAGTACACTGATGACCTTAGCTGCCTGGAGGAAAAGGACCTGGGAGTGGTCATCAACAGCCAGCTAAATAGGAGCCAACAGTGTGCCCAAGTGGCTAAGAAGACCAACGGCATCATGGCCTGTATCAGAAATAGTGTAACCAGCAGGACTAGGAAAGTGATTGTTCCCTTGTACTTGGCACTGGTGAGGCCCCATCTTGAATATTGTGTTCAATGTTGGGCCCCTCACTATAAGAAAGACATTGAGGTGCTGGAGTGAGTTCGGACAACACCAAGGAAGCTGGTGAAGGGTCTGGAGCACAAGTCTTATGAGGAGAGGCTGAGGGAACTGGGGTTGTTTAGTCTGGAAGAAAAGGAGACTTATTGGTTGCTACGAGAGCCTGAAGGTGGTTGTAGCATGGAGGGTGTTGGTCTCTTCTCCCAAGTAGCAAGTGATAGGATGAAAGGAAATGGCCTCAAGTTGCCAAAGGGGAGGTTTAGATTGGATGTGAGGAAAACTTTCTTCACAGAAAGAGTTATCAAGCACTGGAACAAGCTGCCCAGGGAGGTGCTTGAGTCACCATCCCTGGACATGTTTAAAAGACACATAGGTGAGGTTCTTAGGGAGATGGTTGAGTGCTGGTGTGAGGTTAACAGTTTGACTTTATGATCTTGGGAGTCTTCTCCAAACTAAGTGATTTTATTATTCTATGATTCTGTATCACCAGTATTTCACATTTATCATACGATTTAGTTTCTTTCCATTGGCTTCCATTACTGCTCCTCCCCACAAATCACAGATGGCTAGCTAGAGTCACCTTCAGATGGCCACAGCTCTCTGTAATATCTCTAGCAAGTGGAGTTTCCTTCTTCACCACTTCTCCAACTCCCTCCTCCTGTGGTCCCTCCACATAGTTATATTGCATGGAACTACTGTAAACTAGCATTACACTAAAAACACAGGGGTTTTTCCACTTCTGCCTGTAGCCAGTTGTTTCTGACCTGGAGCAATGAGGCAGTTTAGATAACTATCACAGATTTGAGAAGTATCCCACTGTTAATATCTTAATGTGTGTCTGCTCACCTTACACACTTCTCTCAGCCTTTAAAACATCTGCACCAAGCCAGGAGGACCAAAAATATAAACTCACCCTTTCATTATGTAATGGCCTATATATTCTCTTTTTAGCATGTTGTCCTATGCCTGAAGTCTCTGAGATTGAACCTTTCCTAGTATACCCTTTAATACCCATCTCTGCTGGGAGCTCTTTATCTGCTATGAAAGAACAGAAATGACCAATATTAGGAAGATTAGGTCCTTTTTGCCTAGGAAAACAGAGCATTTCCCACATTCCTCCGGGTATCTAATGAGTTTTGCGTGTAAGATGCAGAAACAATCTGCATAGCGAAAGCCAAAGATTAGAGCCAAAGATTACCCACAAGGGAAGTAGATTAAAAAGAGGTTTTAAATGAGAGAGGTATTCAAATACACAACATGCAAAGACAAACATGCACACACAGGGTTGAGGCAGCTAATGTGATTTCAGTGTGTGAGTACTCTTCCCTGAAGATGTGATGGCAAGCATTTAAAATCAAAGGACGTTGAAAGAAAGAATGCATTTTCAGCCACAGATAAAGGCAACAACACTGCACATAAGAATAAAAGCAGATGGGACACGTCTGTGTTTCTGGGGATTAAGTGACATATGGCAGTGACGTGCTTTACATTCTCAGAAATCTGCAAAATATGCAAAATAAGGTGGGCGTTAGAACATGTCACATTTTTAAAGTGCTGCTGTCATTCCAATTCTTTATGCCAATGAAGTTACCTCTGAAAATAGTTGCTTTTATTTTGATATTACTCCTGTTACTTCACCCATAATTCATAATTGCATATAGTGTGTGTGTTTGTTGAGTCTTCCTGTGATGATTTTATTTGTACTCCTAAAGAAATAGCTGAAAATCCCTGTAAGAGTACAGTGATGAAGTAAAAAGAAAGTAATAATAATAGAAGAGGAGCTATGGCAGAAAATTCTGCAGGTTGTTAGGAAAATACTTGGAAGTTCGAGGGTTTAGCTCTGACACTTAGAGTTTTTCATTACAATTTTTTTTCTCTGTAAATGTTCCGATTATAATAAGACTGTATACAGTCATTACACAAGAAGATGTAACAATACATCTCAGTATACTTACACTGTGTTTTTTTTTTTTTTTTAAAAGGCCAGAAATCCACTCAGTTTCTTTTAGGAGACAGAAAACAAACAAACAAATAAACTAACAAACAAATCAGCCAAAACAGAAAGAACATGGCAAAGTAACTATATAT
The DNA here is from genome assembly GCF_964273445.1 of Streptopelia decaocto. NCBI lineage: Eukaryota > Metazoa > Chordata > Aves > Columbiformes > Columbidae > Streptopelia > Streptopelia decaocto. Next base: position 41,578,209 of record NC_138657.1, read on the forward strand.
CTATATATCTATCTATATATATATATATATAAAAATGACATAGATGGGGTGAAATACCTGCAGAAGGTACAAGGAGAGTAAAAAAATACCACAATATTGCTACAATTTAGGACATTTTGTGAAGTAGCAGAGGATAACATATTTAAAAGCAACAATGTGATGGACCAGGAACATGCTGATTTTAGCTTACTGTGCTCTACAAAGCACTTGTATATGCAAACAATTCTAGAAACTGTTTTTGAGAAGGGAAAGAAAAAAGTGCATGTTTTGTAGTTCACAGACATGTTAGCATGCATATGTATGAATATAAAGTGATGTGGGAAGAATACAATATTTGGTCTGAAAACCATTGATCCTTTAGGTGCCAATAACACCCATAATCTTGTATGAATAAAGTAATAACTTGCGTGTAAGGCTCAGGTCTCTGCCAAAATAAATGAGTAGCAGTTAGAAAACATTCAGCTAGCAGCTGGCCCCAAAAAAGTTCAAAGATTATGAAAATAAAACCAGTGAATGCTAGGAACCAAAGGTGGATTGGTCAATAAATACAGGTACTGTGTCTGAAAACCTTGTGGAAATCCATGCCCTTCTACCTACCCTCTTGTTAATATTTTTTTATTTATTCTTTACTGTTCACAGCAAACCATTATGTGGCACATACCAGGGATGCTCAGTCAAGGAGATTACTACTTTAGAGGCAAATGTGGAGAACTGAGAAGGGCTGGACTCCTGCCTTGTAGCTCAGGGAGCTCTGCATGCAAAGCAGAGCAGGGGGATTGACCAGCCAAGACCAGACATAACAGCATGGGTCCTAGGAAACAGGCCTTCCTGGGGATAGCATATGGATGGTCTGGCCAGAGCTAGTTGCAATTTTGACAGCCATTGCTACCAGACAACACTGAATAACCTCCAGTCCAAACAAGTACTTTCTCAGATCTGAACCCAAACCCACAGAAGAAACAAAGAGTAGTGGCATAGTGAGGAGCACGGGATCACACTCAAGCATGGAAGAGGCAATACATGCCCAGAGGATCCCACCTGGACATAGAAAGTGAAATAGGTTTATTGCCAGCCTGCAGCTATGTGCCTAGGGTACTATAACTCCTACACAGGCCAAGTAAAATTGTAAAGGAGTAAGCCAATGCAACCAATTAAACCATATGCAGCACAGAAAAAAGGAGGAAGGGCTTTGCCAGTTTTAGTCAGTTTTTTTTCTTTCCCTTTCCCTTTCCCTTTCTCTTTCCCTTTCCCTTTCCCTTTCCCTTTCCCTTTCCCTTTCCCTTTCCCTTTCCCTTTCCCTTTCCCTTTCCCTTTCCCTTTCCCTTTCCCTTTCCCTTTCCCTTTCCCTTTCCCTTTCCCTTTCCCTTTCCCTTCTTTTTCTCCTTTTCCCCTTCCCTTTCCTTCTTATTTTTATTTTTATATTATTTATAGATCTGTTTGTTTGATTATCTCTTTCTTTTTCTCTTTCATTTCTTTTTCCTACCGAAACGTTTGGCATACTTATTTTATTTTTAGACAGACTAGATATGTGAGTTATTCAATGATCAGCATCTCTTAGGTCACAAGAAAACACAGAGGCCAATTGAGGCAGCTCTCCTTGCCATTACTGGCTTCAGTCTGAGCTTGACCTTGGGCATGTACAGCTGCTGATTTACAGCTAACATCAGCCAGTACCAGCTTGATCTAATTTAATTGCAGTGTCTCAGAATTCAAACTCCTTTATTGATACCATGAAGGCTCACAGTTAGTATAAGAGATATCTGTGCAAGTCTCATCAGACTTTTCTCTCTTCCTCTAGCAATCAACCCACACTTTGTTCAAATACATGGATGCAGTTATTAACTTGTGCCACCCAATTCCCTGCAAATGTCAGAGACAGGTTAGAGAACAATTTCAGATTGTACAGAGACTAAAGCTTATGGGACAACCTAGTCCTTGGTCTAGTAAGTCCATGTCTCCTTTGTACTGAGGAGCCCAAAACTGGACCCAGCACTCCAGTTGTGTCTCACGACTGCTGGGTAGAGAGAAGGATCACCTCTCTTGACCTAGTGGTGAGGCTCTGCCCAATGCAGCTCGGGATGCTGGTGGCCTTTGCTGCAGTGTGCATTGCCACAGTGTGTTCAACTTGGTATTTTTAAGGACTCCCAGGACCCTTCTGCCAACCTGTTTTCTAGCTGGTGGGGCCCAATCTATCCTGGTGCCTGGGGTTACTCCTCCTCAGGTGCAAGACTTTGAACATCCTTTCACTGAACTTCATGAGGTTCCTGTCTGCCATTTCTCCATTTTTTGAGGTCTCGCTCAATGGCAGCAAAACCATGTGCTGGATCAGTCACTCCTTCCAATTTTGTACCATCTGAAAACTTGCTGAGGGTGCACTCTGTCCCATCATTCATAACAATGTTAAACAGCATTGGCCCCATTATCCACCCCTGGAGCACTCCACCATTGGCTAGCTCTTGGACTTTGTACTGCTGATTACAATTCTCTGGGCTTGACAGTTCAGTCACTTTTCAGGCCACCTCACTGTTCACTTATCTAGCCTATGAGGCGTAGATAAATGTCTACGAGGATGTTTCCAGAGATGGTGTCAAAAGTCTTGCTAAACTTGAGATAAACATCATACTTTCAAATTTTAATGAGATTGTATGTTTTCGTACTGCTTTAAAGGTAATTGAGAAAGAAGAGGGACACTGTCTGAGGATGTAAGACATAGAAACTCTTTGTTGCTCAAAGCTCGTTTATCTGGAAAGCATGACCTTTTCCAGTTAATTGTACTTTGCCTGTAACATACATAGGCAAGCAAGTCTGACATTGCTTTTGGGAGACTGACCTGGCAACCTTAAATATTGATGTCCAACTTCCAGCCTACTTTAAAAGATGAAACAGTTACACTGTTTTTTTGTTAATTTTCTGCGACTGAAAGGTTGGTAGTAGTAAAGTTTATTCTGCCACTACTCCTGTGAGATCCAGACTTCCCCATCCCCTCCAAACGCTCTATTTAGCACACAAGGATGTAGTGTCACAATGCATTATGGGGAAAAAGCAGAAATCTCTGGAGTATGAAACATTAAGTATTTGAAGATCACAATTTAAAGAAGAAGTAGTCTATGAAAATACAAGTCTGACTTGTCACTCGCCTCAGTTCCTTCTCCAAAGCAGCTGTAGCAGTGAGACGGCAATGTGATTAGACTAGCCACGTCTTTGTGGTATCAATAGCTGCATTGACTATTTGCCAGGACACCTCAAAGTCGCCACGGCTTCTGCATCTAGGTTATTTTGTAAGCAAAACCATGCAGCACACAAACTTACGTTCACCAATGCCAATTCAGCAGACTAAGAATTGATCAGCTACAGCTGCAAGACACAAGAGGTCACAAAGTAACTGGGCCACATTGCAGAGGGCATAGTTGAAGAAACATTGGAAAACCAGGTGCAAAGTTGCAGTACTGGACTACTTCACAAAGTTAAACAGGAAAAGGGGCCTGGCTTCAGCATGGTTGGAACACACAGTACAAAGACATCTTCCGAAGCAAACAGCAGAGGGTTATGTTCAGATCTTTCCAAGTCAGACCTCCGTTGGTGGGGGCTATTTTAATGCACCACGACAGCGACGATACCAGGACACTCTAGCAGCCCAGCTGACTTCCAGGGGCTGGTGAAGGGCACTTTTACCTTGTAAAAGCTGAGGCAGTCAGTTTAAAAGGAACGTTAAAGGCAAATATTACATAAGTACCCAAGATGAGAGCAATAGTGCAGGCAGTCATTTCTTTCTGAAAGCACAGGAATATGGGGGGCGAGGGGGAGGCAGGTGAATGAAAGGACAATAAATTTGCTCAAAATACAGAGCCTCTTTCCATAGAACAATGTGTAGTGATTCTCACTGGTTTCCTTTCCACAGAAGGATCTTACAAGGGCATCAGAGTCTGCTGAGGCACTGGAAAGCAAGTACTAAGCCATAACAGAGGACCTAAATCACTGCCTTTGGTATTGGAAAACTGAAGGAAACATTAATTTAACAGACTTATTAACTGTAAACTACATTTGCTATTAGCTTTAAAAGGCATGGCTGCTTTGCTGGGCACAGTAAGAGACTGAGGAAGGCAGAACTGGTTGTTCTGGTTTGTTTGCATTGTCAAAAAGATGTTCATCAGAACCATGAGAGGAGTCCTGGTCTCAATGTGCAGAGCTCTGCTCAAGAGCTAAAAAAAGTCACACACAGAGACTGGGAGCTGCAGTGGATAAAAAATGCTTCAGTCCAAAGTAATAGTAATTTAGAGTGCAGATTCCCTGCCAGGGACTGGATTTCTACAGTTCAGGGAATATGCACTCATGCTGACAGGACTGGTTTAGCCTCAGAGAACCTACAGCTCATTACCCTCACTCTGTTAGATGCAGCTCTTAGGTAGACCTCAGGCTGCCACTGGCCAGAGCACCAACACCCACACTGTTTGGGGGACTCAAGCTCCTGGGTATTGTGTCCAAGCAAAGTGCTCACCTTCTTATGGGAAGTGACCAAATCCATCACTGCTACACTGCCTTGTCCATTGTTATTGTGGCAAGGAAACCTGGTCACCCAGGTTAGATGGATGCTCTCCACACCCACCCCTAAGATGGGGAACAGGGACACCTTGCAATTTAAGCATAAACTGAAATTCTGCTGATCTTTAACATGCTCATGTGTTTCCGTGACAGCTTCTGTGTTGAGGCTATTGCCAGTGGAAGCTGAATTAAGCATCTAACACCAGAAATTCAATATCATTATACATACCTGTCCACATTCTAGCCTTCATAACAACACTTCATTAGGTATTAAAAAAGTGTGCTGCCATCAGAAGGAAAAAAGGCAGGGAAGTAACTCAAAGCCTGGAAAGACTGCCACACAAAACTGAAGAGGGTAAGAAGAAGGCTTGTTACTGTTTTCTGAGCACAGAAAAGGGACTGATACATGAGTGCCAAGAAATAAGGATACCTGTTACTCATGCTGGGTAAACACACAATATGTGCAAATAATACTAATGTTGGCTTACAGTAGCCAGTCTCTAGGAAATAAGAACAAGCAAACAAAAGCACTGTGACTTCCTTCCAGGAAGCTGTTTGGTGGTTTTGAAGCCACATATTCACTATCAGCAAAGAGGGGCACCAATGGAATGGGATGTTTACTTAGAGCATCAAAGGCTGTTCAGTAGTTTCTAGCTGTTAGTAATGTGTTAGAGTGATAGTAGTTAATTTTTTAAGAGCTCACCAGCCATGTATGCAGAAAAACTATGTCTGTCACTCCCATGTGCAGAATTTTGGGGATTTTTTGCTAACTTCTTTCAAATTACAAACCTGTTAAGAGGGGGATTTCAACAAAGCAGGCAAACAATGGAGACAGTGTGACCAGCCCAAATTACAGATGCCTTATTTCTTCTCCCCTAGTCTCTCAACAGGGTGAAAGCCAGAGACGCTTGTACAGAGAACTGCTGAAAAACTACAATCGTCTTGAACGACCAGTAGTGAATGACTCCCAGCCCCTTGTAGTAGAGCTGCAGCTTTCTTTGCTACAGATAATTGATGTGGTAAGTTACTTCCTGTTCTGTTTGCTATGGCACTCATTCAGCATGCAAAATCTGATCTCTTGTGTAGCGACCATGCTTTTCCTCTTAATCAGGCTATCAGAGATGAAAGTAAACTGTCTTGGGTTAAACGTCCTCCCTAAATGCTGAAATACATGCTTTGGCACTTAGGACAAGTGAATATCCTGCTAAAAGCATAGACACCTCTGACACAACAGGAGCTGCAAGGAGATTAATTATTTAGGGTTTTTTTTCATTTGTTTTAAACAGAAAGAAAGGATTCTATAAATTAGAAGCCATGTGTTACTACAAATTATTAATGATACATTCTTCTCAGAGTTATGTGGGATGCAATAACTGAAGACCATGTGCAGTGTTCAAAGCTAACATCACTGCACTTTGGACTTTTTCATTATACATTATAATGGCAATGCCTTGTTCTCCCATTATATCTTTATCATGCACTACCGTTGAAGGAGCCTGCCCTGAGGTTAGAAATATATGAAAGCAAAACCTGGGAGCGTGGACACTTTTTAACCCATGGAAAAAAATTAATATAATACTGCAAATCTCTTTCTTCACCATGAAGAGGATTCTGTCTATATGATAAACCATGATGTACAGAGAGGATTTCTTTCATCTACATGGAAAAAACGAAGGAGGAGAACAATTTTGACCACCTTCATCCTGTCGACACAGCTGAGCATGTTAGTGCTCCTTTCCTCATCCTACCCTTTCTGTAGTCAGTATTATGGGCTGGTTTCCAATGCACCATAACTATTATGGACGGAACAAGGGATAGACAGAGAGATGTGCAAACCTTTGTGCAGTTGAAAACAAATTTGGCAGAGGCCTCAAATATTTAAAGTTTTGAAGTTCTCACAACCTTTCTGAAAACACATAGTGCACCAGGTGCTCTCCCTGAACATGCCATGAAAGTCTAGGCCCCCAGCATTGTGCCATACAACTGACAGATCCAGACAGTTGTGGTGCTCCTGGAGGCAAGCAGCAGCCACTCAGGCAGGTTAAGCAGCTTTCTGTTTCGAAGCGCTAGCAACTGCATTGATCTGGAAGAGAAAGGACATAATTACTCTGAACTAAAGTCACTCATTCACATCAGGAACTCACAGTAGTCTTCATAAATTAAAAAGCAGAGAAAAAGCAGAGGAGTGGATAATGTCACTTGTTCTTTTCATCCTGGAGGAGACTTCACTGTGGTCTACAGCTTTCTCACAAGGGAGTGAGGAGGGCAGGTGCTGATCTCTTCTCTCTGGTGAACAGTGATAGGACCTGAGGGAATGGCAGGAAGATCTGCCAGGGGAGATTTAGGTTGGACATTAGGAAAATGTCTCTTCACCAGAGAGTGTTAGAGCACTGGAACAGGCTCCCCAGGGAGGCAGTCACGGCCCCAAGCCTGACAATATTCAATAAGCATTTAGACAGTACCCTCAGACACATGGTGTGAATTTTGGGGTTGTCCTATGCAGGAACAGGAGTTGGACTTGATGATTATTGTGCGCCCTCAGGACCTCCTATGATTCTATAAAATCCTTCAGCTAATTTCAAGTACTTTTCATCAAGCAATTCCAGGTTTAGCAGGGGAATCTTAGCTCCAAAGATCTTGCTCCAGACATTCTTTTTTTCTGATGATATTTTCTTGCAGTAATTTGAAGGTTGGGGTGGTAAAGTGGGCTTTTTATCCTTCAGGCTGTGACTGTACATTTGCAAAGTCGAGAGGAGTTATATTAAAATTTTTCAGTCAGGCTTCACATTGACATGTGAAACCCATCCTTTCAGGAAACCAGCATTTCTTCAAGCACTTTAGTTACATTATGTCAATGTCCATTACAACAAATTTAATTCCAGTCTTCCATTTTTATAGTCTACAACAAGAAATACGTAACCTAAATGGTTATACATACCAGAAACAAAGCCTTGCTTGTCTCCGTCTCTGCACACACTACAGATACGGGAAGTTAATCAGCTCAGAACATTGATGACTTCTCCCAGGTCTTGCAAAATGCACCCAAGGTGTTTTTAAAAAAAAATCCAGAACCATCTGAAGGGTTTATCCCCCTCCTCTGTGGATGGATAGAAAATTCCTTGGCAGCCAAGTCCCTGTAGTAGAAGGGTCACTATGGCCTCAAGAAGTGGGTAAACCAAACGGCCTGTAAGTCCACAAAACACTGCTCCCTTGGGTTCCTAACTCAAGAAGCAATGTGTAAAAATGCCCCAGCAAGCAAGTCATGAGCATGGACACAACACCTCAGCCTCCACATCTTGTTGGACAGACTGCAGCACCTGGATGCTCCAACTGCTGAAGAAAATGCCATTTCAAAAGGAGCATCATGATGGCCACAACAATGTAAAGGGTGAAAGAAAAGTAACCTCTGTTAGCTGACACACCGTGAGGCAAACCAAGTGGGTGTCTCTCTATTCACTCAGATGGAAGGCCAGGGTGAGCAGACTCTGCCTTCTCAGCTGCCCTGCCTGCACAAGACAAAGCAACTGGTCCACCAGTAGTTCTCGGTCAGGGAGGAGTATAGACAACATCACAGTCTTTGCAATGGTGTATGCACTAACAAAGCACAAAGCTGCTCTTTCTGTGGATTTATGTGTCCAGCATGCTTCATTACCATAACAGAGCAGGGAGCTAGGCAAGGTCTCAGCCTGAAGGACTTCACGCACCACGCACTCTGGAGAGCAAACAAGGACTCTTGTGTTAAGGGGAATATGGTGTGTCAATGCATACAACAGTACTGCAGGACTCACTAGGATGCTTTGCAAGTGGTCATTGCAATGGACATGAGGCAGTGGGCCCTGGACTGGTTTCCGTGTGGAAGGAAGCAATATAAAGAAAAAGAAAACAAACCTCCTGTTTAACTGTTGCATGTAAGGAAGAAGGGGTCTGCCACTGATACTCACAGAAAATCACTCTTATCCTTGCCAAGACCTGGCATCACATCTGATGCACTTCTACCTGGTACAGGTTCCATGACATGCATCCATAAGTCTATTTTCTACACATATAGCATTATAGCATAATAAAATCTAAATTAATCTTCTGCAGCCATCCTGCTGAGAATGACATCAATGACAACCTAGATATGCTTTGCTACATAGTAAGATAGCTCCGAGGCCCCTGTGCTTTGCCAAATAGTAGTTACAAGTGACTTTACATAAAATCTCACCTCTTTTTCCCACATCCATCCAAGAAAATTTCAAAGCATGACTACTGTGGATTAGGTTTTCTGTACCTACCACCATATATCTAACTGCATAGGATCCTTGTGCTTTTTAGCACTCAAAGCCAGCCACCCTATTCAAAGCTGTGAAGAACATGTACTCTGCTTGTCATGGTTGTGGTAGACAAATACAAGTGAAGGGCCTCTTATCATTAGAGTTAGTAGTTTTTCCAGAATTCTATGTATTCACAGCAGCAATTGCAGACAGGATTCATTCTTTTAACTGGTAATGACAACAATGTGATTTACCATTATCTCTGGGTCAGTGTACCAGTACCGCTGCAACAATAGCCTCACTGCACTTGGTTGCCCACAGGAAAAGTTTGTTTTATTTGCTTTCTAGGCTGCACAGTATCATAGAATCATAGAAATGTTTTGTTTGGAAAAGACCTTTAAGATCATCAAGTCCAACCATTAACCTAGTATAGTCAAGTTCACCCCTAAATCGTGTCCCTAAGAACCTCATCTATACCTCTTTTAAACACCTCCATGGATGGTGTTTACCATCCTCTCCATGCAGCCTGTTCCAATGGCTGACAGCACTTTCAGTGGAAAAGTTTTTCCTAATATCCAATCTGAACATCCCCTGGTGCAACTTGAGGCCATTTCCTCTCATCCTACCACTTGTTACCTGTTACTTCCTCATTGCAACCTCTTTTCAGCAATGCTGTCTCCCCTCAGCCTCCTTTTCTCCAGACTACACAACCTCAGTTCCCTCAGCCGCTCCTCAGAAGACCTAGACCCTTCACCAGCTTCATTGCCCTTGTCTGAACCCTCTCCAGTACCTCAGTATCTTTCTTGCAGTGACGGGCCCAAAACTGAACACATTATTCACGGTGTGGCCTCATCAGTGCCAGGTACAGGGGGATAATCACTTCCTTAGTCCTGCTGGCCACACTATTTCTGATACAAGCCAGGATGCTCTTGGCCTTATTGGCCACCTGGAGCCGTGCTGCTGGCTTGTATTCAGTTGGCTGTCAACCAACACCTCCAGGTCCTTTTCTGCCAGGCAGCTTTCCAGCCACTCTTTTCCAAGCCTGTAGCACTGCATTGGGTTTTTGTGACCCAAGTGTTCAACCTCATTACAAGTGGCCTCAGCACATCAATTCAACCTGTCCAGATTTCTCTGTAGAGCCTTTCTACCCTCAAGCAGATCAACACTCCCAACCAACTTGTCATTTGCAAACTGACTGAGGGTGCACTTGATCCCCTCATCCAGATAGTTGATAAAGATATTAAAGAGAACTGGCATCATACTGCATGCTTCCTCGACCTGCAAGTTTAAATGTACCATCAGAAAAAGAAACCAAGCAGTAAACCAGCAGAAAAGTATGAAGAAGAAAACCACAACCAGACCAAAAATGTGTCAAATGTATTTAAGAAACCCTCTAAATAAAAAGCCTGTATTTTAAGAAGAGTGCTACAAGGTGGCTGCATGATGCTGCAGAGATAAGAAATGCCTCAAAGTCTCCTTCCAAAAGCAAACACACTTCTGAGGTTTCCAGTAAATACTGCATTGTTGCCTTTCAGAGGCTGTACACTGCTAAGCACACTCATTAACCTCATGCAAGAAGGAGGGCCTAGCCATCATGCTTTCCCTGTCAATGTTGTCCTTTGCAGAGCCACTCCAAGGGTCTGGCTGTTCAACTCACTGCATACGGTGAAGTCCCATGGTACCTTTTTCCCTCCTTGTTCACCCTTCCATCTGCCACTGACCCAGCAAACCTTCACAGCAGCTTGCATGCTGCCCACACATGGTTGTTCAGGTGCTGTGGAAATTTCCTCCTGTTTCAGAGGGCATAATTACTAGAAAAAGGGACTGAAAGTGCTCAGTGGAAGCCACAAAAATACTTTAAAAACCCTCAACCACCTATGAGCCTTTTTGCACTTCCAGAAGCAAAAAATATATAATTTTACTGTATTTTGGTCTACAAACACAAATGCTGTATCTGAAAAATTTAGTCATTACTATTTTGATTTGATCAAACAGTATGTAGAACGATTATACATGCTAGGGACTGCAGGATGATTCCAAACCTGATCGCATTCTTACAAACAACCTCACCTGAACTGCAGATTTTGTTGCTGGAGTGTGTCCACGCTCTTGACATGTTTGGAGAGCAGCAAGACAAGGTAACAGGAAAGTGTAGTGGGGCAACAAAGAACGAAGATTCAGGTTTTCTCCTGAAAACCGAATCTGTGCCTTGCTGTGCAGGGAAACCAATGGAAAAGATCTGCACATACTTTCTCTTACTGCTCAGATGCAGTTATTACCACTATGAGCAGCATACTAGCTTAGTAGCATAGCAGCTTTTATCATCTCTACCAGGAACTTATCAAACTGTGGGGGTCAAGGTGTAGCTTGCACTGGTTTTCCCCTGAAATAGAGACTGCATCCCTGAAGGCCATGAGTCTTTTTTTTGTGTATGTGTGTGTGTGTTTTGGTTTAGTTTTGGTGGTTTTTTTTGTTTGTTTGCGTTTGGGTTTGTGGTGGTGGCTTTGGTTTCGTTTTTTTTTTTTTTGGAAGCTTTTGGTGAGAAAATGGTTTGGTAGTCATGGCCCCAAGCATGACAGTATTCAAGAAGCATTTGGACAATGCCCCCAGACACATGGTGTATATTTTGGGGTTGTCCTATACAGGGACAGGAGCTGGATTCAACGATCTTCATGGGTGCCTTCCAATTCAGGACATTCTCTGATTTACTGCAGGGAGAGCTGGGAGCTGAGAGCCTGTACAACATCCCCAAGGCTGACAGTGCCAAGTGAGACAGAAACCTCGCACAGGCAAAGGAGTGTGATGGGTTATTCAAGTTTTCTTCTGGGAGGAAAGACATCCTCACAACTAACCTTAGATGTCTCTACACAAACCAATGATACACAATGAGTAAACTGCCTCCAGCACTTCCCAAGCTCAAGCAATAGCTTTTACTTAGGGAAAGCAGTAGAATTGTAGAATCATGGAATCACAGATCACCTTCAAAGGTCATCCAATCCAACTCCCTGCAATGAGCAGGGACATCTTCTACTAGATCAGTTGCTGAGAGCCCCATCCAGTATGGCCTTGAATGTTTCCAGGAATGGGGCACCTACCACCTCCCTGGGAAACCTGTTCCAGTGTTTCACTGCCTTCACTGTGAAAAATTTATTCCTCACATTTAGCCTGAATCTCCTCTCCTTCAGTTTAAAACCATTACCTCTTCTTGTATCACAACGAACCATGCTAAAAAGTCTGTGCCTATCTTTCTTATAGGCCCATTTTAAGTACTGAGAGGCCACAATAAGGTTTCATGGAGCCTTCTCTTCTCCAGGCTGAACAACCCCAGGTCTTTCAGCCAGTACTGGTCAGTGACCTCTTGGGACTGAGTAAGGCACACACACTCTCATAATTGTCTGTAACTATCTTTTGTAAAAGACAAATACAGTTGCTCTTGTGACCAGGTATCTCAGAGAAGTACCCAGGACACAGGTCATGATGAAGACAGTAGGAGCTATAATTCTGCAGCTCTGGAAAGGTGAGGCAACCAGCCTACTCCAAAGGCCAAACTACATGATGTTTCAAAAAGATGGACACAATTTCAAAACAGTATATTTCACAATTACACAAAAATTTATAAACTGTTTAATGAATTATCAAGTTTTAGTAACCTTTTTATAAATGCTCCATGTTCCCTTTACCTGCTGTACAGACATCAAGATGATAGCAGAATTTGTCCCAAACACCTCTCAATTGAGTCCATCTTTTTGACATATCCTGTACTTCCTTACAGGTGCAAAGCTACATGGCTCAGTAAATGATCACACCTGCAAAGACGGAAAGCTCCAGAAACACCTCTGCCCTTAAAAGTCTCTTTCTCTAAACAGAAGATGGATTCAGACTCTAGATTCCCACAGCCCTCACCTCCTGGGAACCCAGCAGGCACTCTTCCCCTGACCAGGCTCCTCAGGGTCCTTGTCTAGAAAGGGCTTAGCAAGAGAGCTATACATGGACAAATGCCTGCCCATGGCAAAGGGAACTTTGCCGTTTCTGCAAACCAGGTACTTCTGGCAAACTCAGAGCCTTGTCTGGAAAACTTTCTGTTCCATTCTGTGATAAGGACCCATCAGGATGCATCTGTTGATCAGTGCTGAGTATGAACAATTTCTGTGTTTTGCTGTCCATAAAGCCAAACACCATTTGAAAGCTCAGCAGCCTGAAGGCAAGGATGATAATAGACTCAGAATAGCCATGATAACATCCTGAAATGACATTTTTTTTCCCCCAGGCTGAGAGAGACGTAAGTAGCCCAAAGCCGTGGTTAGACTTAGTGTTCTTGCTTACTGCTCTTGTCAAAAGGCAAGAGGAGTAAGACCATGCAGGGCATGGTTACACTGTAGGTAGACCTGTAGGAACTCTACTATACAAGATTTCCTTTGACTACAAATCTGAGAAGTAGGACAAACGTGGTGAATGCAGTAGCCCTGTGAAAAGGAGGCAAATCATACCCAAGATAATAAATTTAATGCTAACTGAAATACATGGCTGATGGATTGCTTGGAGTCAAATCTGATTTACAAGGTCATTAGCACCTGCCTATGAACAAGGAGTTCACAGAAGTGTGACAAAGAAGCAGGTAAGGGCAACAAACAGTTTTGTGAAATACAAAAGCCCTACATGTCCTTCTTCACAGTTTGTTGAATATAAACTTACCCTGTGAGGCAAAAGGGAATTTCCTTGTAAATTCAAAGCCATACATGAAAGGCTCCTGACAAGAGGGATCTCCACATGCAAGAAATCCATAGTTCTCCCAGATCTACATTGCACCTTAATGCATCTCCCTGGGGCTCTCAGGTAGCCAACAAAAAGAAGATCCCCTCCTCCCCTTCTCTACAGAGTGAAATGGAGACAGGAAAAATCCTTCATCTCACACAGGAGAGGAATTGTCTAACAATTGCAGCCCATCTTTTTGATCATCATGTTCAGGTTTCTTTAGAAGTACACAGAAAGACTTTGCAAGGAGAACATGTGCAGCATAGAACTATAAAGCAATTATTGATCAGCTAGAAACACAAAATAGTGCTAGTATTTAATGAGCAAACTCAAGTGAGCATCATGCTGGCCATCCCTAGAAGACACATGAAGAATCATTGCTGGACAGGAAGGCTGGCTTGTGAGGATCCCTGGGACACAGCCTCTGTGTTGCTTTCATTTCCCACGTCAGTTGACACAGATAGCTCTGATGACCCCATCAGCTACACACTCTGTTGTTTGGTTTGGTTTATTCTAGGATTTTATACTTTTCCAAGTTTGTGTTTATCCCTTTGAATCCTCAGTGTCCAAAAAACATATCCTATGTGTGATATTTCTTTTCTTATTTTACTGTGGACTTTCTTACAGTCTCTTCAGGAGTTGCAACCAAGGGGACAAAGGGAGTTGCAGATGGACAGGGCCTCTGGAGGAGGGTTGTGGTTTGCACAGAGGCATGTATTTGCTGCCACAAAGGTGGCAGAAAGGTGAAAGGGCTTCAGGATGCATCCCAGTAAAAGCTGGAGTTTTCTCTGGAGAGGTAAGGCTTGCAAACAGGTGATGCTCTGAGGGGGAGGAAACAGCTCTCCCTGATGTGGAGAAAACTGGGTATCCAGTCATACAGCCCCACTGAGTACTTACTGCAGCATCAACTCGTGGGAAGTACAGGGCATTCCTGTGGTGGTATTTGCAGCTGTGCCAGGCAGGGGTGTGGATCTGGGTATCCGCATCACAGTCACTCTGCAGCCCTGCTTCTCCAACCCCACTGCAGCAGTATCACCCCAGAGTCCTGCACCTGCAGGATAACTACAGCAAGCTGGGCACCCTGTGGCTCCCCAAAGCCCTTGGAGACCAGCTCAGTAGGGTTTCTTTGTTTCTGTTGTGTCACAGCTGCTTCCCCATGGCAAATGCATGCAGGTGTCTGAACTTACATCTCTCCTCTCCTCTCCTCTCCTCTCCTCTCCTCTCCTCTCCTCTCCTCTCCTCTCCTCTCCTCTCCTCTCCTCTGTCCCTCTTTTGTTCAAAGGATGAGAAGAATCAGGTGTTGATCACAAATGCTTGGCTGCAAATGGTGAGTAACCTGTATCAATAAAGAAAACCCTTTCTAATAGCAAACTACCAAATGTGATTTCTTAGCTGAAAAGCTTTATCACCCTCTTTTAACTTGTCTGTAATGTGAAACAAGCAGGCATTTCGAGTCTTTTGAAATTCCTCTAGTGCTCCTTCAGCACTGAAAATGAAATGCAGAATACATTAATCCTTTGGGCAAACCTGTTGACCTTTTGAATGTGAAACCAAACACATTGTTAGACCAGTGGATGTAGTGACCTAGGAACAAAGATCCCAAAGTTAGGGAGTGCAGGGCACAAAGATCCCTAGCACTTGTCCCTGAACACATATGATGGAGCCATGCTAGATTGTGTGGAGACCACTTGGGCTGGGTGGTGGGGTGGCCAGTGACCACAAGCAGCCCCATGCTGCATTTTTGCTGGCAGACCCCAGGGAATATCAGTGGGAAAACTGCCTTACCTTGTGCTTTACAAACCTCATCCATAAACAGTCTTCCTCCATTTTCTGCAACCTGCTCCAGTGGAGGAGTTACCTGCACCAGTCATGCAGGATAAACAAAACTGATCTTCCCTGAGGGTTTTTGGGGAAGGTGTTTCCCTGTCAGGTCTGCTGCTGGCTGCCCATGGTGAGACATATGATCTTTTCTTATGGCCCTGTAAAACTATCTCCTTAATGGCTTGCCCTCAGTAAAGATGCAACTCTGGAAGGAAAAGCATTCAAACACTATCTCATGCTGATGGGTGCAACTGAACAAGCTGTTTCTTCCTCAGCTTCCTGCTCGGATTTGCAGCAGAAATGAGTTGTTTTCTATTGCAAAAAATAACCTGGACCAACCTATAGGACTATAGGATTGTTAGAACAGAGCCTGTGGGTGTCCTGTCCTTTGCAGAGGTGTTCTTCAGTTACAGCATGAATAACTGTTCCTCTCACAGCCCTTCCACAGAGCTTTGGTGTAAGTCACAATGTCCAGCACAAAAGCTGTGCCCACACCTTTCCTGAAGTAACTGTTTTTGTTGGGGTGGAGGAGAGGGCTCCAGAAACAACCCATTGGGATATAAAGTTCACTTGTCTACCCCTCATAGAAAAGCGCTTATTAAAAGTATCACTCAACCTTTGTAACAGATTAAATTATTTCCACCAAATAGGGACTATCAGACCACGGTCCACACACCAGTCAGATACCCAGGTCATTCAAACCACCTCAGCTCAGAATCAGCATGCCTCAGAGAGGTGCCTACCGCCAGTGTTTCTGCCAGCCCACCAGAAAAGGTTTGGGATGCCTGGCTTCAGGCCACATGGTGAAGAGGTTAAACACTAGATTAAAATACAGCTCACAGCATTCAGTCATCAGACTATGGATTCCTCAGTATATATGCCAGTATTTCTTAATAAATAAAGCCAAGTATTTACTATCCTACTACTGCTGTTGCTACTGGCAAAATCCATTCTGTTCCCATGATACTGCAGACACTTTAGAAGATTTTACCAGCTCATGTAATCTGATGTATGTATTTACCAACAGTACTGGGTTGATGTTTACTTGTCGTGGGATCAGTATGAATACCCAGGGGTACAGAACTTACGATTTCCAGTTGACCAGATTTGGGTTCCAGACATTCTTCTGTATAACAGGTAAGCCATCATTTCTGCCAGCTGCCAGTGGGAACCTAGAACTAGAGCATTATAGACTGGAAATCAGCAATGCTTCACTGATATTCTGGAGCTTTTGCCATCTGGGGATTTAGCTCTGACTTTTAAACAGTAACAATAAAAGCAAACAAGCAAGTTTTCTCTGCTGTAGTTCTGCAGATGCCTTCTTTACCTATTCCCAGTGAATGCAGAGAGAAAACAATCCATATTCTCCTTATTACCATGATTGTTCTCAAAAATTATTTTCTCCACCATAGTTTTTCCTTCCTCATCTAAACAAACAGATCTTCTTCTCACTTTCCTCATCACACATATTTTATAAATCTATCCATCATTGCTCTTCCCCTCTGAACACTCTCTTATCTGCTTTGCCTCCTCCAGAGCTGAGTCCAGCTCTCTAGCCAGCAATTCTGCAGTGTTGAATGGAGTGGAAGATCTCTCAACAGATATTTCCTTAATGTTATCCCAGAGAAGGGGATTTTGGGTTTCTTCTGAAAAACATCTTCATTTTGAACTTATTTTTTGATCTGTCACAAACTCCAGATGTGGTACTTCAATCTTGCTCTCTTACTAGATTTTCACTTACCTTTCTCTGAGAGTTTTCAGGGTAACACTTTCTAATGACCCAGATGGCATTTCATTCTGCTGGTTTCTCCTGTTCACCAAGATCCATTTTCCATTCTAAGCCCTCACTAAAAGATATCTGAAGGAGGCTTAGAGTGACCTGGATTGTTAAGTGTTCTTCTTTACCTCAGATTTACTCCTCACAGTCTCTTTCTTCATTTTCAGTCTCTAAAAATGAGGCATTGAGTCTGAGTCTTGTCCATATTAATGTAGTTTGTTTATAAGAACATGACGTGGCAAAGGTTTTCTGATGTCCAGATATACCACCTTCCTCCTCTTCCTCCTCAGTAAGAAAACTAGATTGATTTAATGCAGCTGACCCTTGACAAATCTGTGCCAGCTCTTTTCACCTTATTATCTTTGAAGTTAGGCTGATGTGTCTATAATTTGAACTTTAAAAAAAAGATATCAGAATTCTCTTTGATCTTCCTTAATTCACCAAGCACTTCACTGTTCTCCACAAGCTCTTACAGATAATTGTTAATACTTCAGAGGGTACTTTGGCCAGTCCCTTCAGTTCACAATTAAATTTCATCAGCCCGACCAACTAGAATCTGTTTTATTTACACTTCTTTAACCTGTTCCTCCCCTGTTCCGCATTGGACTTCTGCCACTGTGCTAGAAATGTCATGAGCCATAGTTCATGCAGAGTGAAGCACAGACAGTGCAGGATATTGCAGCTTTCTTTATCCTGTGTTTCCTTTTCTTTCTTTCTCCAGCAAGTAATGGATCTATATTGTCTTTTTTCTTTTCCTTGTCTCCTTGCTTTTGTGGTTTAACCCCAGCTGGCAACTAAGGACCACACAGCCACATGCTCACTCCCCTGTGGTGAAACTGGGGAGAGAAAATCAAAAGAGTAAAAGTGATAAAACTTATGGGTTGAGATAAAGGCAGTTTAATAAGTAAATAAAAAGTCATGCACACAAGAAAAGCAAAACAAGGATTTTATTCACTGCTTCCCATCAGCAGACAGCTGTTCAGCCATCTCCAGGAAAGCTGGGCTCCATCACACTTAACAGTTACTTGAAATGATAAATGCCATCATTACAAACATTCCACCCTCCCTTCTTATTCCCCCAGTTTTATATACTGAGCATGATGTCGTATGGTATGGAAGATCCCTTTGGTCAGTTGGGGTCAGCTGTCCTGGCTGTGCCCCCTCTCAGCTTCTTGTGCATCTCTAGCCTCCTCATTGAAATGTCCTTGACTTGATACACTGCTTAGAAACAACAACAACAAAAAATCAGTGTATTGCCAACATTCTTCTCATGCTAAATCTAAAACACATCGCTATGACAGCTACTAGGACTCTACCCCAGCCAAAATTAAAAACCTTTTATGTTTCTTCATATTTATCACTCATTCTGCACTTAGTCTTTTCAATTTTATCCCCTTCTTTGTTTTGTACTGGAGACAATACTGAGGAACAAGGACCCAGGCATTAATAAAAAGCAGACCACAGGAGGAACGGAGAATCTGAATTTTCCACATCAGGTTGTAAGACAAGCAAGGCTCTACAGCATCAGCCAGAGGAACCTTTCCTAGTTAATTTCTTCCCAAGAGACCCTCTGGTGCAAGCCCGCAGGCCTGCTCCCTTGAAGAATTCTTGTCCTTGCCTGGCTTTTTATTCCATTATTATTCTCAGAATTGCTGGAATCCTAAAGAATGTATCTTCTTTTGGTCCCTTTCGCCTAGTTTCTGCTTTTGGACTCTCAATGAATCTCCTCCTACAAGCCTCAAAACTGAAACAACTTCTCCCCAGTTCCTTCCTCCATAGCTTTAAGCAAACCCTTGGACCCTCTGCATCATAATGAGATTGCAGAATTGTTTCACTGAGGCCATCATTACTCTTAAAATAGGTATATGGCTGACAGATAACTTGATTGACACTGTGAGCTCCTTGATTCTGACAGCAGCCCCGGAAAAGCCTCATCATTGCCACTGTCCCATCTTTGCATACCGCTACTGTGACACTTTTGCTCATGTCACTTCTGTCTTTCCTTTGAGACATTCAGCAGCTCTGCTTCTCACTTCTTTGAAAACATTGCAGCCTGCAAACAACATGTGCAAGCCAACAGTGTCTATGAAAAGCCGAGATAAAGATCGGGAGTAAAATCTTCATCCAAGTGTAGGACATTAATTCAGACATCTGTATATTAAATTCAGCCAAAAGATTATTTTTGTTTCAACAAACACTACAACTTAAATATCAGCTTGATTTTGTTTTTGTTTTTGTTTTTGTTTTTAATACTGTGCCATAGTGCGGATGAAAGATTTGATGCAACATTTCACACAAATGTGCTGGTGAATTACTCTGGATCCTGTCAATATATCCCTCCAGGTAGGGTACAGAAAGCATTTGTTTACTTTAAGTCAATGTGTAGCTTTGAATAAGTACAAGCAGTTTTCCTGCATGAATGAAACCAAGATGTTTAAAAGCAGTCTCTGGAAATTTCACAAGCTGTGTAATTATGGGACTGAGCCACTGAAATATTTTAAGTCCATTATTAGTGGTGTATTTCCACTTCACAAATCAATAAATCACTCTCCTGAGCAGTTCTCTTAGAACATTCAGAGACCTAACTAAGGTGTGGTCTAAAGCAAGGTGGTATGCACCCTCATATCATGTTTTCAAATGCAGTCCAGCTAGCTCTTTCTTGAGAGTGGACAGGCGTGATCACAGGAGACCCTGAGAGCAGCACTCCCTCTGCAATTAAGTCCTCCTTGCTAGACTGAGGCTACAACTTCAGCTGAAAAGACAAACTGAGACTGGTCTCAGCCAGGCAGGCTTGAGTCTCAGCCTGCTTTCCATCTGTATTACTGATTCAGTGCCCGTAGTGTCCAATATCCAGGGCCTAACAGAAAATGGCTATTCCCACAGTTACTTGCTCTGTCAGACAAGAAACGCCCAAACTTTGTGTCATAGCTGGTGGCAGACTGACACCAAGCACGTCCAGAGGGCCAATCAGGGAAAAATGGGTCCTCCCTGATAGCTGGTCCTCTGTTGATCTCTACCTCTGAGACACCTTAAAGCCTCCCTATAGTTTCACTGGGACAGAGTAAGCCTTGGTAAGGTTGCTCTCCAGGGAGCCAAAAATGGCCATGGTGGTGGGAGCCAGACATCCCAGAATGTAAAGTGACAAATGAAGGGAACTCAGCCACCCCAGAGCAGCAGTGTTTACTTAGGCACATGGTTTTGCACATATGGTTATGCCCCCAACATTTGTAGCAGCAGGCAAACATAGTTATTAAGGATATCTGTTTGGGGGATTTTTATCTTCAAAAGGCTCAAGAACTTAGTGCAAAACACCAAATTCTGCTCAGTTAGGTGACTCAGACCTGGAATTCACATTAGTGGGTGTTTTGGGGAGTACACAGAAACAATTACTGCAAATAGGTTGTCTAAGTGCAGCACTGGAGATAATTTTCCAATGAAGCAGAAACTACCTTTCCTTCACATGGTGCATCTAAACTGGCCAGCATGCACTGAGCTGGTGAGGGAAGGTGAAGGCTGCAAGTGCAGCCCAAAGGTGTGAGGGTTTGCAGGGATGACCTCTGTGCTTTGCCACCAGCTACAAGTGATGCAGTCTGTGCAGATCGTCTTCCCCACTCTTCAAGCCCTGCATGCTGCTGGACGGTTGGGGAAGTCCCATAGCCTTAAGAATTAAGTTTAGAACATCCATGTGGTGGTGGTGGTGGTTTTGCTGGTGGTGGTGGTTTTCTTTTTCTTTCTCTCTCAGCTGAATAAACAAGAAAAAATAGGATTGCAATAATATACAAGCATTAATCTTCTAAGCTGCTTAAAAGGTCACATAAAATAATGATAGTGGACTAGACACATCTGGAGTAAAATTCAAGGCCCAGTTTAAAAAACAACACCTATAAAAGTATTAATCTCCTAAGCTGCTTAAAAGGTCACATGAAATAATCATAGTGGACTAGACATGTCCAGAGTGAAATTCAAGGCCCAGTTTAAAAACCAAAGGCCAGCCCCAAGCAAGCTTTAGCATAACAATGTATTTTCAAGGACCAGTGTTCCTATTTGAGGGCCTGACAAGGAACTCCTTTCAAAAAGCTTGTCACAGTAAATTCAGCCACACTGTATTTATGCAGTCTTTGCTCCCATCAGATCCTCCATGGCTATGTCACACAGACTTTTGGAGAAGAAAGTTGCTCACAAACAGATAAGAGTAGAAATGAATTGCACCCTGCACACACTTGATTCTGACTGATTTCTATCCACAGGCATTTTGAAGAGCACATGTTACATTGATGTCCGCTGGTTCCCCTTTGATGTACAGAAGTGTGATTTAAAATTTGGCTCCTGGACTCACAGCGGCTGGTTGATTGACCTCCAGATGCTTGAGGCTGATATTTCCAACTACATCTCAAATGGAGAATGGGATTTAGTGGGTAAACAAGCTGGCGTATATTTTTCAGTAGTCTAATTTTCAAAGTCAAATTCCAAACATACACAGAATAATAAATCCTAATGGGGCATAAAATACAGATACTAAAAGTTTCTATGTTAAGAGGCAAAAAAAAAAAAAAAATAAAAATCACAGATCAGAGACAACCTTTCAGCTTCAATCATTAAACAAAGTCTGAAAAGACTGTGTTCTGAAGTAATTCCCTGCAACTGAGTACATAAATGATATCTACAAGACCTGATGCATCTAAGCAGTTTGGCAAGTACTAAACTTGGATGTGTCTCATGTAGGTGCATGGAACACTACTGTCAGATCTACTCTAACATGTCAGCAAAAAATTGATTGGTCTAAACACCACTGTATTGGCTAAAATGGAATGAGCTTTTACAGAAATTAATCTCTCTCACCCAGAAAACCATCAAAGTGTCTACCAGTTCATAAAAACTGCAAATAAATGCAGATCAGTATGTCTCTCTTCCCTTCTATGCTTTTCGAGATATCTTTATTTTTAAAAGAGGAATCTATGCCCAGAACTGCTATAGAATTATAGGATATCCTGTGTTGGAAGGGACCCACAAGGATCATCGAGTCCAGCTCCTGTCCCTGCATATGGCAACTGCATAGTTCACACCAAATATCTGGGGTGTTGTCCAGCCTCTTCTTGAATACTGACAGGCTTGGGGCTGTGGCTACCTCCCTAGGGAGCCTGTTCCAGTGCTCCACCACCCTCTGGGTGAAGAACCTTTTCCTAATGTCCAACTTAAACTTCCCCTGACCCATCATCCTGCCATTCTCTGGGGTTCTGAGAAATAATACAGTAAGAAACATAATCCTTATTCAGTTTCATGAGAAGATGGACTCCATTGTGAAGTCTTCCTCAAGTCCATCCATTTCAGTGCCCCTTTGCTGTGGTTATTTCTGTCCAAAAACTTTGCATACCTGATTCAGAGACAGGCCTGTGGTTTAACTGTCTTCCACCGTGACAGGCCCTTATCTAGCTCACACAGCAAAAGCATTAAGTAGTACCTCAGGCAAACCATGGCCATATCCTTTACAGCAACTTTGCCACGCTCCTGCCAAAATGTACGTGTTGTCGTGTCTTCTGTCATGTGCACAGAAAAAAAAAAAAGTGGTGAGCAATGGTGGCATGAAAGATACAAGGTGCTGAGTTCTTCCTGCTCCTCTGACTTATGTTGTGCTCCTGCAGTACCAGCCATGCAGCATCTCAGTCTGTTGCAGCTTGGTCACCATGACCAACCCTGAAATACAGATATATTGGACAGCTATGTCTCTTAACTTTCAGATATGACAGACCTGAAGCTTCATTTGACACTCCTTTCGAAAATTAAGCCATGTCCTCATTGTTTTTCATGGAAAAAAAAAAGCAAATGTGTATAAGAAATTGACAGAAAGATAAGAACCAGAAAATCTGCTGTGTGGGCTACTGAATGTGACACCAGCTGTTTGTCACTGTTTTCTATAGGCAGGAAGGCAGAATGCACATTTTACTGAGTAAATCTTTGGCCACTGCTAGCAAATCTTTCCTTGTTGAGGTTGGTATGCTCAGAATTGTTTTGATCTGGCCCAGATGAGCTTTCTTCATTTAGCCAGGTTCTAATGACTCAGAAGACATGAAAACAAACCCTAGAAAACACAGAAGGGTATTAGGAACAGTAGACATTTTACACTGTTGCTTCAGATGTTGCTGAAGACACTGACACTAGTGATTTTCGCTCATTTAACCCTGGAGTGACGTATTTCAGCTTCAAATGACACTGAATAGAGGCACATTATAATTTGTCCCGTTCAGTCTGTTTGTTCATGCGTGCATCATTGACCACAAGGATTAGATAATTATTTTTGCCTGGTAACTGATTTGAGGATGTCTTTTCTCCCCGACAAATTGCCACAGAACTCTTTGAAGCACTCTTCAATGGACAATGTGTGGTGGGTGCCACATGTTGGACTGTAAACAACTAGTTCCTAGCCCATGCAAGGGGCAGGATTCCCGTATCTCTCCCTGCTTCTCTGATCTCCCTCTCTATAGGTGTCCCAGGAAAGAGGAATGAGAAGTACTATGAATGCTGTAAAGAACCATACCCAGACGTGACATACACCATCACCATGCGTCGACGCACCCTCTACTATGGCTTGAACCTACTAATTCCCTGTGTTCTCATATCTGGCTTAGCACTGCTTGTTTTCCTTTTGCCAGCTGATTCAGGGGAGAAAATTTCTTTAGGTAAGTGCTAAAGAATTCATTTTTTTTAATGTGCCCTTCCCATAAAATGGAAAATAAATACCTCATGGTGCTTGATGAAGAAAGATTTCTCTGCAGGAGCAACAGCACTTGTTTGGTTGCATTAACTAGGCTAACAGCTTTCTGTATGTCATTCACACATCCTGCACGAAACACTTCTAAAATCTTTTGGATTTTACCTTGGGATGAGGCAGAACTTGTCACTGGCAAAGGCAGCAGTGATAGTACTCTGTCATCCCTGTTTTTCTGTTCAATAGTATGTCTCAATGCATTTCACAGCTGACTAACTCTGTTTTTCAGATAGGACGTACTAAGACATAGAATGAAATGTTGTGAGCAGCAGCAACTGGACACTGGATTTTCACCTTCCATGTTCAGTTCTCAAACCACCAAGCCATGAGTGCCCCATGAATGAAAAGCAGTGACAGCCAAGGAAAGGCTAAATGAGATTTTGTGTTATGTGTGTTGATAAAGACAGCAGGGCTGCTTCCAACATAAGAGAGGACAAAGCTGGATATACACAGGACAGGTCTAGGCAAGACCCCAAGAGTAAATTGTGCACAACTCCAATCAGGATAGAGTGCTTTACAAACACATGAAGCACCCTTAGTGTTAGCAGAAAAATCAGTGATCTGAGGAGACTTTGTTACAAGAAGTAAAACACAGTCAATGGGAGTTGCACTTACTGTCTATTAACGATCAGATGGAGATAAGAAAAAGATTTATTTGAGCTGAAATACAATGTTGACACAAAAACAGGAGATAAAGTTCTTGCACTGATGTTGTGATTTGTCAGTACCAGGGCAGTTAGGTTTAGCAACCACATTCCCAAACAAAGAGCTTATTTTGAAACAGGCTGCAGCCCTTTGGAGAGTGTTGTAAAATATGCAATAGCCAAAACCTTGACGCATGTCTGTGAAAGCTTCTCTTACCCTTTATTACCATCTGGGTTTTGTTTGCAGTATGTTTTAGAAAAGCAATGTTGTTTACCAGTTCTGCAAGCTTCATTTCACTTGAGAGGCAAGATTTCTCCAATAATTTAAGAAAAGCAAGAATTCGGGTGTAATTGAGAAAAGTGAAAAGATATCAGATAAAATTGCAGCCAAAAATGCTCTCACTTTGTGGAAGTTCTCATCTACATTGACAAACATGAAGTCATAGGCTTGGCTCAGCCACAGATCAGGATAAGGTTATATTTAACTGCAAAGACATCAGAGGAGCAGCTGCAGAGTACATGTTCCTCATCCTTCTCCTCCATGTTCACTCCCTGAAGGTATCACTGTCCTACTTTCGCTGACTGTATTCATGCTGCTTGTGGCTGAGATCATGCCTGCAACTTCTGACTCAGTCCCACTAATAGGTAAGTTGATTTTCTCTGCTCTCTGCACAAGGAATGATGCTTCTCAATAGTCTTTCAAAGACTATTTAAGGACTGACTGATTTTGTTAATTTCAGCAATGTCAGGAGTGTATCTCTGATTGGGCTTTCCTGTTTGCATGTATGAAAAGAGCATACATGAGGACTATGAAAAGGCTCTGGAAATATCAGATAAACTGGTAACTGCAAGGATTGAGGACACACAGAGTCAACACACAATATGGAGGTTTGGGTAGGCAAAGCACAAAGCTGGAGTACACAAGTGCACAGGCATGAGTGGGATACTGGAATTTTACTCAGCCCTGGCTTTAGTTTCATTGAGTCTGTCCACAAAGTCCCTTCAACAGCACTTTGGATGAAGCTGTGTGCTGTGTGATCTTTAGAAGATCTCAGTGCTGCTGGCTGGAGAAAATTCATCTTCTTCCACATCACCTGCCCTCCCTGCTGTTATGCATTTTTCCCCTCCCTTCCCCTCCCCTCCCCCTTCTTCTCTTTCTTTTCTTCAAGAGCAATTCAGGATACTACAATCAAAATTCAAATCTATCACTGGAATGCTTCTAAACATGTACTGAAAACTATGTGACAGATTTTCACCTTGGGAATGTGGGCCAGACAGGTGTTGTTACATCCTCTGTTTTCATAGGACCATCCATTTACCTTGCATGTGGCCTTAGTTTCTCAACTGTGAACTGGAGAAAACATTATTCACTGACTTTATAGCAGGACAGAGAAAATAAACCTGTACTTGGTTCACAAAATGAAGTATGAACACTGTAGGAAAACTTAGGACTTGTTTAATTATCAGCTCCTGAGCTAAGGTCTATGTTTGCAAACAGGTAAACTACACATTACAGAAAGTACAAAAAAACCAAAATATTCAACAATATATCTAGGTTCTGAGGGAAGGTACACCTCACCATTGTATAATTAAAGCCTTGTACGAGTTATATCATGAATATGACAAAAGAGCATTTACTCAGAACATATACCTGAGATTCCAGAGGCAGTTACAATTATAAGAGGAACTTTGTGTGTAGGGAGGAGACACAAGGCATCTTGGACCAGTCTTCATGTAATTTTCACTGAATTGTAGAATCATAGAATACTTTAGATTGGAAGAGACTTTCAAAGGTCATCTAGTCCAACTTCCATGTCATAAGCATGGAAGAAGAGCTTTTATCTATGCATCAGAGCATTCTGGGAGTGAGAGATGTCCCTCTACATATCAGCTGTCCAAGTAATGTTATGGTTTCATGACCACATACAGAGTTCTTGTTGCTCCTGCATATTTCCCAGATTTCATGCATTTGCTCACTCTGGAGGCAAGACCCTCCACGTGTTTCAGCATTCCTGAGGTCTTTCATGCTCTGGCCACCCAGCACCATTTTCTTTCCACTCTTGTCCACTGTTTCTCCATATAAATTTGGGTTCTAATCTTCCTTCCACAGTATTCCAAGTTTAAAGCTCTGCTCCTATCTCCTTGCTCAACTCCAAATATGCAATGTAAGACTGGCTTCTGCACTCAGGCAGCCCTTGTTCAGCAAGTGTTCAAAGCTAGGCTGTGTGAATTCACAAGATCTTGAGCTCTTAAAACCTTATCCATACTCTAACAGGGTAACATATCTCTACAGTGATCTTACAGGTGATCCCAAATGGGATATTTTAGCTGCTGAACTGGATATACCAGATCATGATAACAGTTCTTCAGTGTGATCTCTGGTCCAGTTGAAAAACATGAATGTGTGGAAAAGGAGGACACTTGGACAACTTGTTTGATTTTGTGAAGAATCAGCAAGCCTAGCACCACATTACAGGAATAAACAAACCTTCTAAAGTATGTGGCTTGAGAAGGATGTAAGTAATTCAGTCTTGAAGTAGAAAGATCCATTGCTGGTCTGCAAAAAAGCCACTGTCACCTGTCTTCCTGCATGTGGGAGCAGAGATGCTCTGAAAATGTGACCCCACACACTTTAAAAAGCTCCATAATATAATGATGTATGATAAAAACATACTTAGGGTCTAGGTTTTTAAAAACAAACATGCATCCCTACCTATCTGGGCCTGAATGAACTCTCCCAGACTTCACTAGTATGAAAACACTAGCACCTGACATGCTGTACCTCTTAAGTTTCTGTGCCTTCAGACCTCAGCTTTAAGTACTTAACTATAATAACATGGGAAATTCTCACAGCTGTAATTTGGAGTGTCTTTGCTGAGGTAGAAATGGAAATCTGGTCTAATATGACACTAAGAAAATAACTAAATTCTGAGGCATATTTGAAAAGAAAAGTGGAAAGGATATCCCAATTTTATTTAGTTGAGGCCACTCTCCCTTTACCTCAACTTACATTTACAAGCATATCTCAGCCTAAATAATCACAAGCAAGCAGGTGGGGCAAGACACTTAGTTTTTTCTACCTCTCTTAAAAGTCGTTCCCTACTTCCTTGGTATGTCATCTGTGTTTGTCTGTTTATAAAGCTGCCCAGAGCACAGACTCTGTTATTTCGCACATGCAACTCCTTCACATGATGGACACCCATTTATATGTAGCCTACTGACTGTTGTGTTAATACATGTTAAAAAACAACCCGTTGTTTCTGTAAAAGAGCAAGTGATGAAACTTGGCCTCGAAGTCATCAACACGTTTTTCAACACCTTTGAACACCAGGACCATGCTGCTCCTCTACACCGCAGAGTGACTGGTAGAGCTTTCCTTTCCAGAGTGAGCCAGTCCTTTTGCATACCAAGAAATGTTCCAGTTGGACAGGCTGTGTATTTGCATTTGCAAATGCTCTGCATTTGCCCCCTGCTCTCAATCATCTTTCTTGAGGCTTCTATTCACATCAGCAACTAGCTACTTGCCCAGAAGTATGCCTACTCCTGCCCTTCTTCAGGAGAGCCTCCCTTTTTGGGAGAACAAGATATTTCCAAAGACAGTTTTCAGCAGTTTGCACACATGCAAACCAAGGTACTGCAATGTTTCAAAAGCTGAATCCTGCCCTTCTGTAAACTCATGCATGATGCCAAAGAAAGAAGAAGTCTGGGAACCAGGGCAAAGATGCCCATTTCTGTTTAAAACATCAACCAGCCATAGCAACATAAACCTGCTCAGTCATTTGGATCAAAAGCTTTAAAGTCCCATCACGTGTAGAAATAAAACAGCTCGGTCAGAACTCAGCACAAATCAACTATATGAACAAGGCTTGTTTCACTACAGGGTCCTTGAGGTCCCTCCCGGAACTTAAGATCTCTACTGTAGCTCCTAGAAGGCTTTCAAACCACTATTATAGAGCAGCAGCTGTGTCCTAACCTTACCCTTCTGAGTATAACCTATTCATGCTTCCCAGGAAGTATGTCTGGCTGCACTTGTGATTTGACTTACTTTTAACTCTCTCTTTAAAAATACTTTTATCAAGAATCTATGTACATAGAGTGCTGGAGTTAATTGCTTGGTGAAAAGATACAGGGAAATGCAGAGAACTCCAGATGTATTATGCACCTTAACTTATTGGTCTAAGTGCACTAATCACTGTGTGAAACAGACAGAGAGAGAACAGTTTTAATTTTCAAACACACAGTTCTATCCTTCAAAAGCATGTGGGAGAAAAATTTGAAAGCACTGACAAAAAAACTCTACCCTTGTGCTCTCTACAAGTACCATAACCAGAAGGTAAACACAGTCCAAACCTGAAGCCTCTCACTCTTTTAAGACATTTCATGTTTAAGAGGGACCAGCTGGACTGAGAGGATGGTCTTTGTTTACTACTATCAATGAGAGCTAATGGATTGCACAACATGTCTCAGCTACAGCAAATCTTGATAACAGTGGAAATTTTTTACCTACTTACATCGTCTACTGTGTTTCTTTGCTGTCTGTGTATAACAGTAAATCAGCCAGCAATGGAATCTCTCCTCTCTACCTTTTAGTTTTTCTAGTCTCTGAGAAACTCTGCCATTACCTGTTGTACACTGCAGCAACAACTGCCAGGCACCTGCCCTGGCTCTGGGCTGCTTGGAGGCTTTGGAACTTTCTCTCCCTGAAATGAATACAGCATCTGCACCTACCTGGGCTGCATAAGTCTACCTGTCACAATATCTTGCAATATGTGATTGTCTGACACCGGTAATACAGTTAAAGTACCATAGCCTATTTCCTCCGTCCTTACTTTCCAACTTCACCTTACCTTAAACAGAATGGCCCCCTCCTAAAATGCAGATAATGCACATCCAGCCAATCTTCCTTGCCCATGACCAGGCAAAAACATAAAACTTCTTTCTTTATGGGTCCACAAGTCCCCTACAGTTCCCAGTTTGTTCCTGAGAAAACTGTTTTCCCTGTTTACTAGCAGGTCTGCATAGCATTTTCCTGATCTCCATTCCTGGGTATACAGCACAAGAAACTGGGAGTGTGAATACATTTGCTAATCGTTGTCTCTGATCTCGAGTCAGGTAATACTAAGTTGTTCCCAAATTTAACCAGGTGATGAATTTTCCAAGGGTCTGTGAAAAATCTGTGCCAAATCCATTTTAAATGGACTACTTCAGGCCTTTGAAGTCTGGTGGCATCAAAAGGCATAGAATTTACAGAAGTTATTTAGTGACTTCTGGTACTAATGAAAGCAGCAGTATCAACACTGCTGTGTTTCTGTTACATGGGGCATACTGCACAACCAATTCCCTGAAACCCTAAAAGCCTGGCTGTTGCCTCTACTCTCTCACGAGTAAGTGCAACACAGATGTTTTGATTCACCTGACCCTTGAGACTATTCTTCTAATCCAGCTGCATAGGTCATTTGGCACAGAAAGCCATGCCCACGTCTTGAAGCGATTAAAGCATTGGCTTCAGGAAGGCTTGATGTTGCAGAATAAGTTTAATCAAAGTAACTTTTTAATTGTATGCTATTCTTTTGTTTGAATAACCTATTTACCATGAGTAGCCAAACTTAGCATGAGTGTCCAGGCTCGCTAGAATACCAGGCCACATATTGTGAGCTTATATTAGTCATGATTGCTTGGTTACGGGGGCCCTGAAGACCAGGACCACAGAAAACACTGTCAACAGATGCTGAAGACCATCTAGATAAGAAGGGTAAAAGAGCTGCTTGGATGGCAGAAAAAGAGTATCCAAATAGAAAGCCCCCAGACCTGGAATTACTATGGGACAAAAAGACACGTGGACAGCATTTGAAGGATGTGTGAAGAGCAGATGCATAGATTGTCAGGGTTTAAAAGCCCAAGCCTCTTTGGTCTCAAGGGCGGACTGTTTCTTTGCTGTCCCTTTCACTTTATTCTATGCTATGGAGAACTAGGGTCAAGAAGATTTCTTTAACAATGAGAAATTCATTATTATGAACAAACTTTTTGTGCTGATGCAGTGAAAATTGGCATTAGGAAAAGGAGATGGAACAAAACTTGCTTCAGAGTTTATATTGAATTTTTGACTTTTCTTGCAAGCTGCAGGAGGGAGTGCTGGGGGTGGGAAGGTGCTGCCATCTGCATCAGTGTTACATGCTTTCCCACATCACCCCATCATATCACCCAATAGTTATGCTCCCTGGTATTTTGTCACGGCAGCCACTGAGTTTCACTAGCCCTGTAGGTAATTCCTCTTTATACTCCAGTGCATCAGCCTCACTCCTGGCATGAGGAAGCTGGACTGCCACTTAGGAGATACGATTTCGAGTTTCAGGTTTGACTTTCAACATCTTGATTTCTTTCCTGTACGGTGGGCTGAAATTTAGCACTCAGGGTTTAGCTTGTTTTCATAGGAATCAAACGTCTTGAAGGCTGAGGAAGGTGCTGAACAATACACCTAAGCCTGTGTGAGCAATGGTGGGGCAAGGGAGGATGTCTAGTGACACTTTCTGAGGGGGTCCATTGACATCATGAGGACAACATTTCTCTCCATCATCTCTGCTGGTAGCGTAGGGCAGCCCAGAACTGGAAATGCTGGTGTTCAGTGGGTCTGGTCAGCTCAGCTTCTCACTGTTTTGGCAGAAGGCAGGAAACAGGTCCTTAGCAGGTGGCCCTACATTCCTCTCTGGGAACAAAAAACAAGCAGTTATTGCCCTTCACTGGTTCTAAGTGCTTCCCTTGTTGGAGGGAGCAGAGCAGATATACTGAAAACTTTCAAGGCTTCAAATGCTCCAGTGTGGAAGATCAGAGAAAAGGATGCTTGCATGAGAAGCAGTGCTTCTCAAATTTATATATCGAGACATGGCCAAGGAATATTATTTGATTTTGCTTGATTTTTTCCCCTCCTAATGTACTCCTTGTTTTACTTGCAGCTCAGTATTTTGCTAGCATCATGGTAATTGTTGGTCTGTCTGTGGTGGTAACAGTGCTGGTTCTGCAGTTTCACCATCATGACCCACAAGCAGGAAAGATGCCCAAATGGGTAAGTAAGTAACTTCTGTGGCAAATATTCAACAGCCTACTGAAAGAAAAAATTATCTAAAAGCTATAGTAAACTATTTATAGATGGGGGCAGAAGCTGTTCTCCATTAATCCGAAGAGTCAGATACAGACAGTACGTTTGACAGTTAAGTTTGCTATTGGAGGGAAGGAACAAACATACTAAATTTGGGTTTCTGTTAAAACTAGTATCTGTTATTTGGTTTTTCTATTTAAACTTACAATGAGGTGGTTTAGCCATTGCAGAGTTATCTTTCCCAGAACCAGCTTTCAAAGTGCTAACCCCATGGGCAACACCTTTGGTATTTTTTCCAGCAGACACCTCTACTGATAAAATATAACATTTCAAAGCTCTGAACAAACACTGGTCTCTGCTGGGCAGTTCATCTGCTTCGTTCCTTACAAAGGTTCCCACTGCACATGGTGACAGAGCTGTAACCTCCCAAAACAAAGACAGGAGGGGAGGCCAATTTACTTCTGTCTTGAAATTGTTCCAGTTATGAGCTGTCTCCCTGAGCTGCTGGAAGATTAGGAACCCAATACCTTAGTGTAGTAAGGGTGTTGAATACTGAAACCAACCAGCTATGCTTCTCACAGCTTGGAGCTCCCTGTTACTGCACTACCAGAAGAAACAGAAAGGAAATGCTGTTGGGCTCAGTCTGACTGTAATGAGGAGATGCCTGGACTTCCCTGGCATGGAAATCTGCCTTCTGCTGAAGGTTCATCCATTTGTCTTTATGAATAAACAATTTTGTCTGCTGCCACCTGATCAGTTCTCAATGCATGAGCATGTGGATCTTCTTTTCTCTACAGCAGCAGACTCTATTAGCCCAGTGAGGTCTGGCACCAACACCAGCTGGCTTTCAGGAGGAATTTGTTTCATTTAGATTTTAAAGTTAAAAGAAAATTGTGGGGTTTTTTTCTGTCTCCTTTTCCCAAGAACAGATTTTAAAATAAGCAAGGTATGCTTTAGAAAAAGAATGAAAGCAGAAGCAGATACAAGTAGTCACAGACAACTATCCACCCTGGTTGCACAGAAGCCTGATTATACAGAATCTCCTGGTATTTCATTCACTACATTTGTCATGCTAGACAATTATCCAGACATGATGTTAAATGTCACATGGTTACCAATGTCAGCCTAAGTACAGAATGGCTTTCTAATTTAGCCTCTCTGAAAATAAACCACAGCATCAATGCAAAATTGAAAGAAAATAATTAAAAATAACATTTTAAAAAGTTCAGTAGCAATTAAGCATACTAACCATTATTTCTTTCAGTGCTGTATCATTTAAAATCATCTTAATTTCAAGACAGTAGAGCATGCGAATTCTGCATGAACCTGTATACTGCATGTAAGCAAGATCTGAGGGCACGTATCTGGGTTAACATGCTTCAGACATCTATGTGGAGAGGGTCTTCAAGCAGCATAACAGCCCCCATGGACAATTTTATTGTTTTGGCTGCTTTTTTGAGGAGCTTAGACACAATGGCTCACGTTAAATTTGCTCACACACTCTGCATGTCAGTTCTTTCTCTCTAACAGTGTCTTGATCTCTTGTCTGGAAACACAGCATGCAATGAATTTTCACTGTTGAGGAAGCTTGTTCAATGGCCTGACAGCTGAACTGGTATAGAGTAAAAAAATGCCATCAGAAAGCAAAGACTGGAAGGCATTACTGGGAAGCACAGATGACAGACACTGAAATCTGTAGGCCAGGCAAGCTGACAGGGCTGACACCTTAAGAGAAAAAAGGTGAATGCCAAGTGTGTAGGAAAGAGGTTGACTCTACAAAAATTGGCATTGGCATCTCTGCAAGGAATGGGCGTGGCTCACCTATGTCAGCTGTTTATTATAGAGACACTCTGAAAGATTTTTTCAATAAAAACAAGGAATTTAAGATAGCCATCTGCAGAAAAAAAAAGGAGATTGCTTCCCTGAAATTTGTTCTCTGCATTTCCAGTCTCTCATCCTGGCAGAGCCAGACACCAGTTTATTGCAAAGTTCTAACCTGATTAATTGGATATTGTTACAGGATTGTTCTCACCTCCTGCTTAAATGGAATTAGCTGCTGGAGTAAGTTGTAGTGGAAGGCATTGGGCTTCTGTGGGAGCACCACCAGACCTAGAAGATTTAACTGAACGCATTGTCCAGACACTCGCTTTCTTAACTGTTTGCAGTTAAGCATATTCTTTTCCATGGCTGTCTCTCAAGGATGCTGTGCTTGACCTTTGAACAAGAAGAAGGAATGTTAGTATTTAGCCTCTGTGTAGGTGCTCACTTCTTGCCTTATGCCACTGCTGAGAATTGTTCCTTCCTTTCCACTAATCTTTGATGACTTACTAGAGCTGACTTTTCCAAGACAGGAGTTTAAATTTGAGGTGTTCAGTCAGGAAAGTTGTTGGCTACTCCATTGAGGAGTGATAGCTGCTGGCTACTTGACACTTTTGACAATGTCTGCTGTGCTAGCTTGGAAAAGAGGAATACGGAAGGTCCAGCTGTGGAGTTTGAGAGTGGATAAGGTCGACCTGCCTGAACATGGCTGAATTGACTGAAGCAGGATCCCACAAGGAGTCAAAGCCAAAGCTCAGAAGTTAAACCAGAGATCATGTCTGTTCTCATTAAAGAGGCCCACCCGTCTTCCTGAAGGGACTCTCACAACCACATTGCAACTGTCCATTTTGTACACACAATACCTGAAGGACTTCATAATTACAATATTTTACCGATTTAGTTTCCTACCCTTTGCACAAGATATTACTGATTTCACAGCCTTTTTACTGCCCTTCACAGGAAAGTTTACAAAAGGAATCACTACAAGCTCAGATTTCAGACAAGACATCTGAAGACCAGTTCACTGGGAAAAAAACACTGGATGCACTGTCTGGAGTTAGCTCATTTGATTACTTTGACAAGAAATATATAGGGTACAACATGCCATGTACATGGTAGAGCACTCTCACAATATGTCAGTGCAGTTGTGCACCAGAACATAGCATTCAGAGTTTGAACTGCCCAACATAATTGATATATTTTTCTTTTGAAAAAAGCCTTGCTGTATTATGTGGCTGAACTCTCCAAAGGAGTATTAAAATGGCTTTCAAATAATTAAAAACAAACAAATAAACAAACAAAAAACAGCCAAGGCCATTTAGTTAGACTTAAACAATAGAGATGGTGGTGGGGCATGTGCTAAAAACAGCTGTTAGTTTGGTGCATAGAGTGTTTTTTTTCAGCAGAATCTAAACTTTGGCCTCCCTCCCACATTCCAAATATTTAAGTGTATCTCGTTCCATACTATGTGAGAAATGGTTGAAAACCATGCAGCCAATTTTCTGCCCTCTGCTCAGTTACAGATATCTGGGTTTGTTAGCTAAAAATAGGACTTCAAGAATCATCTTGTAAAGTGAGATTTTTTAGTCTCTTTTACCTTTTAAGCTAAGTGGGCATTGAACACTTCTGTAATCAATACGTGTCTGAAAAAAGGTCATTCTTGGGAAGAAGCCAGACCCCCCAAAAGACTAATTTGAAAGCAGATACCTGGAGAACACAGAAAGCAGTTGGTCTTTCTAAAGGACCATACAGACTAATAATAACAGTCCCAAAAAACCTTTAAAATGCAGAAAAGTTCCCTTTATTTCTATAATGATAACTCTCTTTCAGGTCCGTGTCATCCTACTGAATTGGTGTGCTTGGTTTTTACGAATGAAGAAACCCGGGGAAAATATAAAGCCCCTCTCTTGCAAATATAAGTATCCAAAGCACCACCTGAGCATAAGCAGCACAGAGATGAATGTCCTACCTGGGCACCAGTCCGGCAATTGCAACATGATCTATAGCTACCATGCAATGAATAATCCATGCTGCCCCCAGAAGAATGATCTGGGTAGCAAGAGTGGAAAGACTACTTTCCCCTTACCAGAAGATATTGAACATGTTCAAAAGAAAGCTTTGATGGATACTATTCCAGTGATTATTAATATCCTGGAGGAAGTTCAGCTCATAGCAAAGCACTTCAGGAAACAAGATGAGGGTGAAGACATCTGCAGTGAGTGGAAGTTTGCAGCTGCTGTCATAGACCGATTATGCCTGGTTGCATTTACCCTTTTTGCCATCATTTGCACATTTACAATACTGATGTCTGCTCCAAATTTTATAGAAGCTGTTTCAAAGGATTTTGCATAAGGATTTCAAAGATGATAATTTAGAAGTTAATTTTACCAGTTATTTTTCTATGTAGTTTAACTCAAGAGAGAAGTGTACTTACATGGGCTAACATACACAGAAGGGGATGAAAATAATTTCAGGAGGTAATTATTCCTAATGTTGGTGATTGTAGTTACTGAATAGTAAACATATTGAGCTCTGTTACTTACTTCATAGACTAGTGCCATGTGTCTTTTTGTCATGATCTGTAAAGAATGATAGATAAGATTTCAGATCTACAATATTATTACAAATTAACACGAGTATCAATGTGTTACTATGAATTTGTGTACTTTTAGATATTGTTAATAATTTAAATGATCATTGATGGCTTCACAATGTTTTGTTGTTTCCAGTATATTTGTGTTTTATAATTTTTGTTTGGTGTGGCTCTGACATTCACTTCTCAAATTTGACAGATGTATTTCCACAGCCTTATGATGCTGTGTGGTGTATCCACAAAAATAAAGTATAATCATGCTAGGTCTTACTAGTGCAGTGACTGGAGTGTTTCCTCAGTAAATATGTTAACAGAATGTATTTTTCCCAGAACATTACTTTTTTTTTTTTTTCTTTTTTTTCATTAGGAAATGCTGGTTTCAAGGTTGAAAAATTATTCGTTCTCCATGCAGCCAATCACATATGTCATTAACACTGCCTTCTTAGCTGTCCACCTGCTCAGCTGTTGCTGTCATCTTGAAACTCTACTTCATTTGAAATATCTCTGATCTCTTGGGACATAGTTGCCAACCTAATACTAACTCTGTTTAATAAGGGCAAATCTTGGCCTTATATAACCTGTGGGAAATTTGCCACTGATTAATTTGGCTCAGATTTCATGTTTAGAAGACACTGAAGTAGTATTTTTTGAAAATTCTATTAGTATAGTATACCACTATTCTTAATACCAGCTTCTTTCTTCTCACTACTGTGAATGGGAATGACACCTCTGTCAGAATAATATATTTTTTTGCCTACCGATCACAGCAGAGCTACAAAATGACTTGGTCTGATAGACACACCTTTGCTATTTGGGCTAACATAGCACTTTTCTGAATGTTCACTGGAAGAAAACAACAACTTATTATCTGTGAGGATTGTATTAGATATGTTGCCAGGCCATGGGATGCTGGTCTGCAGGGCACCCGGTTTGATCCACACCACCACCTTTTAGTGGATGAGGGAAAGGCTGTAGATGTTCTGTACTTAGACTTCAGCAAGACCCTTGATAGTGTTTCCCACAGCATTCACAAGGAGAAATCGACAGTTAGTGGACTGGATGGGTGTACTCTTCGCTGGGTAAAAAACTGGATGGATGGCTGGGTCCAAAGAATTCTGGTGAATGGAGTCAAATCCAGTTGGCAGCCAGTCATGAGTGGTGTTTCCCAGGACTCAGTAATAGGGCCAGTTCTGTTTAATACCTTTATGAATGATCTGGATGAGGGGATTGAGTATACCCTCAGCCAGTTTGCAGATGACACCAACTTGGGTGGGAGTGTTAAGGGTAGGAAGGCTCTACAGAGGGATCTGGACCAGCTGGATCATTGGACAGAGGCAAACTGTACAGTGGTAAACAAGGCCAAGTGCTGGGTCCTGCACTTGGGTCACAACAATCCCAGGCAGTGCCACAGGCTTGGGGAAGAGTAGCTGGAAAGCTGCCTGGATCTGGATTGCTGGTTGACAACCAGCTGAACATGAGCCAGCAATGTACCCAGGTGGTCAAAAGGACCAACAACATCCTGACTTGTATCAGGAATAGTGTGGCCAGCAGGACCAGGGAAGTGAATGTCCCTCTGTACTTGGCACTGGTGAGGCTGCACCTCGAATCCTGTGCTCAGTTTGGGGCACCTCACTACAAGAAAGACATTGAGATACTGGAGTGAGTTCAGAGAAGGGTGATAAAGCTGGTGAAGGATCTACAGAAAGAGCCTTATGAGGAGCACCTGAAGGAACTGAGGCTGTTTAACCTGGAGAAAAGCAAGTTCAGGGAGAACTTATCACCAACTACCTGAAATGGGCAGGTGTTGGTCTCTTCTCCCAAGTAGCAAGTGATAGGAAAAGTGATAGGAAAGGAAATGACCTCAAGTTGCTCCAGGGGAAGTTTAGATTTGTATGAGGAAAAATTTCTTTACAGAAAGGGTTATCAAGCACAGGAACAGGTTGCCCAGGGAAGTGGTAGAGTCACCATCCCTGGAGGTGTTTAAAAGATACATAGATTAAGTATTTAAGGACACGGTTTAGTGCCAGAGTCAAGTTAATTATTGGACTCGAAGATCTTGAGGGTCTCTTCCAACCAAAATGCTTCTGTGATCTTCTCTGGTTCACTTCCAGCTTCCTGTCTCCCATTGTTAGTGTACCAAAATTAACATTTCCCATATATGGGTGATAGATCCTTCCCACCATCACTGCTGGAGAGAAAGATGATAATGGCGCTATTAGTCAACAAAAAGAATTTCCATCTAAAAGGTGATGGTGGAGGTGGCAGTTCTACAGACTAAAGGGTTATGCAACTATTTCTTTTAGCATAAGGTGCTTGAGCTTTTCCATTATTGCTTATCGTTCAGTAGTGATGGCTCCCTTCAAGTAGTGACTTCACTGTAATGAATGTTACCTCTGTAGCTGTAAGATCAGATAATCACACCAATGCATATATCACACGGCTTGGAATTACGTTGAAGAAAGCACCTAAAAGCTCTTGGAGGTCCTGACTACAGTGACCTGCTTTGTGTTTCACTCAGCTTTTGCACTTCTTGTGGTTTCTTTAGTTCTGGTTGCAGCTCTTAGGGGTAACTGTGGCTTAAAGTAAAAGCCTCTACTGACAGTTCAATTCATATTTCAGAGAGATCTTGTTTTCCTTCACAGGAGTGCTCTAAATAGCTCTTTCTGAGCCTCCAGGAGAAAACTCCCATGATCTCCACTTCTTTCTCTTACCTGTTTTGCTGCTTCTACTTAAAAAACTGGCCTTGCCCAGGTACAGAATGAAACTCAGGAGCTGTTTGCCTGAGAGAAATACCTAACTGAACAGCAGAACTGGTCCAGGGTGTTGGATTAGAGATATCAGGCTCTACTTATGGAAAGCAGCTGTAATGTTCATTTTGATCTGTTGCTTTTGTTATGGAGACAATCAATAGATAAAAAATCTGTATCTGTGGGAACAGCAGGATGTGCAGTTCCAGCTAAAGGGCCTTGGACAGATTATACAGAAGTATGTTTTTTATAAGTGTAAGAAGTGATAGCCCAGGCCAGTAAGAATGATATCTTGGGTTGGAAAACCGCCCCCATATGTATGGTGTGTGAATGTTGGGCCTGGGCATGTGAATGAGTGGGTTGGAATGCCACCCACAAGATATGCATGGGAACGTGACTGAAAACAATCAAAACATGTGGTCTGTTTAGAAGAACATTTTTTGAAAAAACTGTCTAACCTCTTGGTCCAGCAATGTATCTGTAAACCTATACATTGAGAACTGTTAATGAAAGAGAGCTCAGCTCTGCCTGGCTCTGCTATTGCTGCTAACAAGAACTCTGTGCCTATGCATCTCTGTCTGCGTCTGTATGAATCGTTCTCATCGCTGCAATATCCAACTACTTCCGCAGCTTATGATGTGGGATGCTAAGTGACCTTTAGAACACTTTTTCAAGGACCACTAATATTTTTGCTTAAAAACCTCTATTTTTGAAAGTAATCTCGAGTGACATGATAAAAAGATAAAAGCTAATGTTAAAGCATATAGTCACACTAACGTAGAATCCTAATGCAAAGCATGTTTCCTTACATGAAACACGGAGTTGTTGTATAAGAGTATTTTAACTTGATGCATACATCGTAGGATCAGCAAGCTGATGAAAACTATCTGAAAACAACAGCATAAAATTAATTTCAATCAGTTTTTTATTTTATAAAAGCTGGTGCAAATAAAAAATTCAATGTGTCAATTACTGCCTTATACAGCTAAGATTGCCAGGGCTGGATTGTCTCTTAGAAATGTCCTAAAACTCAACTTTACAAATGCTTACACTGGACTGAAACTGCTTGCTGCTTACTTTTTCAGATGACAAAGTAAGGCAGATCCTTTTGATATCCAGTGGTCACTTGGCCTTTTGGAAGGTAATAACACTGTTACCAGAAAATTTGTGGAATGACAAAGTGTAGCATGGCACAGAAAAATGGTCACTGTACATACAGATCATTACAGATTAAAGTGCAAATGTATTTAAGATTTTCCTGAGAGCTACAGTACACTTGGAAAGATTGATGCATCATCTGTATATATTGATTCACAGCTCTTCATGGCAACATCTTAAGGTGTCTGTCAAGTTATTACATCATTTTAAAAGAAGGAAAAGTTCCCAAATTGATTACAAAAGGTAAATGGCAACTAGTAACTAATCCATAATATCCTTTACAAAATCCAGGCACTGAAAGGGAGAGCACATCACCAGACTGGCTGCCATGTAAAGCCAGAATGCATCCAGGACCCTGAGGTCCTGTAGTATTCTCTATAGGAAGGAATACACAATGAGATGGTGCCGTCTTCCACCCCAGCTCAGGTATATTTCATTCCCCACAGTGCTGCTCCAAACTGCAATATTTAGCCTCTCATTCCTTTTCCTCAGCAAATTGAGGCTTTGTTCAGGTTCAGTGCTTCTGAAGCAGGACTGAAACTTGAGATCAAGAGACGAAAAGCCTGTTAGGAAATACAGAACCATTTGCTCCTCCTCCAATGTGCACTGGAAGGATGAGAAAAATAGGTACTTTTTATAAGCAATGAAAAAAGTAGCAAAGCACATGTGTATGCATTGGAAACCTGAGGTTTTGCTGCCTCACTGGGTCAAGTGACTACTGTGTTTCCAAGGTATTAGGCTCAGCACATTGGCTCCAAGCTCTCCCATGGATGAATCTTATGAGACCTTCCCAGGCAATAAAATCCTTCTAGAAGGAGGGAAGGATGTATTTCTCACAAAATGAGTCTGTGTGATTACAAGAGGATGTCCTGTACAAGCAAAGAAAACCAGCATGAGTTGCAAGCTTCCTACATCCAACAGTCAAAAGCATATTCATTTTAAGCACACAGCAAAGGACTTAAGTAAGAAAACTTTCAAGGATTTCCTAGACTGAAGTCTAGCTGTGCAGAATAGAAAGCCATTCCTCCCCAAAAGTGAATCTAGCCATAAAATAACAATATATTAGTGATTTAGAAAGAGAGAGGAAACCTGCATCTGCACTTCTCAAATCACTTATTGGGAATTTTGAAAGCATCCAGCAGTATGATTGTGAAGGTCTCTGGGCATTTTTTTTTTCTTAAATGTACACTAGCTTGTGCTTATGAGACTTAAAATCATAGAATCATTTTGGTTGTAAGAGACCCTTAAGATCATCAAGTCCAATCATAACCTACCATAATCTAGCACTTAAACCATA
Organism: Streptopelia decaocto; assembly: GCF_964273445.1. Classification (NCBI taxonomy): domain Eukaryota; kingdom Metazoa; phylum Chordata; class Aves; order Columbiformes; family Columbidae; genus Streptopelia; species Streptopelia decaocto. The sequence goes on from NC_138657.1 coordinate 41,619,467, forward strand.
TTCCTAAGAACCTCATCTACACCTCTTTTAAACACCTCCAGGGATGGTGACTTCATGACTTCCCTGGGCAGCCTATTCCAGTGCTTCACAACCCTTCCCATAAAGAATTGTTTCCTAATGTCCAATCTGAATCTTCCCTGGTGCAACCTGGGGCCATTGAACATTCATGTGTATTCTTACAACAGAATCAAACAGGCAGCAGACACATTCTGTTTACAAGTCTTACTGTTTTATTCCACTGTAGCAGGTGTTGTCATTAACCTTATATGTAATCTGGAGCCCGAACAGGCAAAAACTAAAAACGTTATCAGTACCAACCTCTCTTTCTCAGCTGTCCTCATATGACCAAAATATTCCGTTCTAATAAACAAGCTAGTGGTGTGTAAATCTTCCTAAAAGGCAGTGAAGGTGAAAAAAAATGTAATTTAGTTGGCCTCATACAGCTAAACAACAGCTATGTCATAGTGACTTATAATCTCCCCAAAGTATTATGGGTTTACATGAAATCATTCTTCTGCAAGTGAAGAATAAGTAACACTTTGATTAAAATATCTTCTCCCATATTGGACAACCCAGTTAATAGTGTCAGTGATCCAGATTCAGGAAAAGGAGGCAGTTTAAGAACACACAAAATAATAGGTGTCTTCTAATTTTTTTTTTTTTCACATAAGTTTCGTTTTTGCTTTTTAAAGCCTGCAACTCAGCTCCCTCTGTGTTTCAATGCAGCCTTATTATATGCAAAGTCAAAGTCAGTAGCGGAAAGAAGAGAGAAGAGGAAACCTGGTGAGCACTGCCGGTATGTGTGTGAGTGTGACTTGACCATCTGGGGCCCCAGGGCTGGGGTTCAACCGTGATGTAGCCATTAATTATGCGGATCCGGGGAGGAGGGTCAGGAGCACTGCAAGGCAAAAGGAGAATGTCAGTCCAGATGCAGCCCAGAACTGCCTGATGCCCACAGAGCAGGAGGTAGTCAGCCTCTGCCCCATTGTCAGGCTTCTGGACTCCTGGCAATGGTTACTCATACTGGTTCCATGCTCACCAAAGGCCTGTATCTCCTCACAGGAGAGTGCTGCCTTGTCCCTTCCTCACAGGTGTGGGCACCTCGCACACCAGCCCACATGGACAAGAGTGATGCCCAGCTGAACTGTGAAGCAGTCTTGAAGGGGAACAGGAACGCTAAAACACCTGCTCTGTACTAGGTCTATGTAGCCAGCTTGCCCACTGCTCACATGCAGTCAGATGGGTAAGAAAACCACGTTTCTAGCACCTTTCAGCTAAGCAGAAAATACGCAAGAAGAACAAAACAAGCTTTGTTGGAGAGAAGTGCCACTGCAGTGAGACTTGCTGAGCACAGCAGGAGTGAGGCACCTGATTTCAGCTCAATCCATCTTCTCCAGTCTTGCTTCTGTACGTGTATGTTAGCATGGACCAAACTTGTTCCTATACTGCATGTTCCCTTCCACAGGTCAGGAATTACATAGGAATTACATGACATGCTTTAAGGAGAGGAAAAGCCACTTCCAGAAATGCATCCTAGAGCCACTGTGAAAAGATCTCCATATCCCACAGTATCTCCCAGTGGTAACAAGGACTCCAATGTGGTGATGAACCAGAACTGAATTAGAGCCTGCATGATGCTGAACTTCCATTATGGCAACATGTGATGGAGGAGAGAAATTTGTGTGCTCCAGACTGCTAATACCAACTGCTCTGAATTGGGGGAGCTTCCACATCATAGCAAGTCAAGAATCAGGATGGTGAAATACTATACATATGTTGTTCTCTTTGGCAGTAGATTGAAAGCCATGCTTGACCCCACAGCTGTAAGGCTGACTTACACCCCCAGGACTTCACAGACAAATCTGGACAAAATTAAAAGCAAGTCTACCTGCCAAATACAAAACCAGAGTCATTTCTCCTACACCCCCTCCCCAGCTGCTGTGCACCATTCTTGCCTTATTTTGGCCAGCTGCATTAACGCTCTTGAATAGTGAAGGGAATTAGTATCCTTCCTTAAAGCACTTAACTTTCTGTACCCAAAGGACTCCACAGGAGGTTTGAACAGTAACTGGAGAGAAACCAGGTGCCAGCACATCAAAGAAATACAGCTGACAGCTGATGCATACAGGAGCACAAACCAAAGCAGGTCTGCGAAGTTCACTACAAGACCATATTAAATCACTTCAGCTGTGCCTTTTGTGGACACTTATAGGCATTTTACAGACATTTACAAGCTCTGACAAGAGAACCATATGATGAGGCCAAGTCAACATGGGTTTAGGAAAGGCAGGTTCTGTTTGACCAACCCGATTTCCTTCTATGACAAGGTGACTCAACCAGTAGATGAGGGAAAGGTTATGGATGCTGTGTACTCAGAGTTCAGTACAGCCTTTGACACCATATCCAACAGCATTCTCCTGGAGAAGCTTGCAGCTCAGGGCCTGGAGGGTGTTCTCTGCAATGGATAAAGAACTGGGTGGAGGGCCGGGGCCAAAGAGTTGTGTTGAACAAAGCCAAATCCAGTGGGCGGCCAGTCATGAGGGATGTTCCCAGGGCTCAGTATTGGGGCCAGTTCTGTTTAAACTCTTTATCAATTATCTGGATGAGGGGATCAAGCATACCCTTATTAAGTTTGCAGATTACACCAAATTGGGTGGGAGTGTTGATCTGCTCAGTGGTAGGAAGGCCATACAGAGGGATCTGGACTGGCTGGATCGATGGGCTGAGGCCAATTGTATGAGGTTTAACAAGGCCAAGTGCCAGGTCCTCCACTTGGGTCATAACAACCCCAGGCCGTGCTACAGGCTCAGGGAAGAGTGGCTGGAAAGCTGCCTGGCAGAAAGGGATCTTGGGTTGTTGGTTGACAACCAGCTGAACATGAGCCAGCAGTGTGCCCAGGTGGCCAAAAAGGCCAACAGGATCCTGGCTTGTGTCAGAAATAGTGTGGCCAGCAGGACTTGGCACTGGTGAGACTGCACCTCGAATCCTGTGCTCAGATTTGCACACCTCATTACAAGAAAGACATTGAGATACTGGAGTGAGTTCAGAGAAGGGTGATGAAGCTGGTGGAAGAAACTGAGGCTGTTTAGCCTGGAGAAAAGCAAGCTCAGGGGAGACCTTAGCACCCTCTGCAACTATCTGGAATGGGTAGGTGTTGGTCTCTTCTTCCAAGTAGCAAGTGATAGGACAGGAGAAAACATCCCCAAGTTGTGCCACGGGAGGTTTAGATTTGATATGAGGAAAAAAATTCTCCATGGAAAGGGTTGTCAGGCATTGGAACAGGCTGCCCAGGGAAGTGGTAGAGTCACCATCCCTGAAGGTGTTTAAAAGGCATTTAGACAAAGTTCTTAGGGACATGGTTTAGTGCTACAGTTAGCTTAGGTTATGGTTGGACTTGATGATCCTGAGGATCTCTTCCAACCAAAATGATTCTATGATTCATTTCACTGGAGTGGTCCATAAACCAAGGGAATGATATCTGTGTATTCTGTCAAAGGATGGGAAGGGTGGTGGTGGGTAATGACAATGTATTGGATAGTGTGAGACCTACTACCCTACTAGAGTGGATAGTATGATGTGAACGGTACATGGAATAAGAGGTGGAGAATGTGCCATTTTGGGCTTGAATAGATTTAATTTTTCATCATAGCAGCTAGTATATGTGTATGTTCTGGATTTGTGCTGAAAACTGTTAATAATACAGGGATGTTTTAATTATTGCTGAGCAGTGCCTTTCACAGCGTCAACGCCTTTCCTGCCTCTCACACCAGTCCACCAGCAAGTAGGCTGGTGACACAGAGTGAGGTTGGGACAGGGCACAACAGAGACAGCTGACCCCAAAGGTCAAAAGGATATTCCATACTATATAACACCAGGCTCAGCATATAAAGCTGGGGGAAAAAGAAGGATGGGTAGGACGTTTGGAGTTATGGCAATTGTCTTCCCAAGTAACTTTAATGTATGAGGGAGCCCTGATTTCCTGGAGGTGGCTGAAAACCTGCCTGCTGATGGCAAGTAGTGAATGAATTCCTTATTTAACTTTGCTTGCATGCACAGCTTTTGCTTTACATATTAAACTAGCAGGGTTCCACACGGATCCATCATAGTGTCAATACTCTTCAATGTCTTAATAAATTATTTGGACACAGGACTTGAGGGAATATTGAGTAAGTTTGCTGATGATGTAAAATTGGGAGGAGCTGTTGACACTCTCAAGGGCAAAGAGGCCCTGCAGAGGGATCTGGACAAACTGGAGAACTGGGCAGTCATCAACAATGTGAAGGAATAAGGATTATGTTTCTTACTGTATTATTTATAAATGCCCTGAACTGTGAAACTACTGCCTGCAGTTGGTCAGTGGCAGTTATTTCCTTGTCTCCATATCCAGACTAGAAGAGGAAATGTCACTTGTTCAAGCTCTCCTCCGGGGTTCTAAGTTCTATTAATTTCCATAGCATTGCTTCTGACTTACAGCTACCTAAATGAGTTCAAAATAACTCATAACTCAGTAAGAGCTCACTCTGAATAACTATCCAGACACTAGCAGGCTTCCACAGGGATCCATCTTATGGCCAGTACTCTTCAATGTCTTTATAAATTATTTGGACACAGGATTTGAGGGAATACTAAGTAACTTCAACAATGACACTAAATTGGGAAGAGCTGTAGACACTCTCAAGGGCAGAGAGGCCCTGCAGAGGGATCTGGAAAAATTGGAGAACTGGGCAATAGCCAACCATATAAAGTTCAACAAGGGCAAGTGCCAGATTTTGCACCTGGGACACAGCAACCCTGGCTGTGTCCTGACTGGGGGGCAAGATGCTGGAATGCAGCTCTGCAGAGAGGGATCTGGGGGTTCTGGTCGACGGCAAGTTGAACATGAGCCAACAGTGTGCCCTGGCAGACAAGAGGGCCACCCATGTCCTGGGGTGCAACAAGCACAGCATTGCCAGCCAGGTGAGGGAGGTGATTGTGTTGCTCTGCTCTGCACTGGTGCAGCCTCACCAGGAGCACTGTGTGCAGTTCTGGGCACCACAGGATAAAAAGGATATTAAGCTACTGGAAAGTGTCCGTAAGAGGGCTACAAAGTTGGTGAAGGGTTTGGAGGAGAAGCCAGATGAGGAGCAGCTAAAGTCACTTGGTTTGTTTAGCCTGGAGAAGAGGAGACTGAGGGGAGACCTCATCGTGGTCCTCACAAGGGGAGGAGTAGGGGCAGGTGCTGATCTCTCCTCTCTGGTGACCAATGACAGAACCCGAGGGAATGTCAGAAAGATGTGCCAGGGAAGGTTTAGATTGGACGTTAGGAAAAGGTTCTTCACCCAGAGGGTGGTGGAGCACTGGAAAAGTCTCCCCAAGGAGTCAGTCATGGCAAAAGCATGTCAACATTCAGGAGGAGACTATACAACATCCTCAGACACATGGTGTGAATTTTGGGGTTGTCCTATGCAGAGACAGGAGTTGGACTTGATGATCCTTGTGGATCCCTTCCCCCTCAGGACATTCTATGGTTCTAAGCTTTCTTTATGTCACTCCATGAGTTTCCTCAGTCTACTGATTCTTTCCCCCATCCCACCAAGGGGCTGGGGGAGTGAGTGGCTGGGTGCTCTTAGGTGCTGACTGGGGTTAAACCACATGACTGAGACATGCCCTGCACACCTGTGAGCTTAAGCCCAGGAAGGCTGGATTTCCCTGGGCACACATCTCGTCTGTGCCACAAGGTGGGGCTGTCAGATCAGCCATGCCTGTCCAGGCAGCCTGCAGCGGCACGGTGTGCTTGTACATGTGGGTATTGGGGCAGAGAAGGTGGTGGTTCCCCTTGCTTTACAAAGACAACCCAAAGCACTGGTGGGGGCTGTGCGTGAATGGCAGCTGCCTCTCTGACATTCGCCGCTTTACCTCTGCAGTGGAGGGTGCAACAATCTTCCAGGCAGCATTAAGCATGCTTTTTCTTTACCAGTGCTGTCATGCAACAGCTCCATCTGCAGATTTTCCAGCTCTCTGCTACTAAGGACTCGCCCCTGAAAAGAATTTGTCACCTAGCACCTGGGTAAATTTCTAGCATAACTTAATTAATAGGGGAAGAAAGGAAATATTTACAAAAGAAGAAAAGGAAAGAAGGCATTTACTGCTCCCATACTTATGCAGTAGTTTGCTAAATAGTTCCCTGCAATCCAGTATGTAGCCCTAATGTACCTCCAATTTAGTCACAGTAGCACATGCTCCCATCTTCCCTCTTCTTCTGAAGGAACTGATGCTGTAAGTTCTTGTATATCTCCCATCAGAGGCACACAGAGACTTCCCTAAGCTTTATGGGAACAACTGTGTGTGTAAAACTGAACATGTCAGAGTGCAAGCTGAAGCTTGCTATCATAATGACTCCAAACCATTCTTCAGTGCTTCAACTAAACAGAATGTCAACAGAAGCTCCAAAAACCATCCAACAAACAGCTGGTAGCAACTACATTAATAGAAAGTAAATGATACACTAAAATGATACACTAAAAGGCAAAATCAAATATGATCAATGCAAGGATTTGTTGCACTGGTGAATCTTGGACTTTGTGTAGGTCTGTCAGTGGACACCCAAATCTCCATTTGCATTTGTCTCCCATTCTTTCCAAACTACTCACACTTAGGGTTGGAAGGTGGAGCAGAGAGAGGACGCAAAATACTCTAGAAAAGAGGAAAAGGAGTCTGGTCTCTAAGATTTAACAATGGCTGAATCATTAGAACAGAACAATAGCTGCTGCACCTGCTCGCAGCCAGCCTGAGCAACGTATTACTTGAAGCAGTGATAAAGCTGGACCAACAGATGTGACAGTAGAGGCATAGGAGAACCCTGATATACTCAGTACCTTGGGGAGCAGGAAGAAATAATAATATAGAGGTTTCATTTCAAGAACTGAGGCTTTTCTCCATCATCCAGACCTGTCTGGATATTTACAGTACCACAAAAATAAAATGCTTTCAACCTGAGTATGGCAGAGATACAAACAGAGACACAAAATGCGGAAGAGAGCAGACTCAGCTCTGTATATTATCTGACAAGAGGGAAACATAGTACACATTCAGCCACAAGCCTAAGTACAGCTAGTGAGGGAGAAGTTGGTCCTTTTTTTGCAGGCTGCTGCAGTTCTTGTAGGTGAATAATCTTTTCTGGATGAAAACTAGGGAGTATATGTGAACCTTTGCCCCATAACACACTCCATTTTTTATATGAACTCTATCATCCATTACATTGTCACCCACTTTTCCAGATCTCCATCATCCATAAGGTTGTCACCCACCTTTCCACATGTCCAGTAATGCCATGGGGCTCACGTGCTTTTTAAGACTGGAAGAATACAGAGACTAGAAACACTGCATAAATATTGTCTAAATGTGAGGAGCACATATGCCAGATATGGCAGTTTCCACATACGCAGCAGCTCTTGGATAAAGCTGCAAGGCTTTAATCTGTACCATTTACTACTGGATCCAGCTTTTTGTGATAAAAAGGACTACCATGTGCTCATAATCCCTCAAGCCTAAATGCAAAATGTCTAGATAATGCTTTCACTTGTATTATGCTTAATTTTCCACAAACCCAACAAGCACAAGCAGCCTTGAGTACATGTTTCAGCAAGACTCATGGTGAGGGAGAAGGTCAGATCATGCACTCAGCATGTGTCTAGCCCCTGCAGAAGCCCGGTATACTGGATTAATCAGTCTAAGTTAAAGTCCAGTTTGCAAAAGAAACACTCCTCCCTCCCCAGCCATCGGCTACCTTTCTTCGAGGCGAACCCAGAGTTCGTTGAACTGTCGTGGTCTTTGCTTCTTCTGATGCTTCTTTTTTTTGTACTTCCTGTCTACCTTCTCCAGCATGTCAGTGTTGTCAGGGAGCAGCAGGTGAGGTGGGAGGCCTTCCTCCTCCTCTGTCTCCTCAGGGTGCAATGGCAGTGGGAGCTCTCGAGATGTGACATAGGGGCCATGTGCTGGTGATGACGATGAAAAGGCTAATAAGGTTTGGGTGTGGTTTCTGTTGGAAGAAGGAGGGAACACAGATAATATTTGAAAAGGCTTTGAGGCAAAATCCTTGTACAGATCCCATTAAGGCACATATAAAACAGGTGTTTCTCCCTGACATATTGGCGGGATGCTTATTTCTCTGCCTGGTGTTCCCACTCCCTGTTTCTTAAGACAATATTCTGATCAAAATAGTTCTCTTCAATTAAAAAAAGCTTCAGAAAAGAGGTAATTTGGAACTGAGGAAAGAACACAGTTTGGCTCAGGGTGGAATAATTCAGGGTATGAAAAACCTTGTGTATCTAGAAAGAGACAAAAAAGGAATTACCCTCAAAGTCAGAGGAAGTCACACCACACTCCTCCAGCCTGATGCACTCCAGAACACAGATCAGATTATTCCCTTCAGCAATTCCCGCCCAAAGCCAACATGAGGGGCAGGGGAATGGGACAGGGACAGGATGACTAACGTACTCTAGCTGAAGGAGCCAGTCCTAGATCAACAGTTCTCACTGGTGGAGAAGGTAAGTAATAAACTAGTCCACAGACTGTGGTCATGGCTTCAGAAATACATCTTGCAAATTAACATCTTTAAGGGAATAGCTCAATATACCATTAAGCAATACTTTGGGCCTTCCCATCTGCAGAAACTGGAAGAAGACTAGCTGTGGCAATGCCAAGTTCACCAGCATCTCATTTTCTCTTTCATGAAACCAGATGCACAGACCAGCGAATGCACAGCCTTTAAAAAACATCAGGTCAGGGGACATGTCTGACACATAAGAATCCAGAGCTCAAATTCCTACTGTGGCATGGACTTCTAGTGTAAGCATTTAGTGTCACCACGCTAATCTGCAAAAGGAGACAATGCTGTCCTGCCAGTCAGAGCAGCACACCAAGGAAGAGAAAATGGCAGTTATGAAGGGTTATATCAGATGAGTATGGAGGGGAGAAGGCTGAGAAATTGAAGCTCTCCCACAATGCAGAAGTGAGCTTTGCACACATTTATAGCAAGTAATGACAGAGTAAGAGTCAGGCCTTCAGCTGATCTGCACAGATCCTTTAACAGCTTTCTGGCTGCACAGATCCTGTGGTAGGCTAGTAGCATTATCTGGAATTTCAAAACAGCTCCAGCAAGTGAGACACTGCAGTAAGACTATGTACATGCACAAACTCACTTACAAGGCAAATCCTGGAAGCCCAAAGGATCTCTCAGTCAAGCCCTCAGAAAAAACTCTAGTGCTACGCTGACCTAGCTTTATGCAAAGGTGATACATTGAAGAAACAATCAATCAGCTCCACCCTGATTACTCAAGCTCTGTTTCATTACATTTAGAGAAAGCAACACCTCCTCATCTATACTCCAAGGCAGGTAGTCTGCGGTCTCCTATCCACTCATGGCTTTGCTGGCGCACAGCTTTCCAATTGCTTAAAACAAAGCAATTCCCCCTTTTTTACTTGTTCATGAGCATCTTGGTAAACTCACAAACTCAGTCCACTCTGGGATACACAGAGCACAACAGAGATATCTGACTGATTTTATGGCTCTCTCATAAAGAGAAGAGATGCAGCAGTCTTCTGTAACACAACAATATCAGAGACTGGCTTGGGCTGAAATTCAGAAAAGTAATAGATGACAACAGACCACTGTGCAGAAAGCTGGCTTCAATCAGTGAAACCTTCCCAGAACCACAGTTTGTTTCCTTTCTGCCTTGCAATGGCATCAAAAGGAAGAGGTCCAGAAGGAGATGTGTTTTAGCATAGCTGCAGTTTTCAAGCCAGCCCATCACCATGAGCACACCTCTTTGATGGAGAATAAAGAAGCTGCATCTGGAGAAGGAGAAATGAAGTTGTGGACTGGAACATGAGGGAGAGAGTAGATGGGAAATGAAGGTAATTTGGTCTTATTTCCTGTAAGAAAAATCACAAACTGATAATGTGGTGAACTTTATGTGACAGAGACTGGCACAGAATGGGTCTTAGGCTATCAATCTCTTTCAAAATCCCTTATTACCTCTAAAGTGTCATGGTTCTCCTCCACAGCATCTTCAGCTCACTCTAAATCCACCTTACAGAGTAACCCCCCAAGTTGCCTCCAGTGACCTGATTTGATCTCTTCTTATGCTTCCCTTTCCCCCAGTTTCTCTTTACTCTGTCTGCTCCTTAATTATGCAAGCCACAGAGTGGGCACCAGGCCTTCCCTGAAGATTAAAGTGCCTTGCTGCCTGCAGCCTCCTCTACCAAACTAATGACCATACCACTCTGGAACTCAGCATTGCTACGAGCACAGCCGGAACGACCTCCATCCTGCATGGCCAGCCATTTATTCTGATATCTGCAGTGTCAGAGCACTATTAAAAACAGACACTCATACACATAAACCCCTTTGCAACATTTCATGCAGATAATTCTTCCAGGGACAGACTGAGCAACTACAAGAAAAGGGACACAGATGCAAAAGCGCATCTGTCTTCCCCAAGGTCAGTTCCCTCTCCCAGCACAGCAGCTAAGGCAGGAGTCAGGAAGCATCTCAATTACAGCTGTGATTACGTGATGAATATATATTTTTTATATATATATGCATTCTAAAATGAGGAACAACAGTTAAAGCCCAAAATAAGACAGTCGAGACTGAATGAACTTATGGCACTGCTTATAAACTGTTCTTCACACTCCTGCATGGGTAGAGCACCACTTTTGCCTTCCTTGCTTTGCCTCCACACTCCAGTATGGGCATTCATCCCCCTCCCCCTGCAGATGGGCAGGCCACGTCAGGAAGCCCTGTCTGCAGCTGAAATTGTCTAACTGCTGGCAGCACCCAGCAGTTTGCCTGTTAAAAGAAAACATGCGTAATGACCCTGGGTCCTTCTGTGTTCCTACACACAGACATCTACAATATATCTCAGAAGGGACCTCCTGTTTAGCCAGAGCACAGGAAACAGCAGACTGGGCTTTTCCATGTCAGACTACCTGCCCATTGCTGGCAATTAGGGGTTGCATTCATGTACTTACAGGGATGAGTCTTGGCTCAGTTTGTTTCAGTGTATGTAGAGTTAATGATGTAGGACCGTGTCAAGAATCACAGCAAAAATATTACCTGCCTGAGTTTGAATCTCATGGTCTGAACACAGCAAAGTGGTGGCAAAGAGAAATGTGAAGCAACCAGAATACAAGAAAAACATCTAGTAGTATTATTTTGCACCACACTGGGGAGCCCCTGGCACAGACCAAGACTCTGCACTGTACCCCCTGCACGAAGGTGATTGTCCTGCCTGAGAGCTCTGTATCAGAAATGCTGGGGGGGGACAGAGATGAAAGAAGTGAAGGACAGCACGCATGACACAGAGGATAAAGAGGAACAGTACCATAATTGGGATCAAACCTTTTTTCCATTGTGGTCTTTTAGCAGTGACTATAAGGAAGTGTGGGGATAGTTCAGAGACACAAGAGCACATGTTCTGCAAGAGTCTGGAGAAGGGGAGACAAAGATTGCAAACCCTAAGCTGGTGGCAAGAAGTCCAGGAAGAGGTGAGTCAAGAGCACATGTAATTTTCAGTAGAGTGTGGAGGAAGAGATTATTTAGCATTCTGTTGTTACTGAAACCATGGAGGTGCATAAAGGACCCCATTGAGAGATAAAGGAGGCAGTAAGGATATATCCCCAAGGATATTCAAGATAATCAGAAGAGCAAGTACCTTGGCTTAAAAATGCAGAAGAGGGCAGGGGATATGAGAGCAACCAGTAATGAGGACAAGCTTGCGAAGAGGCTGGTTGGACTCTGGACAGTCAGATGCCAGGCTGAGAGAGAATAATTACAGAGAATCAGAAACAGCAGTGTAAGAGAAAGAGAGTGTTAAAAGGCAGGGCAGTCAAACACTTAGAAGGGAGGAAAGAGGAAGCTCGAATCCTATGTGGCTTCCAGAGACAGCATTTAGATTTGATGAACCAAGCATGCATAGTTTATGACAGTTTAAGAAATAAACACTTATGGGGGGAGGGGGGATTATTTTTATTTTATTAAAAAAAAATCCCCAAACAAAACACCAAAAAAACAAACCCAAACCAAATAAAATGCTGTTTCCAAACTGGCTCATGGAAGAGAAAAGCAAACTGCTGGGGAGGAGAGAGGGAGTTCAGCTTACTGTTAGGTATAGTTCCAGCAGCTGCTACCTCTTCATGATTGTTTACAAACCCACCCTCTCAATGGCTGCTCAGCTAGATAAAAGCATGCATTACTTATTGATGGCTTGTCCAGCTGGAGTGTGTTCTACCTCGTACCCTTCTCTCCTCAAAACATCAATCACTGTGTTGTTACCCATGAAGTGACCTGCAATTGAGAGAAAAATGACATCAGAACTCCATGAGCACAGGGAAAGAGAGAGAACAACAACAAAGTCTTTCCTTATCACATGAGGTGTTCCACACTCAGAGTGGGCAGTGCTTTATCACTCCCCACCAGCATGCACTAGAAACACAGGATGTGTAATGAATTAACTTGCCCAAGGTCACTTCAGTTACCACATTCTGCCTTTCTAGAATGCAGATGTGACTGAAATCACTCTGGTCCTGCAGGTTGTCACATTATCAGGCCACTGCAGATTTCTTGGGGCAATAAGAGATCACAGAATTATAGAATAGTTTGGGTTGGAAGGGACGGAGCAGTGTCTATAGCAAGTTCAGACTAGGTATCCATCTCATGTGGACAGTGTTGGATGAGCTGTGTCCCATCCTCAGCAATGAAAAGAAGTGCCAAGGTGGTCAAAGCATACTTTCCTAATCCAAGTCCTTTAAGAGGAAAGACACAAGACATAAAAATAAACAATCTATAAGGTGATCTATACTGTTAAAATAATTTTCCTCGTGCCAGTTTAAGAGCTTACAGCATCACACATTTCCAGAGTGAGCTACTGAATAAGCTGCTCACATCACACCATCAAACGCGTTACCTCCCATTGATTTTCAGTTACCCTTACTCAGAGCAGTGATTTAGGCTGGTATGTGGGAAATTACCGTAGCACATGGACAAATCCCATTTCAATCAATCAATCTGCTTAAGTGATTTCCTGAAGCTGTCTTAATCTTCTTTTTAATTTGATGGAGTGGTAAGAATATAATTTATATTACAGTTATGTGTACAGGCCTTCATAGGGAGCCTTTGGTCATTGTCACCAGATGCAATGAGTTACATCTGCATGTGGAAGAAAAATGTGCTAATATTGTGCAAAACAGAGCAGACCAAATGAATAGTTATGTGTAAAACAGATACATACAAATATTATACAAATAGGCGTGTGATATTAGATTGTTCACAAGACACAATCAATCAGAAGCTGCTTAGGCTAGGTACATAAAAAGATTAGGAGATGTCAATGTTTGCTATTCAAGAGGTGGGCCACTCAGGTTCCATGAGGTGGATCTGGTCTGAGGTCCAGAGGACATACAGGCTCAACCTGAGCTAGGTGCAAAATAAAAGACTTGTGAGGGCTTGAGGTACAGGACCCCCCCCAGGAGCCTCTCTAAGTCAGCACTTCTGCCTCTTTTCTAGGAACTGTCACAGAAGGAGCTTGCTGGTATGTGAGAAACCTAATGACCAAAAGCAACTGTAAAAAACATGGGAAAGATTTACTCTCCAAGGTTTAACATCAAACAGCTATGCTGCAAAGGAGACTTTGCCCAAAGTCACATGACAGGGAGCAGGCCTCTATCACCTGTTTTCTATTTTAGCGTAACACACATGAATGCCCCCCAGAAGAAAAGCCCCAAGCCCTGTCCCATCAGAAAGACTGCTCTTTTCTTTCTGTACATAGCCCTGCATCACACCACTAGGTGAAGAGATGCCTCTGAGAGGTCAATTTACTCTGGCAGCATCAAGGGAGCCATGAATCTCTACTCTTCTGTGTTGACGTTCAAAGAGAGACTGAGAAGCTGTTGTATGCACCAGACCAACCATGCACTCTATTGGAGAGTAAGACCCAAGCCTTTCATCTGCACAGAAAGGAGATGGCATGCAGAAACCACAAAAGGTGATGTGCTCAAACAACAATGCTGTTAGATAAATGTGCACATGCAGACTAGTCCATGCACTCAGACATGCATTTAGCACTCCTGACCTTCCCCAGTAGCAATATCCAACCTTGCAGATCACAGGCTACTACTATTGCCTTGAAATCCATGTTTCCTGCTTGCAGCTTTCACCACTATCACGTGCAGAGGTGTTTTCACTCTGCTAGGACTGCGGGTTTCAGCAGAGGCTCCTGAACCCAAACTTGAGCCATTGCAAGGCTACACATTTTCTGCATCTAGCAAAATGAACATGGAAATACTGCACAACAGAAGTTCTGTTTCTGTAGCTGAATTTTTATTTTTCACATAAAGCAAGATTGTAGGACTAAAGAAAATTATGTTACTCTCTGAATTTCAACAAAACTCATTATTCCAAGCTGATACACAAATTTCCCTGACCTTCTCTTAGAGAAATGTAAAAAGAACACCCCTTGCCTCCACTACTCTTTATGTCTGTTGTGTTTTCCTTAGTAGAAAGATGGCACTTCCCATCTGCCCTAGAAACATGCCAGGACCTTACCATCTACAGATATCCTAAGACAATGGATGTACATGCAAAGAAACAAAACTGTTTGTTAGGAAGGCTGATCTGGAATGCTAACCTGGGAACAGGTACAGCACATGATCATAACAGTGCACCCACAAAACAGCACAAACTGTTCTAACCACTCGGGACAGCATAAAGAAGGATGTTTATCTCTTACTGGGCCAGGAGTGCTCAGATGGGTTTTTGATGCATTAGACTCTATGTATGGGTCACTGAAACCAACATTTTCAAGTATGTTTTAGTGGTACAGATCTTACAATTATTTAAAAATTTCCTGGAACAGCCCATGGCAATGATTATCTGCTATCATTCTTCTTAGATTGCTTTCAAGAATTATAGAGATAAATTCATATAATGTGCCCCAGAAGGTGAATGGGATCCCTGTAGGTGACTGGGTTAGAGTTACTGGCCTCTAAAAAAGGTATGACAGGAGGCTGCTGACCATGCTACCCACAAACAAAAAAAAAAAAGAAAAACTTCAGCAAAAATTATCACTTAACTAGAAGGCACAAAGGACAGCTCATCCCTTTCTATCTGCCTCTCATGGCAGGGTTCTTCTCCTACTCTTTAGTAATCAAAGTATTCTCCAGTAGCAGTCTGTGAGCCAATAAACTCACGGAGAAGGGTTCAAAACTGCCAATGCTCCCTCAAAGGATGCAAACACAAGCAAAGGAGAACTCCTGATGGCCTGGAGAGCAGACACATGCATGGAACAAGTCAGTCCCACAGGTATCTTCAGTGTGTGGCAGATCCAGCCAATGACATAGTGGGCCTGATTACTTTAGCGTCCATCAGCCCATGAAGTGGACGAAGTGATTCTTATTGACACCAGGAACTTGATAAAGTTAAAATGAGTTCCCAGAAAACACAGCTCTTAGGACACAATGGCTAAGAATGGAGACACAGAAAGTACTCATCTTGTACCCCCAATCACAGTGTCCCACAGGCAAGAACCTTTACAGAAGAATTCTCTTCATCCCATTGCATGGCCTATTACTCCCTGAAAAGACCTGAAATGGGTGAAACAGAAGCAAACCTGTGGAAAGAAAAGGATACTCTTCCCTATACCCAAATATCTACTTAGTTTAACATTTTGGCACAACAACAAGGGACAGCTCATGCTCTGTGAGTGACAGGCAAAGTCACACATACCAAAAAATGACATTTGGTGAGCGGAGAAAGATAACCCTAACCATGTCTTATGGCAGAGCTAAGCAAGCCGTATGGGAGGCAGTTATATCATAGCAAGCACAAATTCAGCTCCCAGCTTCATGTAACCAAGTTACTACCTACTATTTGTTCGCAAAAGGTCCTGTGCAAAAACTGCAAGGGACTGCTGACAACAGCAGCAGTTACAAACATTTCCAGCTGAGCACCATTGAAAAAACCTGTACTTGGTGCTCAGAAATGCAAGGGCAAATGTCATGACTTTGTCTCATGCATACACACATTTATATTTTTAAGTAGATGTTGGGATGCAGAACATTGAGTCATTTCAACCCAGTTAGTAAAATTATGGAGGAAAAAAGTTAGACAAAATATCTAATATTATCCAGAGCAAAAGAGGGAAAGTGGGTGATGCAATCAACTAAGTTACAGATTAGTTTCCTTTAGATGCATGCTTTCTGTTCAAGAGGAAGACACTACCCCACCTAGAATATTTCCTTCAGCGCTGAAGCCCTCAAAATAAAAAGGACATGGACCTGTTGGAGCAACTCCAGAGGGGGACCAGGAGAGGATCAAAGGGCTGGAGCACCTCTCCTGTGAAGACAGGCTGAGAGAGCAGGAGTTTTTCAGCCCAGAGAAAGCTTCAGAGAGACTTTATAGCAACCTTCCAGTACCTAAGGGGGCCTACAAGAAAGCCGGAAAGGGGCATTTTACAAGGGCATGCAGTGCTAGGACAAGGGGTAGTGGCTTGAAACAAAGAAGATAGATTTAGATTAGGTATAAGGAAGACATTCTTCACTATGAGGGTGGTGAGACCATGGAATAGGCTGCCCAGAGAAGTTGTGGATGCTCCATCCCTAGAAGTGTTCAAGGCCAGGCTGGATGGGGCTTTGAGCAACCTGGTCTAGTGGAAAGTATCCTTTGATGAGCAGGGGTGTTGGTAACAGATTTTCTCTAAGGTCCCTTCCAACACAAATCATTCTATGATTCTATGCTTTCAAGCATGAACACTGTGCACCCAGGTGAGGTGAGATCACACTTCACTTCTCACAGAATCAGAGGGAAGAAGTCCTGTGGAGTTACACTAGATGATCCAAACAACATATGGAAAACATGGGTCATTGATGAAGTAGTTGGGATTCACAATTTGCCACTTGAACTAAAAGTTTCTCAAACAGAAAACATGTAATACTAAATCTAATAAAATCTTCTTATTTCTAAAAGTATTTCCAAGTCAGGGAAAGCTCAGGTACCAGAACATAAACCAACAGACCAAGAGCATAGTATTCTCAGAAAATTAATGCTACTAGTAGAAGGAAAGGACAAAAATTGAAGGGGATGAAGGCAGCCCTAGGGGTATTATAAGTCCATTTAAAGATCCCCAAAATTCACATCAAGTGCAGGAGTATAAGGATGTTGCATTACAAATCTTCTGCCTGCAAGCAGGCCAAATCCCCTGCAAGCAGCCCTCCTATGCCTTCCAGTTGTTTTGAGACTGCTGACTTCCAAATGTACTTCTTCCTGTGATTAACTGTTAAGATGAAATATTAATGAAATATTATTCCATAAACATTGAACTTGAGGTTTTACTTCATGGAAGCCAGGACAAGTGTTTGCCTTCAAAAAACATTATATTAAAAAAGAAAGATTTGAAGAAAATAAAGTATTAGTGGATCATATTTCACCATTCTCAAACCAAAGGGGAAAATGTGGTAGCAGAATTGCGGAACAGTGGCATTCTCTACGCCCAAATAAATAATTTCACTAGACATGGATAGACTCAATGACAGTGCCTCAGACCTACATTAACTCGGAAGGAAACAAAAAATAACCTTCCATTTATTTGAAAGCTATGTGCCTTGCTAATTAACTCACATATATGGAATAAAATTATTTATTTTCCACATTTGTTTGTAACAGAATCATTAAATCCTTCTCAAAATAGTTGATGACGAAGGCCTTGCAGAACATGGGAAAAATTGCCTAGTATAGTACCACAGAAAAGAACCATACGAAATTACAATTTGCATAAGCCAAAATTGAAGTGTTTTTCTTGTGAAAGACAATAAGACACTCTTATCTACCAGGTTCTGACAAAACCTAGGTCTCTTAAATGTATGACATGAGTATTTTTGCTCCTGGGGATTCCCATTTTTACCTTTGCACCAAGTAAAACCTCCTGATAGCTTCACGAATTGAAGTTAGAAAAATCTTTTCCACTGATTATAAGGCCACAGCTATAGCAAAGTTAACATAAGGAAAATATTTACAACCCCATATCCTTATTTTGTAAAAACAGAGTTACAAGAAATAGCTTCTGTTCAGGCAGCCTTAGCCACCGGGGCCCTGTCTGCACTGAGAGTTTTCCACCGTTGAAGCCTGAGGTTCATTAGGCAGGGAGACTCTCATGCAGGTGATTCTGATAGCAGCCAGCATTATATTACCAGTAAGGGAAGGAGATACCAGTGCTACGTGTGAGCTGCAGTATTTACAGCCACCTCTGCTGCTGGACCCACTCCCGTTCCACACCACTTCTTGCTTTCCAAAAGAAAGGTATTAAGGATTTCAAATCCCACTAGCTTAAAACATACATTACAAGATGAAAGTTTTCCTCTTGTAGCTGCCCAATAAAGTTAGTGGGTAATGGGTAAATCCCAGCATCAATAAGAAGCTGATGGTCACCAGGCTGTCAGTACCTGAACAGAAAGAACACACAATTGTTTGACCTGGCTGATTTTGACTTTTGCACGCATATGTTGGAACAGAGATTTCTTCCTCTAATGCCCAAATGCAAAGCTTTCCTCATTTCATATGTCAGAGATGTCAGGAGGAATGCCCTTCATGTGAACCCTGGGGCTTTGGAAGTGTGTCCTGCCTCCACACAACATTATCTATCCCCTTTGGGGGTGGTTGTTCTAATAAACCCTATCATTAGCATTCTGCAAACTCAAAGAGGCTACTAAGATAAACAGTCTCAAAGCTGCTGGGTTGTATCTGGCATTCTCAGATTACAGAGGTACAGGCACACCTTCAGGGACTCAGCCCTCCTCCCACCCAAAGAGGCTAAAATGATGCTGCATTCCAGAGACAGAAGAAACAAGTAAGCAGTCAGCAATCCCTCAGTGCCCAGGGAGTCTTGTCCCACAAGACTCATTAAATCATTTAATCTGTTTCTCTTGCTCTACATGGAAACAGCACTACCTAACACGCCATTTAGGACAGAGACTCAGCACAATTCCAGTTTCTTCTGGAAATCTGTTTGGTTTTTTGTTTAGCTGTTTTTTTGGTGGGTTTTTTTGCTTGGTTCATTGGGTTTGGGTTGGTTTGTTTGTTTTTTTTTCTTTGTTTGTTTGTTTTAATGATGGAAGAGGCAAGGGAAAAAGGCATCAGATATGCCAGTGGATCCAATACACTTGGCACCTAAGGCTGACACAAAACTGACCAGTGCCCCACATCTCAAGGACTGCCTCAAAACATAGAGAAGTTGGAGGAAGCCATTTGGTGGACTATGGCAGACTCTAAGGTAACAATACGTGGTAGCATGTTCTGTATTTCCCTTGTCCAGGTGGCTAAGACACACCCATTCTAAGGTCAGACAGGGTCAGTTATGCTTCTACAATGACATGCAAATCCTTCATCATGTTGTTAGATCACATGATCTGAGAGTGAATTTTAGTTTAGCTGGTAGGAGGAAGACAATTAAGGTCTGGAGCTCTAAACTAGATTGCTAATCTGGGTATCGGTTCATCAGCCTGGTCATAACAATTCTTCTTTCTGGGAGGTCTTGCAGGGTGGGGAGGTGAGTAAAGCATGGGAGGGAAAAAAAAAAACCCACACACACAAAAAACCCACACCTAACAAACACCAAAACAGCCAGTCCCTAGAGGTTTGAATCCATTCAGTCTGAGTAAGTAAACACATTCATTATTTCCTTTAGGAGTTACAAGAAATAGTAGCTGAAGAAGTTTTCACCATCATTTTTCTTCTCCTAGTGTTAGTGGTGGCTTGCCAACATCCATTATACTTTAAAGCCTCAGAATTATACTTTTTTCAGGAGAAGGAAAGAAAAAAGATCTTTGAGAGAAAAAGGAATTTGCCCATGTTTACATGATTAAGAGGATGATCTTCTGAAGTTGTGTCATCAGCCAGTGTCTCTCAGTGAAGTCAGTAATTTCATCCACAAGGGTATAAGGCATCTTAGATCCCTCTGTACATCTTATTCATGATCCGGCACTTCTGGAGTTTCTTAGCTGTTCAAAGACACAGGAGAGACTGGAGGGAATTTAAACTTGACTCCTAGAAACTCTGGCTTCACCTGAGGCTTTGCCTGTCATAATAAAGTCAGGATCTCTTGTGACTAAGTATACTTCCTCCTGCATAATGGGGAAAAGCAAAACAAAAAACAAACACAAACCCCAAAACAAAAAACAAACACAAACCCCACCACTGTGGTATTTTTTCTTCTCTCTTATTATTTAGACCCTTCAACAGAAACCATAATCAAGCTAAGTATGGCTTGTTTGCCTTATCCTGGAATAAAAGTGACCATGCAGAAGGAAGCCCATCTAGAGTTGAATCTGTTGTGAGAAATATCAAGATAAAAAAGGAATGCTTCTACTGATACTCAGCAGTAAAATGTAGACTAGACAAATGTCACCCAGTGCTGAAGTGGGCAGAAGACCTGATGGCAAAGGATATGGAAAAGGCCAAGGTACTCAGTGCCATTGTCACCTTCTTTACTGGTAAAATCAGCCTTCAGGAATCTCAGGTTCCTATGACTAAAGGGAAAGTCAAGGGCCAAGAAAGTTCACCATGAGTGGAGAAGGATCAGAATAAGGAGTATCCAAAGAGATCAGACATGTACAAGTTCCATTAGGATAGAACCAGAGGAACTGTGGGAGCTTGCCAATGTCACTGTGAAGCCACGCCTGATCATCTTTAAAAGGTTGTGGCAATTGGGGAAGGTCCTGGAAGAAAGCAAGTATCACTCCTATCTTCAAGAAGTGCACAAAGAAGCATCCGGGGAACCAAACACTGATTAAGTTGACCTTGATCAACAATGTGACTTTGTGGCAAAGAGGCCACTGGCCTCCTGGGCTGCTCTGGGAGAAGCATTGCCAGCAGACTGAGGGAGGTGATCCTTCCCTCCTCCTCTACCCTGGTGACATATATTTGGGTCCAGTGTCTAGCTCTGAGATCCCCAGTTCAAAAGAGATGTGGACACATTGGAGATAGTCCAGCAAAGGGCCACAAAGAACATGAACAATTAGAGCATGCAAGGAGAGGCTAAGAGGGCTGGGACTGTTCAGCGTAAAGAAGAAAAGGCTCACAGAGTAGCTGACCAAGGGAAGCCTGTTGATGTGATCTTTCTGGATTTCAGTAAAGCCTTTGATACTGTCTCTCACAGCATACTCCTGGACAAGATGTACAGCATAGAGCTGGATAAACACACAATGCAGTGGGTGAGCAATCAGCTGACAAGCTGGGCTCAAAGCGTTCTAGTAAATGTGGTTATGTCAGGCTGGTGACCAGTTGCTAGCAGGATTCCACAGGAATCCATCTTAGGGGCAGCACTCTTCAATGTCTTTATAAATGACTTAGACACAGGACTTAAGGGAATACTAAGTAAGTTTGCTGATGACACAGAATTGGGAGGAGCTGTTGATACTCTTGAGGGCAGAGAAGCCCCGCACAGGCATCTAGACAAATTGGAGAACTGGGAAATCACCAACCGCATTAAATTTAACAAGGGCAAGTGCCAGATTTTGCACCTGGGACACAGCAGCACTGGCTGTACATACAGACTGGGGGGCAAGATGCTGGAATGCAGCTCTGCAGAGAGGGATCTGGGGGTTCTGGTCGATGGCAAGTTGAACATGAGCCAACAGTGTGCCCTGGCAGACAAGAGGGCCACCCATGTCCTGGGGTGCAACAAGCACAGCATTGCCAGCCAGGTGAGGGAGGTAATTGTCCCGCTCTGCTCTGCACTGGTGAGGCCTCACCAGAAGCACTGTGTGTAGTTCTGGGCACCACAGGATAAAAAGGATATTAAGCTACTGGAGAGTGTCCGTAAGAGGGCCACAAAGTTGGTAAAGGGTTTGGAAGGGAAGCCAGATGAGGAGCGGCTAAAGTCACTTGGTTTGTTTAGCCTGGAGAAGAGGAGGCTGAGAGGAGACCTCAGGCTGCAGCTTCTTCACAAGGGGAGCAGGAATGGTAGGCACTGATCTCTCCTCTCTGGTGCCCAATGACAGAACCTGAGGGAATGGCAGAAAGATGTGCCCAGGAGGCTTAGATTGGAGGCTCTACGTTCTTCACCTAGAGGGTGGTAGAGCACTAGAACAGTCTCCCCAGGGAGGCAGTCACAGCCCCAACTTGTCAGTATTCAAAAGGAGACCAGACAACATCCTCAGACACGTGGTGTGAACTGTGGGGTTATCCTATGCAGTGATAGGAGTTAGACTTGATGATCCTTGTGGGTCACTTTCAACTCAGGACATTCTATGATTCTAAACTTCTTTATCTCACTCCACGAGTTTCCTCAGTCTACTGATTCCTTCCCCCATCTGACCAAGGGGCAGTGGGAGTGAGTAGCTGGGTGCTCTTAAGTTGCTGACTGGGGTTAAACACAAATTGATATACAGGAAATTTCATTTAAGAAGCAGCTTCTTTACTGTGAGAGTGGTTAAACACTAGAACAGATTATCCAGAGAGGTTCTCAAGTCTCCATCCTTGCAGATATGCAGAACCTGGCCAGACTCAGTCCTAACAGAAATGCTCTATATGATCCTGCTCTGACCAGGGGATGGACCAGATGATCTCCAGACTCAACTACCCTATGATTCTGTGAATGTTTAGCCAGAAGGCAGCAGCTTTGTGAGATCTGTAAAAGTGGTAAAACTCCACAGCACAGGAAGAAAATGCAACCCTCTGTATGTCAATGTGCACCTCTTAGACAAACAGGAAACATACTGTTTTCTAGCTGGATGACCACAGAATCACATGTGCCATCATCTACTTCAGCTTAGCATTCAGATCCTGAACACTCCACTTACAGATCAGAGAAATTAAAAATGCCTATAGAGGGAAGAGGGCTTGTGAAAAATTACATCTGGCTTTGCTTCACAAGTTCTTCCACAGGCAACAGAAAGTTTCGCTTGTAACTGTAGTACTGCCATACAAAAAGGCCTATCCACAATTAAGATAAAATTCTTATTGAATCTACCGGAACACCACTGGCATTACCATCTTTCTACTCATACTTCCCTCTAATTCCCTCAAACAGACCTATTTTAGCTTGAAATTTTCCATGTTCGCACTTTGGTCAGAAACAAAGGTTTTGGATGGTGTCACCAAAATCTGTTATTTTTTAGCTCTCTACTTTTGTGCAAGCTTAAATTACTTCCAAACAAAAACAGTTCTAGAAACGAGTTCTGACTGTGAAATGTTTTCAGTGGAATATACAGGGAGCTTGTTTGATTTGTTAAAATGCAGTAAAAACATATAATATGCTGGATCTAATGATCACATCTATTACAGTCCAAATTACCACATATAACTCCATGTAAGAAACGAACATCTACAGCCACATAGCTCTGTAAGCTACTTGAAAGAGTAGCTTAAGACCTGGAAAGAGACAAGGTGCTCTCTTCTGCATAATGTATTACATATCACTCCACTTGGAATATAAAATAAAACAATCTTTTCTGATTTTCCCACATTTAAAATAAAAATACAAAAGGTACTTAAATAACAAGACTATGTATTTGTAATATTGCAATCACCTACAAATCACGACCTCGTTCAGATATAATTATAAAAGTGTTTTCTCAATTGTGTTTGGTTAACTGAATTTTCCTTACAAAAAGCATAACCCTTTTAAAAATAAACAACACAAGGTGAAAAAAATATGGAAAGAAACAACTAAAAGTCTTCTCCGTCTTCTAACCTGCAGACCCTTTGATAACCTACTACCATTTAAACACAGCCTCATCCTGCAGTTTATCAGCCACTGCTGAATTTTCACTTTTTTTCACTGGTAGCCAGAAGAATGAAAAACACAATGCAGTGATGATTTAGTCCCGTTTCTATAGCCTGTCTTTTTCTCTTCTTCCTCTATAGCTCATTCTAACCTGTCTTGTGTGAGCACTTTTCCAGAACCCTCTGCCAATAATTAGAGCAGTACAATACTCAAGCAATGTGCAAAACTGAACACAGGACATTTCTTCATCTTCACTGCTTGCCTGCATAAAATAAATCTTCCACATCATTATCTATCACATACCACAAAAAGCTGAGTTACCTTGCTCGAAAATAAAAGCCTGCACTCATATTTGTAATGGGCACTCAGAAAACCTCAGAACTGTGTAGAAATTGATTTGTTTTCTGCTTTATATCCTGTGATGTTACTTCTCATTTAGACAATTAATATGAAACAAACAAACAAAACACCACCAAACCAAAAAAACATGCAGTCAAAAGTCAAACAAGGGGATAATGAGGAATTCTGCTGCTAAAAGTAGGAGGCTGGTGCACTGTCCTTTGAGTAGAGCTATTTGGAAGAGCAGATGAGAGCAGAGGCTGGACTGATATAAGAGCCAGAGTATAATTAGAGATTTCAAAGTCAATGTAGAGTCCCCAAAGAAGACAGAGAACCTGTCTGTTTTCAAAAGTATGACTGAAAAGCACATTTTGTGTTTGGAGGTCAAGCCATGTCCATATAAGCCAGAGATCAAGGGTGTTCTTATGTACCTGAGGCTCCAGGCAGTGCCGTAGGATAGCAGTGTTGGGTGAATCCTAACTCTGCTGTACTGGAAGAGGCAATCAGGGAACAAGGGGACAACTGAGAAAAGGAAAAAAAGAGGAAGGAGGAAAGCAAGAAAGCCTGGGAAGGTCTTTAGGACTGACATTGAGAAAAAGAGAGATTGAGAAGGACAGAGGTGTGTCCTGCTCCTGCAGTGCTCTGGGTTCTGGGGCAGAGCTGTGCACACGAACGACAATGAAGATAGTGTGGGGCAGAAGAGTGGGAGTAGAAAGAAATGGATGGGAGATAAATAATACAAAACCATCTCAAAGACACAGGAATTCTCCAGTGCAGCTGCTGGGATGCAGGTATGTGTACAAGCAGGGGAAGAAGCTCTCTTCTCTCAGAGGATCCTGCTTCTGGGATAGGGCAGACTCAGAATGACACTCGCATCCACATCCATCCATTTGCACAGGCTACTAATTGCTCAGTTGTGACCCAGTTACTGGAGCCCCAACATCTGTGACTAGCTTCTTGACATAAGACTAGTTACCCTCAACTGATGCCACTGGCACTCAGGGCTGACATACACGCTAGTCAAGAGCAGTCTAGCAGCAAAAACTGCAATCAGAACAACATCAGGAGTGGAGTGCAGCAATGCTCTGGTCTCAGTTTACATGACATGACCAAAATCTACATAACTTGCACCTGTGTCACTGTCCTTCATGACAGGGAGTTGCACAGAGCAGTGATATTGCAGGAAGATAGCACATTACAATCTTCATACATGCCTGAAGGGACATTATCAGCCACCTTACATTACCACCTTACATTGTCCTCGCACACAGGATCCTTGTTGTGATAAGTTTGTTCTCACAGACTTTGAATACCAGAGTGTTTAAGTAAATATTTTCCTCCCCTTGTCTCTATCTTCCATCCTCACAAAAGCAGTAGCCACTGAGACTGGAAAACCTCGCAGGGATCCTTGACACTAGTTTTGGTTCCCCTCCTTTCCCAAGGCTCATATGGTTCAAGGTGGAGGGGATGCAATACTTCTCTGGGAATTAGTGACTGTCTTTTCAAATATCAGTTCTTCCCTTCCCTGGAGCCACAACAAAGGATGGGAGTCATGGCAAACCAATCCTGTTTACTTTCTCCACCCAGCCCTAATCTGACTGTGGCTGTTAACCTCATTGAGTTGGATATGCTGCTGGATATGCCTATAGATTCCTCCTGGTTGCTAAGAGGCAGAAAACTGAGTAGGTTTTCCCCAACTGGGCCAAATGCTCTGCTCCAAAATGGTGGCAGACACAATTTCTTCATAGTTGTGGAAGTGCAGTGAAAGAGGTAAGGAGCTGCAGCAGGAAAAGAAAGACGAAAGTGTGCCTTCCCTCCCCACTTGCATTTATTAAGCCCCTTAGGTTCACACAATCTGGCATGCTACTCTTTTGGATGTGTTCTTGAAAGGTTTATTCAAGCACTGGTGCGATCTTTAACTTGCTGCCTTTCATATCAGCTCCCTATTTCTCCTGTCCTTCTGCCTTGGTGCCCAGACCATAAACACTATGTTTAAGAGCTATTCTAGTTGGTTCAGTATCTTTGGCTATGCATATCAGTGTGTAACTAATAAATATTACAATCAATACATACACTGTGGGTTCCTTGCATACTGAAGAAAAACAGTCTCCTACACTGAGAAAGTTTTCCTACTAGTGTACAACTATCAGGGCAAAGCTGTGTTCTGTGCCCACCATAGTAAAAATACTGACCTTTCTTTGGCCTGAGGCAAGCATTTTTAAAAAGCTTCAAATGGATATGGGAAGAATGTGTTCAGGTTGAAGGGCACTTCAATCACATACCAGCTCCAAATGCAAAGAAGAATGTCTTGTCTGGGTACTCTTCCAGCAGGTCCTTCACCCTCCTGCCCATTCGTTCATTTCGCTTGTAGACCAGCTCCTGGCGGAAGTAGGTGTCTATCTCTTGGGCAGTAACATGTTCAGGGGCCGGAAGTGTAGCATTAATGAAATTTGGAACCTATGGTAGGAAAAAAAGTCTTAAAGGGGCATTTATTTCCCAGGCAGCTCTCATACACAGGCATTTTGTTCCACCATTGAATGTGGCAATCACTTTGTCCCTCAAGCCACATCCAGTGGGACAAAACCCAAAGAAAGCTAGAAAATGACTCGAACTTCTGACAATGCATAGTGCTTCATTTCTCTCAACACATTTCTCTCTGGTTTCATAAACCAGCCAGCTGATTTTTTTTTTTTAATGTAAAGTCAACAAATACTCTATTTGCCACACTATAGATTCCAAATCCCAATTGCTTGGCTGAAGAAAGTAAATATTTGCTCCTGTCTGTCTTTAGCTACATACCTCTTCTTTAAATTACCTTAAGTATGACATAACTATAATGATAATTATGCCCTTCTAAGAGTTTGATTGGTATCAGAGTCCTCAGGCTGTCGAAGAACAACCATGCAATTTGAACTTTTTTTTTTGTTAAGAAAAGAATCCCCAAACTTTCTAAATGAAAAAGGGCCAGATTTTGTCAGGAAAAAAAGTATTATCACCTCCAGTTCCCCTGTCCTCAAGACATCTTTTAAAATACTGGCTTTCTCCCTTGGGGCCCCAGGGCAGCTGTGGCTGTACACTACTCTGACCTCTTGCTAGTGGAGAGAAACATGGGTCTGGAGCTTCAACCATCCTGGCTTCTCAACAAGCTTTGGACATTGCAGATTCGGGGACTGCTAAGACTAGACCCTGCAAGTGGTGGTGTCTGGGGAGCAGAACCATTGAGCCAGGTGCATTCACTTGCAAGGCTGAAGCAGCTGAAGAATCTTTGGAGTGGCTGTTTCCAAAGGGTTGTTATCCCACAGTGATAAGACAGTGAGCAAGCATGGGGTCAAATACAATTTACAGAGAAGTTCTGCTTAAAAACAAACTGATAGTGTTGCAGACTATTACTAGTCATCTCTGCTGTGAGGGAGACTGCCCATCAGTGGAGCCTCTCATGTAAATAAGGGGCAGTTGCTCTCTCAGAGGCATGCATGTCTCAGCAAGAGATGTTCTCTCCAAGGACCTCGAGGCAACACCAGCTGTCTGCAGTCTATATTATCTCAGCGGAATAGTGATGCAGCATTTGTATGCCCTGACAGTGCTGGCCTCCTTTGAGAAGCCCTTTGAGAAGTGCACTGTGTAAGACCTAAGCAGTGTTAACAACCAGGTTGCCTGCAATTGCAGGCTGAGGGATGTGCAGGACAGGAAGGTAACAACACATGCACAAGGCTCAGGGCTGGAGAAGCAAGGGTTAGTTTGACAGTATTTCCAGCTCCACAATACTGCACCGCATATATCAAAAGCCCATAGGAAAATGGATACTCAGCAGGAAAAGGTCAGGTACCAACACCCACTTGTCCAGTACTGTGAGGCTAGAGCCTAATTTCTCACTGATGTGCATGAATTGCACAAGAATAGAGAGGCCTGATGTCTTGGTCTGAGGTTAGGTAATCTAACAGCCTGAACAGGCCAAATTGGTCCCTGCTGGGCATTTTTTTGTGGTGTAAAGATCAGAGCACTGCATTCCACTGCACTGCTTAGGAAACCGTCTCCATAAACCAAGTCTGTGAGGCCTCAGAAGGTTTTATTTTCCCTCAACATTCAGTGTAAAGCTATCTTTTCCTTGTCTCACTTTCTCTTCTTTGGACCTTGCCCACAGTATGCAATCATACTGACTGGGGACATTAAAAAGCTTGCAACTTGCCCAGCCTTACACAAGCATCCACATCATGAGTGCATTTTTCTGTCACGATTTGCACAAAAGAGCGTGCCACTGCTCTCTGTTGGTGCTAAGTACATTCATACCTAAGATAGCATAATTCCACAGGATCTTTAAGAAAATAAAGGATTAACTCATAGAGCTTCATACTAAAGCAAACACGGCACACATCTAAAAATGAAGGCCAGGTGCACCTTCGCTGCTTGCATGCAGCAAGACAGGGATGAGTTGGTGCAGATTCCTGAGATGAGAGGCGCAGGGAAGCAGATGTGCCAGGGAGCCAGCAATGTGCCTTTGGCCCTTACCTGCAAAGGGCTTGCCTGAGGAGAGACGAGTGTGAGTGAGACAGGGGTTAGTGCCATGGGGATATCTGCGTAATACAAGGGCTGCGGTGGCAAGACTCACTTGAGAGGTGTCATGGTTGAAGATGATGGAGCTGAGGTCCCCACAGCTGTAATGCTTGACAAGGTCTTCTGTCGTATAGGGGATCTGGAAACTGCCTGCTCGGAGGCTCTCCTGCTGCAAGAGAGTCTGATTCAAAGCAAAGACCACCTGAGGGAGGGGAAGAGGGAGGAAAAGAGTTCCTGGTGAGTTCTTGTTTTGTCCCTTGAGAAGGTCAGACATGTAGCTGCCTGCTGAGGGGCCTCTGAAGCTGCTCCCACTCTGAGTGCACCAGCTGACATGTCGCCAACCTACACCTCCTCCAGGTCTGTAGATAGTCATACCTCAGGTCTCACATGCCTACTCACAGGGAAATGACTCACAACACAACTCCAGGAGGTTTTGCCCATGATGTGATTAATATACAAGATACAAAGGCGCAGAATGAAATTGGGGCAATCTTGCTCCCTTAGGTGACAGTTTGCCCAGCCACCATAAAGCCCTAGGGCCTGACGGGCTCCTAATCCCACAGCTTCTCAGCCACCTACCTAAATTAAACATAAATCTCTTGTTTGCCCTCCCTTCCTCATCCACACGGACCATTTCCACTGTTGTTTCTTGTTTCCTGTCTTCTTCTGCCACACACCCCATTTATTTCAGGCAGGAATGGCTCTCTGGAGCAGGTTGGTGAAGTATGGCAGCTGCCTGGGGATGCAGGACGGCCACCATCCTCACAAGTGAGTCTGAGGGCAGCAGCCACTGCCAGCATCCCTCCTCTTCCTTCTTAGCATTCACCCGGGAATGCCAGCGCTCCCATTCCTTTCAGCTCAAGCTGTACCAGCATGGCTGCCATAGCTCCTGCCCCCAGGCAGCCTCTTCCCTTGACCGAAAAGGGAGAAGATCAGCAGAGGTCTCCTCCAGGTGTTGCTGCTTCCCAACCTGCAGCACAGCATGGCTCTCCTAGGGTGGTAGTGCCTTGGGGCCTGACCCAGACAGCTGCTGCTCCAGCTGCCTCCCAGCTGGTACAATGAAGA
This sequence comes from Streptopelia decaocto, assembly GCF_964273445.1. Taxonomy (NCBI): domain Eukaryota; kingdom Metazoa; phylum Chordata; class Aves; order Columbiformes; family Columbidae; genus Streptopelia; species Streptopelia decaocto. The sequence continues at coordinate 41,649,178 of NC_138657.1, forward strand.
TGACCACCATTTAGAATCATTTTAGTTGGAAGAGACCCTCAGGATCATCAAGTCCAACCATAACCTAACCTAACTCTAGCACTAAGCCCCATGTCCCTAAGAACCTCATCTAAATGCCTTTTAAACACTTCCAGGGATGGTGACTCCACCACTTCCCTGGGCAGGCTGTTCCAATGCCTGACAACCCTTTCCATAGAGAATTTTTTCCTAATATCCAATCTAAACCTCCCCTGGCGCAACTTGAGGCCATTTCCCCTTGTCCCATGTCTTGCTACTTGGGAGAAGAGACCAACACCCTCTATGCTACAACCTCCTTTCAGATAATTGTAGACAGCAATAAGGTCTCCCCTCAGCCTCCTTTTCTCCAGGCTAAACAGACCAAGCTCCTTCAACCACTCCTCAGATTTGTGCTCCAGGCCCCTCACCAGCTTTGTCACCCTCCTCTGCTCTCCCTAGTATTTCAATGTCTTTCTTACGATGAGGGGCCCAAAACTGAACACAGTATTCAAGGTGCAGCACAAGAGAGCAGTTTGGAGCAACACTTTGAGAGGGGCACCAAAGAGACAATGCAGCACTTCCATACCTCTCCCTCACTGCTCCGGCCACTGCAGTAACCAGCCACCAAGCCCTGGGAAGTCAGTGAGGACTTCGAGTGGAAACTCCCCAGGCTGAGCATAGGATGCTAGCAGGCATACTGGTGTGGTGCAGAGCTGGCTATTTGCCCATGCAGGCAGCAGCTCACTATCAGCATGAGGCAAGTAAAACACTGCCATTTACCCTGAACACAGCATGTACTAAAGCTACCACTGGTTTGCACACCAAGACTAGACAATTGTTACAAGCCTCTACTACCTACTGGCTTATTTTTTTTTTATTTCTAAAGGAAGTAAATTGAGATATATTGTTGGGGTCTTGAAATACATTTCGAAAGTTACTCTTGAGAGGGTCATTTTCCAGGCTCTGGTGGCTCTCTGCAGCCTGATGAGGGCTCTGTGTAATTAACTCCTTCTGGATATTTACCTCCATCAAAAGCACTCTGGAACTGGAGGTATTCACCAACACCATGAAACTCCCATATGAGTAAGCATACTCTTAATGTACTGAGATTATGTGAACTAAATTTTGGGATTACATGACAGGGCAGATGTTGGAATGAACAGGTACAATTTGCCCTTCCCCAGCACAACAATCCATCTCCTTCAGAAAGGTGCAGGTCTACACTGCTCCCACTAGAGATAGAGCTGCCCATCTGGATCTAGGCCACTGTGCATCTAACTGAATATGAAAGTGTATAACTTAGCCTCAGTTCTAGAAGGGTGTTCATGAATAGCGACATTCACTCCCATCTCATGTTTTTAAAAAGGGCAAGAACTCACTTCATTAGCACAAACTGCACCTGATTAAAAGAATACCTGAAGGCAGGCACTCAGGAAAGTTACATCAATCTAACCAGGGGCCATATTGCAAAGGACTTCTGCTTAATTTGGAAGTAAATCAAACAAAAACAAGTTGAAACCACTTTATGTCTGAACAAATTTTGTATGCAGGGTGGGGTTTATTGCACTCTGAAGCCATCATTTTCCATTTGTTTAGCTTCGCTTCCCACACAGAGAAGCCCTAATGGATGTTAATGACAAGCCAAGATTCACTGAGACAAGCCAAGATTCACTGAGACAAGCCAAGATTCACTGAGACAAGCCAAGATTCACTGAGACAAGCCAAATCCATGCTGAAAATGTGGGGTCTCTACATCCAGGACTGTTAGGCCATGCCAGGAAAATATCATACGTATAATCAGTCAAGCCAAATGCACTTCCATGGGAATGGCTTATTTTGCAAGTTATTTGACTACCATTGCAGCATGAGCTTGGACAGTTTACCATTAAAATAATATGGCCCTTTCTAGACTCTGCAACCTCTGAAACAATGTCTAGACAATCCCCATCCATAGAGCAGGAATAAGACCTGTGAGGGTCTCTTGAGCTGGTCAGGTAGCCCTGCCTCAAAGTAGAGTAAGCACATCAAAGAGGCTTTAAAATGTTTACTGTTTGATTTTCATCCAAACACAAACCAGTGGAGGGTAAGCAGCTTCTGTGGAGGAAACACCAGCCTGCTGGGTGAGACATGACAACAAAGCAAATCTTCCTCTCTCTGTTGTACTCCTACAGCCTGCACTATTGCTGTCACCTACTCTCCATGCATATATCTCCCCTTCTCCCTTGCAGTGTGCTTCAGGCAAAGAAGATTCAGTCCCTTCTTCAAACAGACATGGCCTGGACTGTAATAGCCAGGTCAAGCCACACAGGCATCTTCCTGCCACATGCCCACCCACTACCCATAAGAAACTAGCAAACAGTAAACTGCAAAGAAGTAAATAAATGTCTCAAGAGCACGGTTTAGAACCACAATGACTACCTGCAGTTATAGGGGATTACCACACACATTTGCACAGGAAGAGAGGCAATTTACCCTACCTACCTTCATACCTAACTACCTTCTAAACTTACTGCTGGCATGACACAAAGTTGTCATGGTGAGGCAGCTTTAGCAGCTCTGTGCCCTTTGTTAAGGGTACTTCTTTCTGGTATGGAGATGGGAGAGTTGATACTGGACACATGAAGATATCTCAGGATGGCAGCAGCCAAAGCACTTGCCTGCCCAGTTGGGGAAGCACAAAAGACCTTTCACAATGAGGTGGCTCATGTTTCACCCCAAAAACCAAAGCATCCAAGTGCACTGCCCAAGACTCCTACATCCCATCCCAACCATGACTGCCAGGGGACAGAGCATCCAGCAGGCTGTCATGGACCCCATAGCATGGATTGTGGGTTTGTGTGGCATTACATGGGCTGATTTTCTTTGTCATGGGAGGTCTACAGAGGGCTGTTCCCAATGAGCAACATATTTTCCCACGTGGATCTACACCTGCATTGTACCACTGTGCATAGCACCTGAGAGAGAAGTCACACAAGAACCATCTGAAGCCCACCCAGAGGGGAGACTTTCACCCTGATGCTGAGAAACAGAGGTGGTCTCAGATCCTTTTATGACAGCAGTAGCAGCTCAAGTCCCTTTGTACCATTCTCAACCACAGCCCAAGCCCTGGGAGTAAGAAGAGCCAAGATACAACAAATGGGCGGAAATCCAAAGAGCAGAGACCTTGACAACTAGCCTTCGCTAACAAGTTACAGTAACTCATGTCATCAGGCTTTGCACCATTGGAGGGCAGGAGATGCTATTGCCAAAAGTACTCTTCACATCAGCTGGACTGAACAGAATAGTAGCATCTGCTGGAGGAGGAGCATGGCAGACATACTGAACAACAGCACAGCATTAGGATTTGGCATCAGTGTGTGTGTAGAGTCTCTCAAAGAAATGTGACAGCTTCTCTCCATTTCTGTATCACTTACACCTTCTTGGGGCAATTTTAACTCCCCTGCTGAAAGAGACAGGGTCTGGGGTAAAGAGGGAGGAGCTGCTTGCAGTATCAGGTGTCACTTAAAGCTGTGCCCTGGTGAGAAGGTTATCTTCAGTAAACAGTAAATGGTTAAAAAGTCAGGATATCAAGAGAAGGAAAATTCCTGAACCTACTTTCCTTAAAGGATTTAATTTGCTGAGATGGGTCTTGCTCAGAGGTTGATACCTCTTATCTGTCCTTGTTTCTCAAAGAAACATTAGACTAGGTGCAAAGTGACACTTCAGGAAGACCACAGCCATCAAACTCTGTGGATCGAATCCCTGTCTTGTTTACCAGATGTGAAAAGCTGAAGAAAGTCAACAGAGCGTGGTAAGCAGGGATCAGATCAACAACTGATCTAAAACTGTTGTATTTGCTTTCCACAAATACTTCTTGCTTGCCTAGCTCCCCATTCAATCCTGCAGTCCCTTCATTTCTAGTAAGTCCAAGAAATTAAGAAGACAACAGAAAAGAAGGAAAGGTTGAAGTGAAATTTTCAATCGAAAACAAGGATTTGTGCTGAGCTGAGCTCCTCCAACAGGTGGTACAGAAAGTATGCATCTGTCTTCCAGGTATCTCATGCATTGCACTGTTAATACTAATTCTAAAATCTTTCCAGTGTTGGAATCTGCAGAAATTACTCCACATTCACCCTCCTTGCAAAACTATTTTCTTTACTTCACATCTCCCCCTCGCCCTCAGCAACTGTACCCTACTCTGCTCCATTAAGTATATTCGTACTAGCATCAAAGCATTTCCTGAAAAGACATATTTGGAGAACAAAAGTAACAACTTTATTAAAAAAGGAATTTTTTCCTCCCACCTCCCATTTCCACTGTGATCTCTCTGTATTTCCCCAACCATTTCCCTTTTTGTACCATTGGGAAAAAAAAAAAAAAAAAATCAGTTAAGCTCTCTGGTATACATGTTGCTGCAAGACTCATTCTCCTCCCGGAGATTTCTTCAGCTGTCAGGAGACACTTGTCCCCTTTGCTAGCATTGTTGGAGTGGCCTGCTAGGCTATGGGGGTGGGGAAAAAGGGGTCAGAACCTGGCAGATGCCTTTTTTGTCAAAGAAAAAAGACCCCCTGCCATCCTCTCCACTTTTCAGCACTTTCATCCACACTGGATCAAAGTGCTATTCTGCATATGAAAGGAACCTGGCATTATGCACCTCAAATTAGACTATCACCATCCCGCTGGCTTCCAAGTCTTTCCAACAAAAGCATTCACATCCGTTCCATCATTTGCCTCATCTTCTGTTTCTTTTCTCTCTCAGCTCAGTTTTTGAGGGCCATTCAGCCCCTTGAATTATAGTCTGGGGAAGCATCTTCCTTGCTCTAGGATTGCTCAGCTGGACAATTTGCTTTTAATTGTCTTAATGAATCATTGGCTGCTTCTGAGCCCTTCCCAGTGATTAACTGCATCCATTACAGCTTCCATTCAGCACCTTCAGCCAAGTCTTTCCCTCTTCCTCCTTTCTCCAAAGTGTAATTCTCTTCTTGTTCTTCACCTGGAGGAGACTATTGCTTCTTTAGGCCAGAGACCAAATCAAAGGCATTGTGACTATGGATGTCAGTAACCCCCTTTGTGATGTTAATGGTCCAGCAGGCCAAGTGCTAAGAAGAAACTGGGACTCCTCATTCCCATGTGATGCAGCTCATTATGTCTGGTGCCCACACCTCAGCTGCCTTCAAGGCTGAAAGTCGGGACTCACGAGGAGACATGCAAACATCTGCCTGCACACACAGGCAGGAGGAGTCTGATTATGGCAGGGGCTGAGGATACCAATAGGAAATGTAGCCCACAATGTGAAGCTTTAAGAGGACCTTAAGTTACTTTCAGGGCCGTTGTACCAGATAAGATGTGGTACAAGATGTGACCCCTGTAACAAGCTTTTGTAAAGAGAAACAAAAGGAAACAAATTCCCAAACTTGGACCACTTTTGTGAGAAAAAATGCATTCAGGTGACCAGAAGAGATAGGTTATCCAGAGACTCACCCAAAGGACAAGACACAAATGGTACAAGTCACTGATACAAAAGGAAATTGAAACTATTCTAGGTTACGTATAAGCTATAAGTTTCCCGAGGGCTTGCTTTTATTTATGTGTTTTGTTCTCAAAAGCCAGCATGGCAAATAGAGGGAGAGCCTCTTCTCTACCACGATCATCCATGGCACTTCGATGACACTCTGTTTGCCTCAAATCAGACACAAAGATGCTGGCAGAGGTAACAGCAGTGAACTTGATTTTTGGTCTGCTGACAACAAACTCACTCTGGCACATACAGTACCAGATTCTTGCAGTGTGCCTTTCCAGAATCAAACAAATTATAAGTGAATATACAAGCCAACCCTTCTCCAACTGAAAGCTATAAAAACAAGGGACTTCCAATAATTTATGAGGCACTTCTGAAGTAGCAAATGAATTTATCATCCTCCTAATGGGCAGGATTGTGTAAACATTAAGAAAGTTTGTTTTTAAAAACCCTCACAAATCATACCTTCATCAGATACATTTTTACCTCAAACAGAAGTAGGGACTAGCCCTTTGTAGTCCTGAAACAAAGTTCAAACTTAGAACTCCTGCCTGTCTCCTGCTCAGCATTTTTTCACTTAGCAATGCTCAGCTTGTTTTGGATTAGCATTGCCATGTAGCTCCAAAAGTCAGGTCAAGATCATACTTGGGAACAATTAACAAATTAAAAAGAATTACTAGCACTCCAGATTTCTCTTAGGGTATGCCAGCTTTCCAATTTAGAGGACTGCCTAACCAGCATGCTAGTAGTAAGGGTTTAATTCTTCTGCATAATTACTTATTTAACAAGACACTTACCACAGCTACCTCAAAATTGTATTAAAAGAAATACAGAGTGCCAAAGCAAAAAATCTGCAACTAGGGTTTCTTGGGCTGAGATTTGGTATATATTTAAAATTCAGCACCTGCAATTAATGTTTTACTTCTGTTTTGTTGTTATTGTTTTGGTTTTGTTTTCTACTAAAATGGGAGTTGCTTTAGTCTACTTCCTCTTCCTTCTTTTTCACTGGATAATCTTAAATTTAGTGGAAGAAAAATTAAAAAACTGAGGTTAAGAAATCAGACTGGTCTTTTTTTTTAAAAAAAACCCCAAACTTTTAATCAACTGTACAGGAAAATTCCCTTAGCAAGGAAACAGTTTGGCTTTCCAAGCTGTAGAAATTATGTGAAAAAGAAGTGTAAAAAATGATTAAGACATCACTGTGTCTGTGAGGAGTACACTAGTAACACAGCCAAAGCCCAAGTCATCTGCACAGGTTCAAGGACTTCATACAGCAGTACTTTTTAATCTTCCAAAAATGCAGTCACTGAAACTAAACAAACTTGGTATTGATGACCTGTGATTTGGCCTCCAGCTTTCTTTCACTCATCCACAGATACTCTTTGGAGTATTGTCCCCTCTTGCCTTTCTTGATTAATTTTTCACTTGTCCTCTCCACCATAAGCCATGCATAGCTTAGGACTAAACTTGACAGCAGTTTGGAAGATTGCTAGCAATAGCATGTCTTAGAAATGCAGAATACTGAACTTTAAAATAACTCTCACCAGTTCTTCTGCATCTTTTTTTGTGGAATGGAATAATTCAGAAAATGAGCTTTTCATTAGCTAGAGTGCTTTCCCCTTTTTCTGTAAAATCAATGTATACTACTTTCATAATTCATGTAAGCATGAGCAAATCAAGATGATAAAGTTAGTAGAGTAAATAATCTAGCCTTGCAATGTAATGAACAAGCTCAGACAGTTGTCCTATGCCTTCTGGTGACCATGCAATGAGATACTTTGGATTTTCTCAAAGTTCTGCAAGCTGAGGAAGCACATTACATATAAAACACTCAGCATTGATGAAACATTTTTCCACTCACCAGAACAGTTAGGCCAGGACTCTGGCTGCTGTTCCAAACAACAATTTTGAACCAGTGCTTACGTTAAAAGCAACTTGGAACATGTTTAAGAGAAGCTTCTGGCTTCCAAATAGAGCACAGGAGAGTAAGATGACCTTTGCAAAGTACAGGAGTGAAAAGGAGAGTTTATATTAGTGGTAGACTTGCCAAAAAAAACCCTCAAACGAGAACTGCTGAAATGGTCCCTAGCTGGTTTCATGCAGATCAGAGGCTGGAAGTTCTCAGTGCAAAAGCTTTCCAAGAAGAATAGCTAACAAAATTTTCACATAATGGAACATAAGCTAAAAGCTGTGCTTTTCTTAGTAACTGGGAGCTCAGCCATATAAAAAAATTAGCATATCTCAAGGTATGGGGGGAATTTACAAGCCACCAGCTGTGCTGTGTGAACCCCCTGAGAGGACATTCCTGGAATGAGCCAGCTGGCTCCACTGACAGATGGTACCTTCCCTTGCCTTCCTGGCTGTCCACATTAGGACATGACCAGGGGTCCCATTTTAGCCAACACACCAAGCTGCCTTTGTGGAAAAATCTAAAATACTCTGATTTTCAGACTCACAAAAACCCACCTGCTGCCAATTAAATCAGGGAACTGCTGGGTATTTGGCACTTCTGAAAGATAGGCTATTTATTTTTTAAAAGGATATGGGTTTGGGCATTTTTTTGTGTGTTCTCTTTCAGTTTTATTCTGGAAAGAGATTTGCACATGCCCACAAGACCCTAGGAATTTTAAGTGACTTGCAAGAAATCTCACAGATCAGGTAAGCTATTGCTTGTGAAGTATTCAAAATTTTAACCTGTGGACTTTTGTGCCAATTTCAATACATCCAAAGCTAGAATAAAGGATTCTTATTTCCCCTGCCAACCCAAAGACTTATCTGCTTTATTATTTTCCTTTCCTTGCTGACTACATTTGAAAATAAAATTGTTAAATCACCAAAGAGTAACTGCAGTCCATCAAAATGTGAAGTCAGAAGGATGTTAGCTCAAATTGATCACAGTAGCTTTCTAACAGGCATCTATCAACAGCACCACTTGGAATGGATCAGAACAAAATGCATCAGAGAAAAATTATCTGAAGATTTTGTAAGCCTTATACCCTTCAGACCAACTGAACAAACAGCTTCATCACCTCAGTGAACAGAGTAGCCAGCAGTCCAACAATGAGCTAACCCAGCCTTCTTCAGCAATTTTGAGCCCTAGACAGTCAAAAATTTTGTTAAAGGCCAGAGAATGTCACCTTTCCTACCACAGTTCCAGCACATGGTTACACACACTCACTGTTGGAGTGTTGTGAATAAACATTTGCTCAAGGACCCCTGAGAAAAGTGGAGGTATCTGCCAAGAGCTCATCATCTTCACAAAGTCACCAGGATTACAAAAGTCTGACTGTTAAGAGTAAAATGGCCTAAGAAAAGCAGGAAGGCTCTAGGGTGTGGAGAAACGTTGTGGTAAAACAAGAACCAAGCATGGCAAGATTTATCTCATGGGTATGTTACACTTCAGCCTTGGAAGGAAACACTTCTTCCTGGGCTAGGAAGAGCAATGCTTTTTCAGGCTATGTGGAAAAGCTGCAGTACAACTGGTAGCAACTCAACTAGCAACTCCAACTATGGAAAAATACAATAATGTATTGGCTTAAGGTCTGTAACTTTCAGCACCAAAGCAAAAAGTCCTGGTGCACTCAGAACTGTGCAGAAGATTTTAAAGGCATAATGGGAAGTAAATAATCATTCTCCAAATTGAGTTTTGGAAATAGGAGACAAACAACATTGTACAACAGCAGTTGCTTGGTGAATATCTGCTAAAACTGTGACAGAAACCAAACTGGTGCTCATTTGTGCTTCGAAGCAGCCCAGGCTCCAAACCTCTCCCCTCCTTTTTACTCTTTTCCCAGGGCCATAAGCTCGTTTTTTCACTCAAGCTCATTTTTGGGGTTTTTTTTGCCTCCTTACACATAAGCAGGACAGTGAAGTTACTGAAGACAGAGAAATATCAATATCACCTCTTCCCTAATTTTTTTCAGACATGGCAGTATTTTAGCTTGGAAGAAAAGTCCACAAGAGCCCTGTTGGTGTAGGAATCTTCCTAGACATTGCCCTAAGAAACACTAATTTCAAAACACTCATCAACCAATATCAGACATGAGTTGCTCTCACCGATGCCAGTTTTTCAGGCTCTGCACTGTTTATTATTATTAATAAATATACCTATTATTAATAAATACATTGATGAATATTAATAAATACAACTAAATACAAAGCTACCAGGGCAAGCAGAGATTTTCTGTTCAGAACAGGTCGCATGCATTATGTTATTAAATACACTTGGTGTTGAAAAGTAAATTCACATCAAACATATATTTTGTTAGGGAACATTACATAGAAAAACATCTGTGACAGATGTGACAAGGAATGAAATCACCATCCCTCAGAAAACCATTTCAAACTCTCGTGTAAATCCAATAGAAATGAAATGGGGATAAACCTTGTGAACCTGCTGAGCAATTTGGAATTAATGTAAGAAGTAAATTAAAGTTTCCCAAAAGGCTTCAGAAGTCCCTGGAAGTTTTGCACATCAAGCCCACTCTAATCGCATTGAGCCCAGTGGAGATCTACAAAGTACTGTGAGTATAGACGTGAATTCCAAAGATATAGTACATTAAAACCTTTTCACAGAATCACAGAATCACAGAATCGACTGGGTTGGAAAAGACCTCAGAGATCATCGAGTCCAACCCTTGGTCCAACTCTAGTCCGTTTATTAGATCATGGCACTAAGCGCCATGTCCAATCTCAGTTTAAAAACCTCCAGGGACGGCGAGTCCACCACCTCCCTGGGCAGGCCATTCCAATGCCTGACCACTCTCTCTGTAAAGAATTTCTTTCTAATATCCAGCCTAAATTTCCCCTGGCAGAGTTTAAGCCCATGCCCCCTTGTCCTATTGCTAACCGCCTGGGAGAAGAGACCAATCCCCACCTGGCTATAACTTCCCTTCAGGTAGTTACAGAGTGATGAGGTCACCTCTAAGCCTCCTCTTCTCTAGACTAAACAACCCCAGCTCCCTCAGCCTCTCCCCATAGGTCTTATGCTCAAGTCCCTTCACCAGTCTTGTTGCTCTTCTCTGGACTCGCTCCAGCACTTCAATGTCTTTCCTGAACTGAGGGGCCCAGAACTGAACACAATACTCCAGGTGTGGCCTCACCAATGCAGAGTACAGGGGAAGGATCACTTCCCTTGTCCTGCTGACCACGCTATTTTTGATACAGGACAGGATACCATTGGCCTTTTTGGCCACCTGGGCACACCGATTGCTCATGTTGAGCTTCCTGTCAATTAGTACCCCCAGGTCCCTTTCTGTCTGACTGCTCTCCAGCCACTCTGCGCCCAGCATGTAGCGCTGCTGGGGGTTGTTGTGACCAAAGTGCAGCACCCGGCACTTGGCCTTGTTGAACTTCATCCCATTGGAATCAGCCCATTTTTCCAGTCTGTCCAGATCCCCCTGCAGAGCCCTCCTGCCTTCCAGGAGGTCGACACTCCCTCCCAACTTGGTGTCATCAGCAAATTTGCTGATGATGGTCTCAATCCCCTCATCTAAATCGTCAATAAAGATGTTAAATAGGACTGGACCCAACACCGACCCCTGGGGAACACCACTAGTGACTGGCCGCCAGCTAGATGCAGCCCCATTCACCAGCACTCTCTGGGCCCGGCCCTCCAGCCAGTTCTTAACCCAGCGTAGAGTACACTTGTCCAAGCCATGGGCTACCAGCTTTTGCAGGAGTATATTATGGGAGACAGTGTCAAAGGCCTTGCTGAAGTCCAGATAGACCACATCCACGGCTTTCCCCTCATCCACCAGGTGAGTCACCTGATCATAAAAGGAGATCAGGTTGGTCAGACAGGACCTGCCCCTCCTAAACCCATGCTGGCTGGGTCTGATCCCTTGTCCATCCTGAAGGTGCTGTGTGTGATTGCATTCAGGATGATCTGCTCCATAACCCTGTCAGACACCAAGGTCAGGCTGACAGGCCTGTAGTTGCCAGGGTCAGCTTTGCAGCCCTTTTTGTGGACTGGGGTAACATTGGCCAATTTCCAATCATATGGGACCTCCCCAGTGAGCCAGGACTGTTGGAAGATGATGGAGAGAGGCTTGGCAAGTTCTTCTGCTAGCTCCCTCATCAACCTAGGATGGATCCCATCTGGTCCCATAGACTTGTGAGGATCCAGATGGCTCAGTAAATCACCAACTATTTCCTCCTGGAATACAAGGGGACTATTTGGCTTCCTATCTCTGTCAACCACCTCCAGAGGCCAGTTGTCCCGAGGGCCACCTGTCTTGCTGGTAAAAACTGAGGCAAAGTAGGTATTAAGTACCTCAGCTTTCTCCTCATCTTTGTTAACTATATTTCCCTCAAAGTCCAACAGAGAATGGAGGTTTTCCTTGCCCCTCCTTTTGTTGTTAACATATTTGAAGAAGGACTTTTTATTATCCCTGACAGAATTGGCCAATTTAACTTTAAATTGCACTTTTGTTTCCCTGATTTTTTTTCTGCATGATCTAGCTATTTCCATAAATTGCTCATAAGTAGCCAGCCCTTTTTTCCACAGTCGGTAAAGTCTCTTTTTATTTCTGATTTCATTCAGAATCTCCCTGTTTAACCAAGCCAGTTGTCTTCCCCGACGGCTAGCCTTTCGGCACACTGGTATAGCCTGTTCCTGTGCACTCAAAACCTCCTGCTTGAAGCATGTCCAACCCTCCTGGGCCCCCTTGTTTTTAAGCATTGTTTCCCAGGGTATGCTCTGAACTAGACTTCTGAATAGGCAAAAATCTGCCCTCCGGAAGTCCAGCGTAGAGGTTTTGTTAACGGTTTTCCTCGCATCTCTGAGTATTGAAAATTCTATTATTTCATGGTCACTATGCCCCACGCGGCCTCCAACCACTACATCTCCCACCAGCCCTTCTCTGTTTGTAAACAGTAGGTCTAGCGGGGTCTTGCCTCTGGTAGGCTCATTTACCAGCTGATGAAGGAAATTGTCCTCTATACACTCTAGGAACTTCCTAGACTGCCTCTTCTGTGCAGTATTGAGCTCCCAGCTCTGTTTCTGTGATGGCAATCATGTCATAGCTTTCCTGCTGCACGATGGCTTCCAGCTCCTCTTGTTTGTTGCCCATACTGCGTGCATTAGTGTACATGCACTTCAAGTGGGCTGCTGGTTTCACTCTTAATTCGGGATTTCCATCTTTCATCTGATCTTTGGAGACCCCAGTTTCAATCCCTTCCCCCTTCAAACCTAGTTTAAAGCCCTCCTGATCAGCCCTGCCAACTTATGGTCTATAGTCCTCTTGCTCTCCCTAGAAGGATGAAGCCCATCTGATTTGAGGAGAGTAGGTACCATGGAGCTTGCCCCATGGTCAAAAAACCCAAAATTTTGACGGTCACACCAATCCTTAAGCCACCTGTTGATGAGATGAGCTTTTCTACTCCTCTCTTTATTTAGCTCCTCATCCATCCCAGCTAACACAGGAACTGAGGCAAATATCACTTGTGCTCCCGTCCCATGAACTGATCGACCCAGTGCTTTAAAGTCTTTTTTAATTATCTTGGTACCTCTTCTGTTGATGTCTTCGCTGCCAACTTGGACTACTAACAGGGGATAGTAGTCTGAGGGTTGAATTAGCTCTGGAAGTCTTCTATTAACGTCCCTCACCCTGGCCCCAGGAAGGCAGCAGACCTCCCTGTGGGATGGGTCTGGGCGACATATAGGGCCCTCTGTTCCCCTCAGAAGGGAGTCACCAACTACTACGACTCTTCTTTTTTTTTTTCTTCTTACAGCTGCAGTTGTGATCCTTTTTGTAGGTGAGGTCGATCCAGGGGGCTCTCCAGGTGGATCCTCTTGTCTATCCTCTGCCTGATTTTCAGGGTCCAGGGCCTCATATCTATTTGTTAAGGGCACCAAGGGAGGTGATGGGGTTCGAGAGAGAGTTCTTTTACCTCTCCAATCAGGGACCTGTTTCCATTTCCCCCCATCAATTAGATCTGTTCTATCGGCCTTATGGCAGGAGGGACAAGGCTTTGCCACCTCCTGTTGCACACCCTTAGGATTCAAAAGAGTTTGACCCCACCAGTCAATTTCTTCCTCACTCTCCCTAATGCTCCTTAGTCTCTCCACCTCTTCCTTTTGTCATGTGCATGCGCATCACTGTCCAGAAAATTCAGTCCACAGTCTTCTAGCTGAGCAATGCTGCAAATTAAGTGTAATACTCTTGCTAGCATCTCACTTGATTGTTTCTACTCTTCTTGCACTCAGAAACAGGATTTCACACTGTATGAGCACATTGAACTGGTTCTGATAGATTGGTTGAAGCCCTTCTTCCTACTGCTGTGGGAAACTGCAGCGGGTCTGTGGAATCCTTGACAGAAAATATGGGAGTAGAGATCAGCCTTGAAGATATTAAGATTTACCCTTGAGAAAGATGGGAGTAAAGGAGTATCCGGAGGTATGGACTTGTACCCGTGAGAAAGGAGAGATATACCCGTGAGAGAGAAGGGGATAGAAGAATAACATGGATGATAGCAAAATTAACCAATGAGATATTAGTGCTGTAACTTGTGGCCAATAGTGAAAAGACACATGAACTGGTAGAATTGTATAAAAATGCACTTGTAGCAATAAATGGCACCTATTACTTTCATCTTGAAAGAATTTGGTCCATGTCGTTTGTCCGTCTCAACCGCGACATACTGCACAAACCTGAACTCTACATAAATTCCCCTCCTTTAACCATTAAAAAGCCCCGTCTTCCAGACTTCTCCTTCTGCATGTTTGTATGTGACCTGCTGGCATTCAACATTGTGTGGCTATCCAAATAAGCTCCAGGATCAGTGAAGGTGTACTTGGTGGGCTGGAGACCTGTTAAGGTCAGCCAGAACTCAGTCAATTAAAAGTTTCCCATTTGTTGCTGCTATGAAGGTGGGGAGGAGATGGTCCTGATGGTCAAATGCTCAGTGCTCAAACTCATATACTAACTGCTGTCACACTTGCTTCTTCTAATCAGGCTGGCTGTACCTCCCAGACTCAATGGCAATAGGTATCAATATTTCAGTATCAAATTCAAGTTGCAATGGTGATGTATCAGATTCTTCTAACTTGATAGTATTGATGCTCTGCCAGGTGACGAGAAGCATTGAAGATGGGAAGACAACTCACTCCTTTGGTATGTCCTCTGGTCAGCATCAAAGCTTAGTACTAAACCCAGAAGCACCATCCTTCACAGTGTCTACTGCAACCCCATTATACAACCGCTTCCAGAAGACCTTTCAGACGAAGCAGACAGCACTGCTACCTGAAAAGTGTCCTGCTTGTCTAATATGTGCACCCCAGAAAAGTATGAATTTACAAACATAAACATAGCAGTACCACTGGTTAAGAGGTGCAAACCTAAGCCCTACACCAGGCTTACAGCTAGTATGTCCAATTGCATATAGACTCCTAAACGTTTCAAACCACATAAGACAAAACATGAAGGCTGTACACCCTGGCAAATAACTCCCTCATTCTCTATCCTTGGCTACGGAAACTGACAAGCCACCCCAGCTCTGGGGCATGAGATTTCTCCCAAGCTCATTTTCTGCAAAGAAGATAATCAAATGTAAATTCAAATCATAATTCCCTTTTAAGCCTGTTTCCTAAAAATATCCAGCTGGGACTGTATCACCCCTCTGCAGAGGCCCTTAAAAATACTATTAACACCTTTAATTTGCATCCACGAAGGAATATACAGACAATTTTATTATGGTTCAGTTGATCCAGCCCCATGTTTTCAGTTTACTCAGTGACTACATAATTCTGCTCCAAGGGACATCAAAGTTATGTCACCACAATTTTTTATCTTGAATGACCTCATAATATTCAAAAGCCACTGGAGCAACCCTCAGTGCATTGGGTCGAGGATATATTTCACAGAATCACAGAATGTTAGGGACCTCGAAAGATCATCTAGTCCAATCTCCCCACTAGAGCAGGAACACCTAGATTAGGTTACACAGGAAATGTGTCCAGGCGGGTTTTGAATACCTCCAGAGAAGGAGACTCCACAATCTCCTTGGGCAGCCTGTTCCAGTGCTCTGGCATGCTCACTGAGAAGAAGTTTCTTCTCATATTTAAGTGGAACCTGTGTTCCACTTTGTACCCATTGCCCCTTGTCCTATCATTGGTTGTCACCGAAAAGAGCCTGGCTCCATCCTTGTGACACTCAGCCTTTACATATTGATAAACATTAATGAGGTCACCCCTCAGTCTCCTCTCCTCCAGGCTAAAGAGACCCAGCTCCCTCAACCTTTCCTTATAAGGGAGATGCTCCACTCCCTTCATCATCTTTGTGGCTCTGCACTGGACTCTCTCAATCAGTTCCCTGTCCTTCTTGACCTGAGGGGCCCAGAACTGGACACAATATTCCAGGTGTGGTCTCACCAGGGCAGAGTAGAGGGTTAGGAGAACCTCTCTTGACCCACTAACCACATCCTTTCTAAGACACCCCAGGATGCCATTGGCCTTCCTGGCCACAAGGGCACAGTGCTGGCTCATGGTCATCCTGCTGTCCACCAGGATCCCCAGGTCCCTGTCCCCTACTCTGCTCTCCAACAGGTCATTCCCCAGTTTACACTGGAACCGGGGGTTGTTCCTGCCCAGATGCAAGACTCTACACTTGCCCAGGTTATACTTCAGTAAATTTTTCCCTGCCCAGCTCTCCAGCCTGTCCAGGTCTCACTGGATGACAGCACAGCCTTCTGGCATGTCAGCTGCTCCTCCTAGTTTGGTGTCGTCAGCAAATTTGCTGACAGTGCACTCTATTCCCTCATCCAAGTCACCCACAAGTGCATCCCATCTGGACCCATGGATTTATGGATGTCCAGATTGCTTAATTGCTCCTTAAGCCAGCCCTCATCAACCAAGGCAAACTCCTCCATTGTCCTGATTTCCTCTGGGGCCTCGGGGATACGGGGCTCCTCAGGACAGCCTCCAGCAGCATAGACAGAAACAAAGAAGGCATTCAGTAACTCTGACTTCTCTGTATCTTCTGCTTGAAAAGGCCAAAGTTGGCCCTACTGAAGTCCAGGGTTATGATTCTGCTTGGTATTCTGTTCCTGACACATGTGATCTTGAACTCCACCATCTCATGGTCACTGCAGCCAAGGCAGCCCTCAGCCTTTACTGCTGCAACCAGACCCTCCTTTTAGTGAGGATGAGATCCAGCAGCACTCCTGGTTGGCTCATCCAACATTTGCATCAGGAAGCTATCATCGATGTACTGGAGGAACCTCCTGGACTGTGGATGGCTGGCTGAGTACTCCTTCCAGCAAACATCAGGGTAGTTAAAATCCCCCACAACAACCAGGGCCTGTAATTGCAAGGCTGCTCTCAGCTGCCTGTGAAAGGCTTCATCGTCTTCCTCATCCTGATCTGGTGGCCTGTAATAGACACCCACAACAGTATCACCCCAGCCTGCCCCTTAATTCTCTACCCACAGACTCTCAACTTGCTCCTCATCTGCCCCACACAGTACTCAATACATTGTAGTTGCTCTCTCACATAAAGAGCAACTCCACCACCTCGCCTTGCTGGCCTGTCTTTCCTGAGAAGGACATAGCCATCCATGACCACATTCCAGTCATGTGAGCTGTCTCACCATGTCTCTGTAGCTTCCACCAAATCATAATCACCTGATCAAACACAGGTTTCTAACTCCTTCTGCTTATTCCCCATGCTGCATGCATTGGTGTACAGGTATTTCAGGGAGCAAGCTGAGCACACTGATTTGACCCTAGGGGGATGGGAGGCCTTCTGGTCTTCATCAATTCTAGAGTGCTGCCCCACTGATGCAAGCCCCATCCCCCTTTGAACCTAGTTGAAAGCTCTCCAAATGAGCTCTGCTAATTCCTGTCCCAGCATCCTTTTGCCCTTGTGAGATAAACCATTCCCACATATCGCTGTCTGGACTGGTGGCTTATAAAACCAGCCATTATCAAAGAATCCAAAGCCTTGCCTGTAGCACCAGTATCGTAGCAAATCATTTACGGACTGATTTCTTCTATTCTACCCCACATTGGCACCCAAAAATGGAAGGAAGTCAGCTGATCGGAGCCAGCCCAGCGAGAGCCGGAGCCGGCGGGGTTCAGCAGACCACGAGGTTCAGCCGAGATTAGGAAGCTCAGAGGGAAACGTACAGGGACAGCCTGATTCCCGGCGGGTCCCGATCGCCAAAGCCCCGGCAGCCATTGCGAGAGAGCGGCTGACGTGACGGGGGGCGTTCCCATGGTGACGGCGACCACACCCCTTCCCCTTACCTTGAAAAAGCCTTTGGGAGGGCAGCGACTAGTCGCTGCCCACCTGGTGTAGGGAGGAGCAACCAGCTTGTGTAGCGGGTGAGTCCCACCCACACTGTGCTGTAGCAGCGGGTGTGGTAGCTCGTGCAGCAGGGTGCAGAGAGCACTTGTTGCTTGTCAGCCCTTCTAGCTTACTGCCAGCGCCCCAGACTGCTGACAACCATGGTCGCCTCCAGAAGGAGAGCTTGCCTCAAACAGACTGTGGCTACACAGACTGAGGCTCTGTCCCGAAGGGTGGCTGTTCAGGTCTCCGGCTGCAGAGAGTGCCAGAGCCTGCTGCTGCTGGGGGAGGGAGGCCAGCACTCCACCTGTGTGAGGTGTGAGCAGGTGCAAGATCTGCTCGACATGGTCGTCAAACTTAAGGAGGAGGTTGAGACGCTGAGGACCATCAGGGAGTGTGAAAGGGAGATCGACTGGTGGAGTAACACCCTGACGTGCCAGTCGGAAAGGCCCCAGGGAGGTACCCCCCAAAAGGAGATGGACCTCCTGCCCTCTCGGACAGAGGCAGAAGTCCTGAGACGGCCCCACCCTTGTTGCTCTCGGGCAGAGGTAGGGGACCGAAAGGACGACAAGGGTTGGAAGCGTATTCCGGTTCGGCGTCGCGGGCAGCCCCCCTCCCTGCCTGCTTTGCCTCCCCAGGTGCCCCTCCGTAATAGGTTTGAGGCCCTGGATCTTGAAGAAGAGGTAGGTGAGGAGGTGGTGCCAAGCCTACAAGCCAACAAGCCTACAAGATCACGTAGGAAGAGGCAGTCGACCTCACAACTTAAGACTGCCTCTGATAAGAAAGAAAGAAGGGTGATTGTAATAGGAAACTCCCTTCTGAAAGGAACAGAGGGCCCAATATGCAGAGTTGACCCTCATCTTAGGGAAGTTTGTAGTCTCCCTGGAGCCCGGATCAAGGACATCGCTAGAGAGCTCCCCAAACTGGTGCACCCGACGGACTACTACCCGCTGCTGGTCTTCCAGACAGATGGGGAGGAAGCTGCTTCCCGTAGTCTGAGGGGGATGAAGAATGATTTCAAGGTCTTGGGAAGGATGGTGAAAGACTCAGGGGCTCAAGTGATCTTCTCTTCACTCCTTCCATCTTCAAGTGATGATGTGGGATGGAATAGGAAAATTCACTCTCTAAATGGTTGGCTCCAAGACTGGTGCTACAGGCAGGGCTTTGGATTTTTTGATAATGGTTGGTTTTATAAGACACCAGTCCGGACACTGTCACGTGGGAAAGGTTTATCTCGTAGGGGCAAAAGGATGCTGGGGCAGGAATTAGCTGGGCTCATTTGGAGAGCTTTAAACTAGGCTCGAAGGGGGATGGGGTTGTAGCTGGGCTTGTCCCAGTGGGGCTGCAATCTAAAACTGATGAGGACCGGGTGGCCTCCTATGCCCCTAGGGAGAAACTGGTGTGCTCTGCTCGCTCCCTGAAATGCCTGTATACCAATGCGCGCAGCATGGGGAATAAGCAGGAGGAGCTAGAATCCTATGTTCGGTCAGGAGATTATGATCTGGTGGCAATTACAGAAACATGGTGGGACAGTTCACATGACTGGAATGTGGTCATGGATGGCTATGCCCTTTTCAGGAAAGACAGGCCAGCCAGGCGTGGTGGTGGAGTTGCTCTCTATGTGAGACAGCAACTACAATGTACTAAATTCTGCCCAGGAGCGGATGACGAGCGAGTTGAGAGTGTATGGATCAGGATCAAGGGGCAGGCTGGCAGGGCTGACACTGTTGTGGGCGTCTGCTACAGGCCGCCAGATCAGGCTGAGGAAGTTGATGAGGCCTTCTATGGGCAGCTGAGAGTGGCCTCACAGTCACAGGCCATGGTTGTTGTGGGTGATTTTAACTTCCCTGATGTTTGCTGGAAGGACCATTCAGCCAGCCAGCCACAGTCCAGGAGGTTCCTCCAGTGCATTGATGATAACTTCCTCATGCAGATGGTGGAGGAGCCGACTAGGAGAGGTGCACTGCTGGATCTCATCCTCACTAACAAGGAGGGTCTGGTCGAAGCAGTAAAGGTTGAGGGCTGCCTGGGTTGCAGTGACCACGAGATGGTGGAGTTCAGCATCTCATGTGGCAGGAACAGAATAGCAAGTAGAATTGCAACCCTGGACTTCAGCAGGGCTAACTTTGGCCTTTTCAAGCAATTGCTGGGGGAAATCCCATGGGCAAGACTGCTTGAAGGAAAAGGGGCCCAAGATAGCTGGGTGGCATTCAGAGATTGCTTCTTCCACGCTCAGGATCAGAGCATCCCCACACGTAGGAAGTCAAGGAAGGGAGCCAGGAGGCCTGCGTGGTTGAATAGGGAGCTGTTGGGTATGCTCAAGCAGAAGAGGAGAGTTTACAGGTCATGGAAGCAGGGGCTGGCCACTTGGGAGGAATATAAGGCTGCTGTCAGAGGATATAGGAAGGCAGCTAGGATAGCCAAGGCCTCCTTAGAATTACAGCTGGCGAGAGGGGTCAAGGACAGCAAAAAGAACTTTTTCAAATACATAGCAGATAAAACTAACACCAGAGGCAATGTAGGCCCACTGATGAATGGGGTGGGTGCCCTGGTGGCAGAAGATACAGAGAAGGCAGAATTACTGAATGCCTTCTTTGTCTCTGTCTACTCTGCCGGAGGCTGTCCTGGGGAGCCCTGTACCCCTGAGACCCCGGATGAAGCCAGGTCAATGGAGGAGTTTGCTTTAGTCGATGAGGACTGGGTTAGGGAGCAATTAAATAGTCTGGACATTCATAAATCCATGGGTCCAGATGGGATGCATCCGCGGGTGCTGAGGGAGCTGGCTGAAGTCATTGCTGGACCACTCTCCATCATCTTTGCCAAGTCTTGGGAAACGGGAGAGGTGCCCGAGGATTGGAGGAAAGCAAATGTCACTCCAGTCTTCAAAAAGGGCAAGAAGGAGGACCCGGGTAATTATAGACCGGTCAGCCTCACCTCTGTCCCTGGGAAAGTAATGGAACAGCTTGTCCTTGGTGCCATCTCAAGGCATATCAAGGATAAGAGGGTTATTAGGGGCAGTCAGCATGGCTTTACCAAGGGTAGGTCATGCTTGACCAACCTCATAGCCTTTTATGAGAATGTAACAAGGTGGATGGATGGTGGCAGAGCGGTGGATGTTGTCTACCTTGACTTCAGTAAAGCCTTTGACACAGTCTCCCACAGCATCCTCACAGCTAAGTTGAGGAGGTGTGGTCTAGACAATAGAGTAGTGAGGTGGGTTGCAAACTGGCTTAGGGAGAGAAGCCAGAGAGTGGTAGTCAATGGTGCGGAGTCTAGTTGGAGGCCAGTATCTAGTGGAGTGCCCCAAGGGTCAGTGCTGGGGCCAATATTATTCAATATATTCATTAACGACTTGGACGAGGGAATTGAGTGTACTATCAGCAAGTTTGCTGATGACACCAAGCTAGGAGGAGTGGCTGACACGCCGGAGGGCTGTGCTGCCATCCAGCGGGACCTGGACAGGCTGGAGAGCTGGGCAGGGAATAACCTGATGAAATTTAACAAGGACAAATGTAGAGTCCTGCATCTGGGCAGGAACAACCCCAGGTTCCAGTATAGGTTGGGAGATTACATATTAGAGAGCAGTGTAGGGGAAAGGGACCTGGGGGTCCTGGTGGACAACAGGATGACCATGAGCCAGCACTGTGCCCTTGTGGCCAGGAAGGCCAATGGCATCCTGGGGTGTATTAGAAGGGGGGTGGTTAGTAGATCGAGAGAGGTCCTCCTTCCCCTCTACTCTGCCCTGGTGAGACCACATCTGGAATATTGTGTCCAGTTCTGGGCCCCTCAGTTCAAGAAGGACAGGGAACTGCTGGAGAGGGTCCAGCGTAGGGCAACGAAGATGATTAAGGGAGTGGAGCACCTCCCTTATGAAGAAAGGCTAAGGGAGCTGGGTCTCTTTAGTTTGGAGAAGAGGAGACTAAGGGGGGACCTTATTAATGTTTATAAATATATAAAGGGTGAGTGCCATGAGGATGGAGCCAGACTCTTCTCAGTGGCAAACAATGATAAGACAAGGGGTAATGGGATCAAGCTGGAACACAAGAGGTTCCACTTAAATTTGAGAAGAAACTTCTTCTCAGTGAGGGTGACAGAGCACTGGAACAGGCTGCCCAGGGAGGTTGTGGAGTCTCCTTCTCTGGAGACGTTCAAAACCCGCCTGGACATGTTCCTGTGCGACCTCACCTAGGTGTTCCTGCTCCAGCAGGGGGATTGGACTAGATGATCTTTTGAGGTCCCTTCCAATCCCAAACATACTGTGATACTGTGAAGGAAGAGCCAGACTCTTTCACCAACCATCCCAAGGCCTTGAAATCTTTCTTCATTCTCCTCAGACTATGGGATGCAGCTTTCTCCCCATCTGTCTGGAAGATCAGCAGTGGGTATTAGTTCGTTGAGTGCACCAGGTTGGGGAGTGCCCTGGTGATATCCCTGATCCGGGCTCCAGGTAAACTACACACTTCCCTGTGATGAAGGTCAACTCTGCATATTGGGCCCCCTGCTCCTCTCAGAAGGGAGCCACCTACTACAATTACCCTTCTTTCTTTCTTATCAGAGGCAGTCTTGAGGTGTGGAGTCAACTGCCTCTTCCTATGTGACCTTGTAGGCGGGCGTTCCACTACATCCTCACCTACCTCTCCTTCGAGATCCAGGGCGTCAAACCAGAAGCAAAGTGACTAGCAAACCTATTACTGGGGAAGCAAAGCAGGTAGGGAGGGTGGTTGCCCATGACGCCGAACTGGAACTTGCTTCCAACCCTCCTCATCTTTTTGGTCCCCTACCTCTGCCCGACAGCAACGGAACAGGGGCTGTCTCAGGTCTCCCCACTCTGCCCGATGGGGCTGGGGGCCCATCACTTTTAGGGGGGGTATCCCCCTGGGGCCATTCTGACTGGTACACCAGGGAGTTACTCCCCCAATCTCCTTCTCACACTCCCTGATGGTCCTCAGTCTCTCGACCTCCTCCTTAAGCTTCACCACCATGCTGAGCAGATCTTCCACCTGCTCACACTTCACACACATGGAACACCTACCTCCCTCCCCCAGCACCAGTAAGCTGCTCCCTCCAGCCAGAGACCTGAACAGCCAGAGATCAGGGCGGGCCCTCTATCTGGGTCACCTCAGTCTTTTTGTGACTAGCTCTCTGTCTGGAGATCATCATCAGCTGCAGTCTGTGAGACTGACAATAGGTGAGATGGTCTACCGAGCAAGGAGGGACAACCTCTGCACCCTGCTGCACGAGCTGCCACACCCGCTGCTGCAGCACAGTGTGGCTGGTACTCACTCGCTTCACAAGCTGGTCGCCCCTCCCAGGACCTGGTGGACAGCGATACATGGCTGCCCTCCCTGAGGCTTTTTCAAGGCGAGGGGCGGGGATGTGATCGCTGTCACGCCCACGCTACGTCAGCCGCTCTCGCAAGGGCTGCCGGGTGCTGCCGGGTCACAAAACCGAAACGAAAATCCCCCAATACCTCTAGATCTGCCGACACGGCTCCAGTGCCCCTCAATATTTATTTGAAATGCGGTCAGACAGACCAGTCGCCTAAGGACATCAGACAATGGTCCACGAAAGGACTGCACATTTTAAAAAGGCATCATCATAAAACAGACCCAAGCAATCACAAAATAAAAATAATTTCCAATTTAAGCCTAACTTTTTTTTTTTTTTTCCTGCTGGTGGAATTGTTGCAACACCACTGCACAAGATGGTTTGCAATTTTCCACCACCAGAAAGTGCTAATTCAATTTCAATTTAAAATAGCTGAAAACCACTATTTGATAGTGCTGCCATGGCTGGCCTTTTGTTACATTTCAAAATAGTTTTAATTCAAATTTTCTGCTTAACAGTTTCCAAGGACATGCTTTTATCTTTTAAAAGGCTGTTACTACATTTGCCTAGTGTAATTTTCTTGGATCTCCCTTCTTCTCCATGAATGTTCAAAGAGGCTGGATAGCAGCTTGTTGCACCCTGTTCTAGTTCCTCTAAAGGAAGACTTGGCTGTGTGCCATCTAGTCCCGCTGGTTTTGAAATGGTTAGTTTAGCCAGGTATCCTCTCACCCTCCCCTCATCAATAATGTAATGGCTAAACCAACATCAGTTCTGTTCCTTTCCTGGTAGATTATAGCAGCACTGCTTTTTAATTAAAATATTTGCTTGTTTCAGCCTGTCTGCCACCCTTAGATACTCCAAACCTGTTATTTCAAGGGCTTCTGAGCTTCTCTCTTTTTATTTTCCTTTCCTACCTTCACAGCTTTTGCTCCCATGCTGCAAAATAGTGCAAAGAATATTTCTGTGTCACAAAGGACTCTGCACCAGTGCAGGCCCACTGGTGGAGAGTTCTCAATTAAAATGTGGCCAACAGAAAATCTATTTTGAAACACTTGTTGCTTTTGCCAAATCCAGTCTCTTATCATGGCTTTATTAAGCCTAGAAGCAAATATTTTGTTCAGCAAGTCAAGTAAAAAGTGTTGGATTTAAATGAGCACAGTCAATTTCCTTCATTTGGAAGGGAACACAAGCAACAAAGCATCAGCTGCAGCAATAACTGCTTTGGTTAAACCCCAAAAGTCATCTGAAACTTCTCCATGGTTTTGCGTGGCAACTACACGTTTACAGGCTACTCAAGGCAGGCAGGCAGGAGCAGTACAAGGGAAGTCCCGTGTCTGCTTCTGTAAAGACTTTTTACAGTCTTTTGAGCTCCTGGCTGCTGACACAAGAAAATACCTCTGCATTTGTCATGATAGCCTTCATTCTCAGCCATGTTCTCTTTAAAAACCCCATAATGGAGAATAGGGTGTCTTTCAACGGTACTGGCAAGCACTACAGCTACAACACAAAAGAAGCCTTTGCAGAAAGCACGCACTCCAGAGAAGAAAAGAAAAAAACCAAAACACAAACAAAACCAAAACAACAACAAAAAAACCCAGCCCAAATGCTACTGTCAAGTTCCCTTTTCACAAAGAGTGATCAGATGCACCAAGACTTCTGAAACAAGTTACCAGGAGCTACCAGAAACCTGGATCCTGGGCTGGCTGCTGGCACTGGCAGTTAACGCTTCTAACTGCAAAGGTCTTCCTCCTTGTTTGCATATGTGAAATATCACAATCTTAGTCACACTGCTACAGCTGTTTAGGACAGAGCTCCCAAAACACTTGCTGCTCCTCTTTCCACATATTATAGCAATGCACACCAAAGACAGACTTTAGCCTGGCTTCGCCCCCCAGCCTGTGCTACTTACTAGCCATGGCTTTACCACAGCTTGGGGAGTCTGCAGTCACGCATGGCCTGAGTCCTGAGCAGTACTGCAAAAAGTCAGATACTGTGATCCAAGCACTCTGTCCAGGATCACTGCACAAACTGAGTGCACTAAAACACCACAATCTTTCCACATTTTTGTTTTATTCTTGATTATTCTAGCACTATTTAATAAGTATTTCTATTCACCAAAAGTTTATCGGATTTACTACATTAATAGATTAAAGTTTTCTACTTTTTGCCATTCCAAGACATTCTTTGCACTTAAATAAAACATTTGAAATGTATTTTATTAACATAACCCCACTGCATGTGAAAAGTCTACACTTATTGATGGGCTAAATCCACGTTCATTCAAAACAGTCTCACTACCTCATACATCTCTCTTCAGCGTGCTTTGCAGGAACAACCCCAGTTCCAGCTCTCCAAAAGCCTACTGAAATGGCTTGTTGCTACTCAGGAAACTGAATTCTCAAGTTAGGAAATTATCAACTTCTCACGAGTCCATAAAAAAACCTGGATCTAGAGTAAAGCATGTGGACAGGCTATATTCATTTTTGGAAAGCCAGCAGCAGAAGCAGCATCTGCTTCCCCTCTAGCCCACAGGACCTATTTGCAGAAACTTGCCTCCAGCCACCATTTGCCAGTAAGGCTCTCTGTCTCCTTGTCCTGGTTACCAAAGCCTGCCTCTACTCTCGACCTTGTCTTGCAAGCTCTCCTTGGTGTCCTTATACATGTCCTCTGGGCTCAGCCTCCTTTCATTTTTATCTGCTGACAACTCTCTGGCATGTTTCAGAACTAATGACTCAGAGGAGACAAACAAAGAGGTAAAGGAGGAAAGACCATGCAACCAGAGGTCCTGATGTGGGAGTTTTGAGGGATTTTCTTGAAAAGAATGGACATAATATGGAACTGAATTGAACAGGCCTCTGAGGCCTATGTGTCCAGCAGGAAAGCAAGAGTCAAGCAGCCTACATGCCTTGCGTGACTTTGTGCAGCCTTGAGCGAAAACTAAAGAAGGAGTGTTCCATGAAGAAGAGTCAGCAAGTCAGCAATAAAATAGTTACATTTTGCTTAACACTAGAACTTGTGCAGATACGTAAAATCCAATCACTTGTTAGTTTGCAGGACATGAACAGTAGCTATTGTCCAGTTACGTGCAGCCTTTAGATGCGTGGACAGCGCGTGGACAGGTCAAAAAGATACTTAAGGAGAGTTGTAACAAGCAATAAATGGCTTCGCTTGAATTCACAGTGTGGAGTCCGTGATTTTCATCCTCGCAAGTGGTGACCCCGACGTGATCCACAAGGAGAACTGACGGCAAGGGGACGACTGCTGTGAGGAACAAGCCCTGGCTGGAGTCAGCACGGCTGGACTGTGACCAGGATGCAGTCCGCAGGCTGTGTGCCTCCCGTTTGCTGCAGTAGCAACGAGCAAGGAATAGAGGATCCGATATCATTGCAACGGATACCCAAAGATGTGAGCAGCCAGGGGTGAGAGGAGATGGGGCAAAATACATCTAATGAAGAAAAAGCAATAGTGCAGATCCTCTTGCATATCCTCCCTAGGAGAGGGGTGAAATAAGAAGAAAATACTCTCAAAAAACTATTGATATGGTGCAGGGATAATGGGTTTCCTGCCAATCCATCAGGGGTTTTTCAAATAGAAACCTGGGGGAAAAAAGGGAAATGCGTTGTGGGAGGCAATCAAGCAGCTTGTCAGGAATGTGAATTAACTGTTTTACTGGTTTTTGTTACAGTTTTTTTGAAGTCTTGTGTGTGTAAGTGCACTGTAAGCTTTCTGATGGTTTTTACTTACGAGATGGGGTTGGAACGACTTTTTTCAGTCATGTTCCTAAGAAGTCAGTATTGGGAGGTGTTTTAGAACTTAGGAAAGCCTTTTGAAATATGAGGAAGGTAGATCTTCTGAAATATTATAATCTGTGGTGGCTGCTGTGTAAGTTAGATGAAGGGGGAAAGTGGCTGAAGAATAGAACCTTGAAGTATAACACTGTTGCAAATAATGTTGGTTTTGGAGTGATAATAGCAGTACAAAGTGTGGCTCTGCAGAAGATCATTAAATCATTATGGACGGTTTTGCGGGTGGAATGATTTGGGCTTCAACAGGCTGGGGGAGAATTGGCTGATGGTCATGGGGGGCTTGCTGGGGTCTGCAAGATGTTTTCCTTATTAACCTGTTTTCTTTGTAGGTATCTCTTTAAGCATATTACAGTTTAATAAGTCTTTGCCTGTTATATAGTACAGTAAGTTCACAGAATCATGAAAATCCGTTGACTCAAGATGTACATTTTGTGATTATACAGAAGATAGGGAACAATTTACTTCTATACTGTGTGAACGTGATTATAAGATTTTGTGTGTAATAGCTGTTACTTTTCTTTCCAGCATGCTAGCTTTATTCCAACATGCAGACTTGCGCAACTCTGTGATAGGCAGTATCTCATCTCAGTGTACTAAATTTGGCTTTTTTGTATGCACACCAAGTAAAGAATCCTGTTTTGGGATAACAGTTGCAGCACGCCAGATCAAACACTAAGAAAAACGTTGTACAGTCCAGCTTGCTAGAGCAGCGGGGGGGCAGGTGCCGGTTGGGCTCCAGCGTGCACTGACCTCCAGCGGTACCTCCACCTGGCTAAGCAGTAAGAGGTTCAAAGGTGCAATGCTATAATTGAGATATTGTTTTGAATAAGTGTAATTGTGATCCATTTGCATATTTGAATTTGATATCTGGTTTTCTTATCTGAGCTCAGTATTTTAATTTTCATACTTATATTTGGTACCAAAAGAATTTTGTTTGGGGAGATAATTACAAAATGGGAACCAGTTCCAATACTAAAGTACCACCTTGCTCCCCCTTAGGGTGCATCCTTATATATTAGAGTAACTTTTTGGAGAAATATTCTGATAAAAGAAACCACTCAGCCCATGTTCAAATGCAATATCATTTCAAGTTTCCTTATATCTTGAGGTGGTGTTGTACTCAACTGTAGTTTAAATGTAGAATTCTGAGTTTTAGTGCTATATTGTAATCAATGTTGTTCTACAGAATTTTGGAAAAAATGGGATGAAGTATAATAGTGTAACTTAATTTGCTCTTATTGTTATCTAATAATTTTGAGAACAGAAAATAATTGAAGTAATTAAACTCTGATTCGCATTGAATTTATGTGCTAGTTGGAAGTATGAGAAATTAAACTAAATGCTATGATGGATGTGAACTTGAAAGAGGTTGTATTTAAAAGTTGCTAGAATATGAACTCATTTGGATCTAGGAAAATAAAAGTAATAGACTGATGGTTAATATGCTGTTTGCAAAAGGTAAATGAGGCTGAGGAATGTAGCTATTGCTGAGCTAATTGGAATTGCATATAAAGTGTATTATGTTTGAAATGAAATGGGAAAACAAAAAAGCAAAATGTCCCAAGCCTGTGCTGTACAGCATGAATATAAATTTCAGGCCTGTGTCAAGCTGCAAAGTAAACTCAGCTAATTGTAACCAAGGAGTTTGCCAGGGCCAGGCAATTACCACTTAGCACCAGCAATCCCGCCACCTGCGTGGCCTTGTCTGTATCTAAACTGCAGCAAGACTAGCTGCCTGCTTCTAAAGCAACGAAAAGGGGGGTTTCCCCCCACCCACTGCAGCGATGTTGTAATACTGAATATGGCAGCCTAAGGGTAAAATTTAAAGGCATCTCCAGAGGATCCGCAGTTCTAATGAAGCTGAGAGATTAAACCAAAAAAATTTTAATAGACTTATTCCATGGTAACTAGTTGTAAAAAACTTCTCAGTAAATTCACCGTGATAGTTTTTGAGATTGTGGGAAAGAAAGAAAGGTGATTTTTTTAAACCAATATAATGCCAAATTTGGATCAAAGTTTTAACAGGTGAATTCTCATATTTGTCAGAAAGCCCTATACCTCTCTTGGGTTAAGATTTGTTAAGTAAATTGTAAGTTCAAATAACGTTTTCTGAGAATTTTGTTCAATTGCATGTCCCATAAGAAGATGCTTGGAAGGTGCAGATCTCCTTACTGCAAGCGACAAATCTCCGAGGAAATTTTGCATGCTGTATTTCCACTAGTATGGGCAACCAAAATATCAGTAAAGCCAGCACAAGAGTCAGCAAGTCAGCAATAAAATAGATACATTTTGCTTAATACTAGAACTCGTGCAGATATGCAAAATCCAATCACTTGTTAGTTTGCAGCACATGAACAGTAGCTATTGTCCAGTTACATGCAGCCTTTAGATGCGTGGACAGCGCGTGGACAGGTCAAAAAGATACTTAAGGAGAGTTGTAACAAGCAATAAATGGCTTCACTTGAATTCACATTGGATTGTGTGGAGTCCGTGATTTTTGCCCTCACGTCCTGATACCTAGTGTATGTGTTTGGAGCATCCAGTTCCTCCTCTCCCACTTCACATACCCCAGTCCTACAAGAGCATAGGTAGGGCACTTGCAAAATATGCTACACTGCAGTGTGGGGCCCAGGACAGTTTAGATTGTGCATAAACAGTTAAAGTGGGTATGTCAGCAGGCTGTTCCTCTGAAACTATTACAGTTAGCTAATTACCCAATAGCATTGTTACATTATGATTCACTCCTCTACGGTACTGCATCTCGTTCAACTTCCCCTTCCATCTAGCCAAGTCTTGGCTGGATGCACCAGTTATGCTACCAGCTCTCCTGCTGCTGGGAGTTCAAAGCCTACTTACTGCTCTTGTGCAACTACATTGCATCCCAGCTGCCTAGTGAAATGCTACACTGCTTGCCAGCAGCAAAGTAAAATCTAGAATACAGTGACCACTGAGGATACTAAACCTAGAAGATATCTAAGAAAAGGCCAACACTTAATCCAGCTGACCTAATTCACGTGCTTCAATCTGTTTGAACAGGTAACACTCTTTATCAGCAGGTCCAGATCAGCAGCCACAAAAATCACATTACAAGGAACATGGTTGAATGGAATATCTTTTCTTGTAGATGTAGTCCCAAACCAGACCCTTTTCCTGGGCTGGTTTCTAATTTTTAGTGAAGTTTCCCAGATCAAAAGATTAATGAAGGACTCAGTCTGTTACACAATTCATTCTCCTATAGAAGATATGATAATCCATTTTAACAGTACACCACTGATAAGAGTGTATCTGGCACTTCCTCTCATCCCTTTTTCCTTCCTTGCTCCTGACTGCATTTTCCTGCATGCATTTTCCACCATGCTCTCTCTGTCACCACTGGACCCTTGTCTGGTTTGTAAACCACTGCTCTTTACACAAGCAGCAACAGGGCTGGATGGTTGCAAAGTTTTCTGAGTAATGCAGATTTGGAAGTATCCCTAGATTTGGGAATGACAAGGCAGCAAGGACTTCAAGGCCATAACTGCTAGACTACCCTGCAACCCAGTGGTATGCTGCATCCATTGTTTTCTGCTGTGCCTACATACTGTCTTCTGTCTATGACCTCCTGTCAGGAGTTCTCCAGCTAAAAACTCCAGTACACATTTTGTACGTCCAAGTCCAGAGTGCTTTTGATACATGGGTCCAGAAACGTTATCTATTCCTGCCTTGCTAATGTAGCTTATCTTCCTCTGATTCTTATTATAAGCCAGTGAAACAAAGCAACTCCTCCATCTCTGTGCCTGCCTGGCCAGCATCTTCTCAGTACTAGCAAAGTTCAGCAGAACAGCTGTAATGCATTCACCATCCCTCAGCAATAATGCACCTCTAGTCCAGGAACTCCCTATGTCTGATAACCAGAAAGTGGGAGATCAAGCAGAGCAAAATAAATTTATGTATGTTGTGTTTCTTATGCTCATTCTCTAAGCACCATACAGGTGAAATCTAGCTGAAACCATGACTCCTAATTTTTATAGTTAAGCAGTGAAGGCAAAGCTCTTATTAAAAAGTCAGACTGAGCTGAGACAGTGGGTGCTGCTATGTTTACTCTTTGCCCAGGAATTTTACGTTTCACTGCTCACTGGAAAGAACATAAGTAAATAAAATTTGTCTTGTTGCACAATTTGGAGATGTAAACACTCCTTACTCAGGAGAGAACTGATAAAGTGGAACAGGAACCTCCCATGCCGCATCTGAGGCACAGAACTGCACATTAAATTCAGCAGAGTTCACACAGTAACAGGCTGTAAATCAGGGACAGCTGGACAAGTTGTTCAAGCGCAAAACAAGAAAACAAAAAGGTGACAAAGACTTTCACCAGTTATGAAGAAAGAAGTCTCTCTGCTGTAATTGAACACACCAGTAAAAATTACTGATGCAATGTGAAGCAATCTTTAGCATGCTTCTCCAGCCAGCTTGCTGTACAGCATTATGAGCGTGCACTCGAATACAAACCGTAATGGGCCACCCCCATGTCTGTTTCTGCTGTATGCCCCATCCCTGACTCTCAACACTGCAGCTGCACTGCTTCTTGCCAATACACACCTCTCTTGATGCGCTGAATCTACAAAGCTCTGCCTAGCTGCAAAATAGCACAAATTAGACAGTGGCTAGCAAAGCCACATGATGTCCTCACTATCTCACTAGGACAAGTTGTGAGGCTCTCCTCAAGGGCCCTGAAAAGACACAGACATGTGAAACCTTAAGGGATATATTAAAAGTGATGGAGAACACGAAGCACCCATCTCATAAGTTGTACCCCATGTCTTTAATTCTGCAGTTAAGCATTGCCTTCTCTAGTTGCTGCTCCATTTGCCAGATGATGTACAGCACAAGTGACTTGACTCTACCACATTTCAGTGACAGAGCCTGGTGTAAGTCAAGATCAATCACCTTGAAAAGCCTTGGAGCCAAATTCTGCAAGGTTACACACTGTGTGAAAATCAGATGAAAACAGTATGAGCAGATATGCATGAAATGTAAACACTGAAGAACAACCAGACCTCTACAGGACATGCTATGTGACTGCCACTGGTATAGCCTGGAGAGGCAGAGAGGAAAGTGGTGAAGGGAAGGGGGAAGGAGGGGAAGGAGGGGAAGGGGGAGGAAGGAGGGGAAGGGGGAGGAAGGAGGGGAAGGGGGAGGAAGGGGGAAGGGGCAAGGGGGAGGAAGGGGGAAGGGGCAAGGGGGAGGAAGGGAAGGGGCAAGGGGGAGGAAGGGAAGGGGCAAGGAGGAGGAAGGGAAGGGGCAAGGAGGAGGAAGGGGCAAGGAGGAGGAAGGGGGAAAGGGAGGGGGGAAAGGGAGGGGGGAAAGGGAGGGGGAAAGGGAGGGGGGAAAGGGAGGGGGGGAGGAAGGAAGGGAGGCAGGAAGTTCCTTTTTATCAAAAACCTCCAGGCAGACTCTGAACAGAAGTACTGTGGACAACCTCTGGCTCATTGCATAGGTCCTTGAGAAAGGAAGGTGAGCACAGAAACCAAGAACCCCTTCTCTGGGGAGGAAACGCAGCAGCACCACAGCAACCACGTTGTTCCCAGCATTGCAACAAGCTACATTTTTGCTGCTTCTATTGGGTAGAAGCTGATAAGTGTCTGTGCAGATCCCACCACTGCAGACCCTGGGAAGCTCTTTTACCCTCTGTGCCATGGTATGGCATTGTCTATATGGACAGCACATGCCCTGGTGAACTTGTTTCACCAGCTCATGCTCTGTCCTCCATTTCCCAGCTAGAGGAAAGAGCATTCCTTTTTACCTCCCAAGGGGCTGTCACTGAGTGGAAATCTGAATCTTATCTCACCCTTCCCCAGATGCTCTGCCACCCTGCAGGCCAGGAACCACTCCTGTCTGGAGGGCATTTTCCATGTAGTGTGTTCCATGTAGGTCGTGGGAGACAGGCAGTTGGACAGGCATGGCATCTGGTCAGCTTCTGGCGATACAAGGTAAATCTCTCTTCCTCCCTGCGGACCCACGTCTTGGCTGTGGAGAAACTGCCAGACATGTTAGCTGAAAAATTATCCCACGAGTTTGAGCATTTCAAAGACAAGTGCCGCTCCCACCTGTATGGCCTAGGATCTCAGCTACTTGGAGTGAGCATGTCTCCAATCAAGAGAGAGAATACAGAAGGTATACAAAATGGGCCACCCTGTGTTTTTCCCTGCATGACCATGAGTAGGTGGAATGGGAAATCTACCTCAGTCCTAGAGGCAGAGGTACATGAGTTGCAAGGGAAGAGAAACACAAGAGGGGATTCTGCCAGAAAAATGTTGCTCCAGTTTCCAGCAGGCAGTTCCGCAGACAGAGTAGAAGAGCTGATCTTATTCTGACCCTCTTGAACAGGGTTCTGATTCATTCTTGCAAAAAGGAAGCAAAAAATACTATGACCAGGACTACAGTGGCCCTGCCTCCAGCCAGATGAAGGAGAGGGATAACTAGGTTTATTAGACTCTCTGGATTTGATGACCTGGAATGTCAGATCCACAAGAGTACAAGGCTCTAGTGAACACTAGGGCCCAATGTACTCTAATTCTGTCAAATTATGAAGGGGCAGAGCCCATCAGCATTTCTGGAGTGACTGGGGGATACCGACGGTTGACTGTATTAGACACTGAGGTGAGTTTGACTGGCGAAAGCACCCCATTGTGACTGGCCCAGATACTCTGTGCATCATTGGTATAACTACCTCAGGAGAGGGTATTTTAAGGACCCCAAAGGGTACCGGTGGGCTTTTGGCATAGCAGCCATGGAGTCAGAGGGCATTAACCAGCTGTCTACCTTGCCCAGTCTCTCAGAGGACCCTTCTGTTGTAGGACTGCTGAGGGTCAAAGACCAGCAGGTGCCACTTGCTACGACGACAGTGCATCAATGGCAATAAAACACAAACCGAGACTCCCTGATTCTCATATGTAAGGTGATTCATCAACTGGAGAGCCAAGGATTGATCAGTAAGACTCACTCCCCCTTTAACAGTCCCATATGGCCAGTGAGGAAGCCCAGTGGAGAATGGTCACTAACAGTAGGCTATCGCAACCTTGAATGAAGTCACACCACCGTTAAGTGCTGCCATGCCAGACATGCTAAAGCTGCAATATGAACTGGAGTCAAAAGAAGCCTAGTGGTATGCAACAACTGACATTGCTAATGTATTTTTCTCTATTCCTTTGGCAGCAGAGTGCAGGACACAGTTTGCTTTCACCTGGAGGGGCATCCAGTACACCTGGAATCAACTGTCTCAGGGGTGGAAACACAGCTCCACTGTTTGCCATGAATTGATCCAGGCTGCACTGGAGCAGGGCAAAGCTCCAGAACACCTGCAGTACATTGACAATGTCATCGTGTCGGGCAACACAGCAGAAGAATTTCTTGAGAAAGGTGAAAGGATAGTCCAGATTCTTCTGCAAAACAGTTTTGCTATAAAATAAAGCAAGGTCAAGGGACAAGAGATCCTGGTTTTAGGAGTAAGATGGCAGGATGAATGTGGGTTGTCTAAATTCATATGATGTGAATTGATCTATAACATAGTCTTATATATATATATAATAAGTTAGCTAGTCTGTTGTAAGAGTAGGCCATGACAACAGTGGGAATGTGCTGCAGTGGAAAATTACAACGTGCTGAAGCTAAAACAAAGAACAAGGGACTTACTGTGATAAACAGGTGTCTTCTCCTTGCAACAGAGTATATCTTATGACCATGAAACTAGCAACTGTTAGCAACTATTAGCGATGGGAACGTAGCTTGTAAAACCTTCTCAGCCGAACTAACTTTGTAAAAAGTAACTAATCAGTATGTAACACGTTAGCCTTAGACTATATAAATGTGTCGCCTCTGATCAATAAATCGGACATTTGTTTGCATCAAACTGCGTCCCCGTCTCTCAATCGCGGCAGATGAACATCGTCAAATTCCAATGGATGTGGTCAACAAAATAGCAGCTATGTCTGACCCAACTAATAAAAAGGAAACGAGACTTTCTTGGGGGTTGTGGGTTTTTGAAGAACACACATTCTAAGCTATGGTCAGATTGTGAGCCCTCTCTACCAAGTGACCCAGAAGAAGAATGATTTTGAGGGGGTCCTAAGCAACAGCAAACTTTTGAACAAATTAAGCAGGAGATACGCTGGGCCATGGCTTTTGAGCCAGGCCAGTCACAACAAGATGTTAAAAATGTGCTCTACGCAGCAGCTGGGAAGAATGGGCCTACCTGGAGCCTTTGGCAGAAAGCACCAGGGGAGACTCGAGGTCTCACCTGGGGTTTTGGAGTCAGGGATACAGAAGATCTGAAGCCCACTACATCACAACTGAAAAGGAGGTATTGGCAGCATATGAAGGGGTTTTGAGCTGCTTCTGAAGTGGTTGGTCCTGAAGCGCAGCTCCTCCAGGCACCTTGACTGCTGGTGTTGGGCTGGATGTTCAAAAGGAAGGTCTCTTCTACTCATCATGTAACTGATGCCACATAGAGTAAGTGGGTCCAATTATCACACAACAGGCTTGAATGGGGAACCTTGATCACCCAGGGATCTTAGAAGTGATCACAGACAGGCCAGAGGGTAAGGATTTCAGAATATTGCCAGAAAAATGGACTATTAAAGACTACACTAAGAGCAGCAGGTGGTGGAACTTTGAGAAATTGGGATTCAAATTTAGCAAAGGCCACCTGGTTGGTTGACACCAGGGGATCTACCAAGTGAGCTGGCCCTGCCCAGTCTAAGCTTCCACAAATTGCAGAAGGGAATAAAGTCCCGGTGGTGCACCTGAAGATTGTGTTGGGGAAAACAGCCTGGGTTACTCCTGCCTTGGGCAAAGGCAAACCCATCCATGGGATTGCTTTTGCTCAGGAGCCTGGGTGCACTTGGTGGGTAATGCTGAAGGATGGATGAGTTCAATGTGTACCTCCAGGGGATTTGATTCTGTTTGAGAATACTCCCATGATGTGAATTGCATGATGATAATTGCTGCATAATACTATATACCAGAGTAACAATATTCAGTAAATATCTTTCAGGTTAACGAAGCATGAACTTCAAAAAAACTCAATGAAGTGTGGCAATGATGTAACCTGACCTGGCTCCAACAACTGGCATCAAGCCACCTCCTTAAGGCTGATGCCTTTGACCTGCAAACTGTGAGCACAAGCTATGTGTTCCAGATGCAGCATGCAGTAATACAACACTCCAACATGACACTCCATCTTTCCTGCCTGTCCTGATAAGAGTCCAAAATCAAAATGGACTCAATGAACATTTCAAAGGAATGAGACTACACCATGAACTAAAGGAGAAAATATCTGTGTGCATATATATGGACATGTATTTAAGGTGGTAGTAATTAGTTGAAGTGTGTGGGTAAATGCAAGACCTGAGCATGCATAAATGGTATAGAATAAGGGGTGGAATGTGCTGGGTCAGTCAAGATGGGGTTAATTTCTACACTGCCAGGACATCTGAGTATTCAATACCATATGAGGTCACCCTCAGTTATAAAGGCAAATAGCCAGTGGGTGGTGTCCATTCTGCAGGTGCAGCCAGGAGCTGGGCAGTCTGGGTGCGGTGGCTTCCTCATCAGCCACGCAGTTTGGACTAACACCTTTGTATTTCGGCCACGAGTTGGGGCTAAGGGCGGGGGGCGGTTTCTTGGCAGGAGCTGTGTCCAGGTCAAGGAGAGACTTTAAGCGCAAGCTGCGGCAGGACCCGCGTACCACTCCGGGGCTGGGGGAGCACTGTGTGCTTCTGTAGGTTCTCTTGTTGTTGTTGTTGTTAATCCTTGATCATTTTTTTTTCCCTGTCCTTCACTGTCTCCTTAAACTGTTCTTATCACAACCCACGAGTTTTGCTTTTGTTTTCTGATTCTCCTCCCCATCCCACCGGGGTGGGGCAGGGGTGAGAGAGAGACGTGGTTTTAGCTGCTGACTGGGTGGGCTGGGGCTAAACTACAGCTGAGATCTAACATAAGAATATATTCCTAGGACTTTACCCATTTCTTCCTAAGAGACTGATGCAAAAATTCACTGGTCTCTGCAGGAGATCCTTTCCTTATTTACACAAGCTTTGCATCAAGAAACATCAGCTGCTTTTTCACAAAATTCATTAAGACTATCAAGCCCTCTCCAATTTCCACTGTCAACCTGCTTCACCCTTGGCCAACTTGGTCTGCATGCAGAGGGAGCTGCATGGAAGTTGCTTGAAACTGCTTGTCTAGGGTTAACTGCAGATGTCTAAATGTTCCAGATTTTTATAAGACAGAACAAAATGTACATTGATTCCATGCATGAATCAGCAGCCCTTGAATACTCCCCAGCAATCTTTTTTTTTTTTTTTTTTTCAGAGAGCTGTTTGTTAATTTAAAGCCTGAATGATGGCAATTCTACCAGATTCTAAGGCGATTTTTTCAACTAGCTAATTGACTTCACTAGAAACCAATTATATTGATTCTGATAGTGTGCATCCTCAGAAGCTAGGCCACTGAACTGGGGGCTAGCATCATCCTGCCTTCTCTTAGCTTTTTACCAGCTGCAGAGCCCATCAGCCTTTTTAAGCTTTGAGCAAACTAAAGTTTGGGTAGCCTGACAAGCTACCTAACTCCTTGTTCCAGAATAATGCTGATACAGTAGGATTGTCCCTCTTCCTCAGACAGATAACCAAACATACTCCTGAAATGACTCGTCAGTTTCTCTACAAACAACTTGGTAGATCAGGTTTCTTACTCTCCTGTTCTACAGGCATGGTCTTCAGCTCTCAGATTAATTGTGTAGCTCTTTTCTGGCCTTGTTCCAATTCTTCAATGTTCTCTGAAGTGTTGACACTGGACTGCAGTGTTCCTGCAGTGGCCTCCCCACCACATTTCTCCCCTGCTCCCACCACTCACCTGAGGACTGCAGCCTCCCTCTCAAGCTGCAGTATTTGGCTTGGCAGTCATGTTAGCTAGTTATCTTCCAAGTCCTTTGCACCATCATGTATTCCAGATAAGGCCTCCAACCTTGCTTGCCTCCATGCTTTGCTCCTAGATGTACAGCCTTACAATTAACAGCACTAGACAAGACCAGCTTTCAGGTGACTCAGCTCTGCTCCCACAACTGACTTGTCGTTTACCTCCTCTCCATCTGCAGAATCTCCATGTTTCTGCAAACAATTATTTGGTATTTACATCATTGACAAAGCCACTGGGTAATGCAGGGCCAGGAACAGATACCTTCTGTACTTCTTTACAAGCTTCTTCTTAGCTTCCCTCCTCCCTGGTGAAGGATGACTCTCCCTCTGCAGCCATTTTATGAGAATGATCACTTCCCCTGAGCTGTTTACAATAAGCCACTTTGATTTTGTCTAGTATGTACTCCTATATCACTAGAAACAAAGTCAGAAGCCTCCAAATCTACGTATAATTATGTTGACACAATTTTTATCAGCAAAAATCACACTCTTATCAAGAAGTGGGGGATTGTATTTGTCTGACAAGGCCAGTTTCCCATTGAAGGAAATGGGCTAGCATCATCCTGCCTTCTCTTAGCTTTTTACCAGCTGCAAAGCCCATCAGCCTTTTTAAGCTTTGAGCAAACTAAAGTTTGGGTAGCCTGACAAGCTACCTAACTCCTTGTTCCAGAATAATGCTGATACAGTAGGATTTTTCCACTCCCTTGGAAGTTTTTCGAGTACCTATATTAATGATTCAAAGACTTCCTTGGCTTAGTTTCTAAATATTCTGGATTGTAAGTTAACCATTGTTAATGTTTTGTGCATTTAAAAACACTGACATGTAACATTTTTCCTAACTTATGGAAGTAATTTCTTACTAGAGCAGAAAATATCCCTTATGGCTAAGCTTTGAATACAGAGTACTCCTTTCCAAACACCAAGAAATAGTTACTGGTTGTTTCTGCCTTTTCTGTTTCATAAGAAACAATTTTGCAACCCTGTTCAGTATGGAGCCTGTACCACTGCTAGGATTTCATGAATCCCTGCTACATTTAAAGAATCCTTTCTTATTATACCAAACCTGCTGCCCAAAGGCTCTTCATCAGTACCCTTCAGTTTTCTCATCAGTTGTTTGCATTTCTTTCCAGATTACTTGTCCAAATCACTTCCTCTATATTTCCATTAATTGTTTTGGGGGTTTATTGCTGGTTTCATCTCCTCTGCTAAGCGAAACAGCTTTTTTTAACTAAATAATTAATCTTCGCAAATGCAGAATTGTGATTTCTCAAGGACCTCATATAGCATTCTTGAACAACTCCCAATTATCATTCACTTTTTTTATGCTCAAGTTCTTCCTCCCACTTTATTTGGCCTATAATTATTTTCAGTTTGGGGAAACTGGGCCCACTTGAAGCACCAATCATACACATTATTGGTTGGGACTATATACTCCCTTTTAACATAGCAAATTAAGTTTGGACACAATTATTTATACCTAAGCAAACATTCTTTTCAGTTCAGTGATTAATTCATTTTTATTAACCTGGATGAGGTCTGAAATTACATTGCTCCAAGCCAGCTGTGATATCTTCCAGATAGAGTGTTATTCATATATGTGTTTCAGGCAATAGGTTTCTTCCAGTGCTGCAAAAACACACCTGAAATTCCTAAATGGAAGTGTATTTCTTCTCTTCTGTCAGCCTTTCAATGAGCTGCTCACCCAGGCATTGTGCAATATTGATAATAAGTACTTCTGTCCCCTGTGGTGGTGTTGATTAGCTACAACCTTGAGCTTGATGTCTTCTTTCGACTTACAAACAACTTCACAGCAAATAAAGACAGATGGGGTGTCACCCTCTCTTCTTTCTCCATTTCATTCTTCCTAGAAAGCATGGATGTAGCTACTTTATTTATAAACATTCCAAATATGCAACTCATTCCACCAGACTCCAGCTGTAACAACAGTCTATTTATCTTAATAAACATGTCTTATAAATTCACACAGGTGGTCAAACTGCTACACATTCCCTGCAGAATGGTTTGCTTTGGCCAGAATCAGGTAAGAGCTTCAAAACTGAGTTCAAGAGCATCAGCAGCAAACCTCTGTATGTCTAGCACTGGCTAAGGGTATGTCTTCCCTACCAGGACAGCCATGGTCAATCAGGCCAGCAACCACAGCGTCAAGCCCACTCAAAGCTGCACAACCAAGTGAAAGACCTCAGAGAGTTAGTTTTGTGCAACTGTGGAAAGCTAAGCTGCTTTAGCCTTCTTTACTGTCCTTCTGGGTGCACAGCAGAGGAGTAAAACTTTGTGAAGAGATCAGTGCTCCTCCATGCAAAAGAAGTCTAAGAGAAGCTCGAGCAATAACAAAACCTTGCTTTTCAGCCAGGACTCAATAGTCTGACTAAAGGTTTGCAGGTGGAGAGGCAGTAAAATGCTTATGATAATGTATAGATGAAAATTCAAAGTTTCTCACCAATTAAAATCTTTCAGCAATTAATCCAGGACCTCAGCAAAGGTAATGCTTTTACTTGAAACAACTGAAAATTTGGTCTACACTGAATCAGAGGAATGCAGGGCTGCAGCATCAGTAGCAGGGTCCCCAAAAACACCCTGCACCGGGACACTTCCAGCAGCACATCACTGCAGTGCTGCAGTTCTCCTGCTAGTTCAGAGTTTCTGGTGTTACTTATATAATTGGTTCCCACAAAAATTCCAAACACTTCCTCTGAGCTTGTACAAAGCTTTTCAAAATGCCACAAGGTACCAGAAAAGCAAAGTCAGGGAGCTGTAGTGACATAGGTCCTTGCTGTCTTGCCCCAAGCATGAGTGAAAACAGGCTGGAGCCACTTTCAGAGTGGACTCCTTGCTCAGCCAAGTGGAGCACATCCTGAAACCCATTTCCTTGGTGGGGTAGGATGGCTCATCCTGTGTGACAGCCCCATATGCCAACAAGTGCCACCTCTGAAAGGCAAAAGGGAATGGTCGTACTTTGGGCACTCTCAAGACAGCAACAAGGCATGATGTGCTCCCCATGAGCCACACATCTCAGTGGGTGTCTCACTACAACTATTGCAAGTGGCCGCTGTGAGGATACCTCACCACCAGACATACCTAGCAAAGGCTGCCAGCACCTTAGTTTTTACCTTTGGGAGAGAGGAACAGACAGTAGATACAAGTCCAAACTTCCTGTATTCAAGCTCAAACCAGTTTGTGAGAAACACAACCTGGACACAGCCTGAGTGTGCCAAAGCACAGCCTGCTTACAGATGCATGGCATGGTACAGGCCAAGGCCAGTTCATTTTCTGAGCCCATACCAAACCAACATTCATGACACTACAGCTGGAGCCAACAGCAAAGCTACACAGGATTTAGGATGAAGCACTAATGCCTCCAATTCAGCAAACATGTAAGTACATGCATAACTTGAAAGGAACAGCTGGGAGGTCTGAGGGACTGACTCCAGTGCTTGATGTCAGAAGTGGCAGCTAATACATGGCTACAGAGCCTTTAATCTTCTGGAAGCCCAGATGCTGCTAGGAATGAGACCTCCATTCTTATATGGTATTGCAACACATGGAAGAAGGTGGGATGGGAGAAAAATAGTCTTTAAGAAAAACTAGCTTGGAAACAGTATGAAACAGGAAAGTAAACACCATGGCCCTGGCATGGAGACAGGCCAATCTTTCCATACTCCCTGAAGTTGCATAGATCTTGGAACAAGAGAGGGGGATTGAGAAGGCAGTAAAGTATTTCACAGATTGTGTACACAGCATTGCATACCATATAGAAATGATATTTTTATGGCCTGGCTATTTAGTCAGCCAGCCCAAGTTGAGCAAGAACAGAGAAATTTGGCAGGTAAAATAAGAGAGTCATAAAACAGAAGAAGAAACTGGAATAAATACAGCCAAAGAAAAAGAGACTGCGACAGACAGTGTTAGCCATTGTATGTGTGGGGGGGTTTGTTTATTTTTTTTCCTCTCTTTGCAAGATGAAGGAAGTCTCTAGCTTGGCTTTGTTTGCACTTCGCAGTTACTGAGCGTTGTGCGACCCCAGCAAGACAATCGATTATAAACTGTTCCAGACCTTAACCTGCAATAATGTATCCACGCCAACCAGACCTTGTCCAATAGTATGGGTCAAAGGAGAAGCCTAGCTAAGAAAAATGTATTGCTTTTAAGTGACCTAGGAGTCCTCCTCATAAGCTAGTACAACCATGTCATAAATGAAAGGGCAAACTCAATGCAGAAACAAACTAAGAGCACTAAACTTGCCTCCCTGCCAAGTAAATAATCTCTCTGTGACTCTGCTGCAACCAAAAAAAGGCATTTCTTGCACAGAATTAGACCATTCCTTATGGGTTTGTGTCCCCGTATTCCCCAGCAGAAGTTCATAAGCTGTCTGTGTGTGTCCACTCTCTTGAAAAGCCCACAGAAGTGGTCTGATACTGGGGGTTCCCAGAGAGCAGCACAATATCAGAGGAAATCATTTGGAAATAGCCTATTTCAATTCTTTCTTTGGTTTATATTAAACACATAATTAACTCAACTGTCTGAACAAACTGAGGATAAAGCTCTGAAATCAAAGATTTATAGAATTGCCAACAGTGAGAGTTCACAAGTCAGATTCTGAAACAAACATGAAATTGGCCTAGAAACATCAAAATAATCTCCTACTGCTTCTCCTTTTCCTCAGCGCACCTGTATTGGAAATCCAGTAGCAGGCAGAAGTGAGGGTGTGAATTTGCAGTGCAGTAGCAGCTCCAGACCTGCTCCCACAGGCAACTGTTTGCTCCTTCCTCATGCAAATGAGCAGGCATGGGAGGAGCCACAGCTCACATGATGCACATGCTCATTTTCTCTCATCATGGGGTAATTACAGGCTGTGACTTTTCCAACTAGAGCTAAATTTCTCCTGCCTTTCTGGTCATCCAGACACCCTTAACAGGGCTTTCACAATAAATGTCACCAGGTTGGGCAACTCCAGGTGTTGCAGCCCAGAGGTGTGTCCTCACCCATACAGCTTCCCAGCTCATGTGGTATTTATTCCACTTGAAAAACATCACAGCAAGAGCCAATCTTTGAACACAGCTGTGTGAAGGCCGTAAAGCAAGTGTCAACAGTTGCACGAGCTTAATAGTGACTTGATTTGCAAGCTATATTTCTTAGCTTCCTTACCACTGTGGAGAAAGCACATGCCTGAGCCCCCAAGCTTCTATCATGCTAAATCAGAGGGGCAGTATCAGCAAAAGAAAACCACTGGCAATAATGTTAATAAAGCCTCGACCAGATAAGAGTTAGAGGAGATGCAACTTTCCAGCTCATTTCTAGGGTGGCTGCAAGCAGTGACAGCACAAGGATTCAAAGCACAGTTAAGCAAAAGTCTGGAGATGCCAATGAGGTTGTCCAGGTCCAGACAAGGGAAGACAAGGGCACAGATACCCCGCCTGCAGTTAAGGACTTCACAAGTGATGCACCCTGGGCTGCTGTGCTATTTCACGCACCATGGTCTCCTGCCAAGATTGATCTGGGTAGCAGCATTTCTGACATCTGTCTCCAAATGCTGTCCATGCTCTTGCTGGGCTGCACCTCTCCTTCTGCTCTTTCCTTTCCAGCACAGGAAACCACACTACACTGATGGGACAGGTTTCAGGATGACAGGGAGAGCATCAGCTATCAGTCGAAACCACCCAGCCCCATGACCAAAGAATAGCAGCACAGCCTTCTGCTGTATCAA
Source organism: Streptopelia decaocto (assembly GCF_964273445.1). NCBI lineage: Eukaryota > Metazoa > Chordata > Aves > Columbiformes > Columbidae > Streptopelia > Streptopelia decaocto. The sequence goes on from NC_138657.1 coordinate 41,692,766, forward strand.
CCACTCCTCCCAGTTTTTTATCATCAGGAAACTTGCTCAGTCTCTTCATCCAGGTCATTGATGTTGAACAAGACTGGACCCAGTACTGGCTACTGGGGAACACCATTAGCTACAGGCCTCCAACTGGACTCTGCACTGTGGATCACAACCCTCTGAGCTCTGCCAGTTCTCAATCCATCTCACTGTCCACTCATCCAACCCACACTTCCTGAGCTTACCTATGAGGATGTTGTGGGACACATTTTCAAAAGCGTTGCTGAAGTCAAGGTAGACAACATCCACTGCTCTCCCTTTGTCTACCCAGACAGTCATATTATCATATAAGGCTATCAGGTTGTTCAGACATGATTTCCCCTTTGTGAATCCATGTTGACTACTCCTGATAACCTTATTTTCCTCCATATGCTTGGAGATGGCATCCCAAATGAGTTGTTACATCACACTTCCAGAGACAGAGGTAAGGCTGACTGGCCTGTAGTTTCCCAGGTCATCCTTCTTGCCCTTTTTGAATGCCACTTCCTCTCCCCAAACTAGCACACCGTTGGAGCAAAAGTAGCCGAGGTCAGAGAGCAAGCTTATGCCTGTTTGTGATCCCACTGGGCAGTCAGTAAGTGACAGATGCTACTCCTTGTTGTATTTAGTTCAGAGATTAGAGCCCATGACCACCCCATCCAACACACGGGCAACACAGAGGTCATTCTACTTGCCTTGTGTGACACTGCATGAACAACATTGCTAAACTCCAGATGGTTTGCAAACACAAAGACACTTCACATAGGCCTTCACTACCCTGTGGAGGTCCCTGCAGGAAGCTGTGCTGTGCTGACCCTCACCTGGTCTCAAAGAAAACGAGAAAAGGGGAATAACAAAACAAGATGCACTTTTCCCAATGCAGAGTATGGGCCCCTACTTCTGGGGGCACTGAAGGGTCCACTAGGATACTTTTCCAATCAGCACTTATTTCTCAGCTTTACTCACAGTATCCCTGCTTCCCCCAAGTGAAGTTCTTAACTAACTAGCTATTACAAAAGCAAGTTTAGACACTGAGCCCCAGCCTTCCCTGGCCTCCTGCAGGGCAGCCCAGCCAGGGTCAGAGAGCAGATATCCAAAGGTCCATTGCCTCTTGGGCTAGAGCCTGCCCAAGGCTGCCCAGAGAAGAGGAGAGCAGTCTCCCCAGGCCAGGTCTAAATGAATTTAGGACACGGTCTGAACTCCTACAGTTACCAAACTCTCCTGAGGGCACAGACAAAGGCACAGGCTGCAGGAAACAAATGCGAGTCTCTGGGAGAAAGCACTTACCCCATACCCCAGCCCATGTACTTGCTGCTGGGATATCCACCCAGGCAGCCAGCACCCTGCACAACACTCCATCTCACCTGAGAGAAGTTCAGCCCATTGAGCGGGTGGCACTGCTCCTCCACTTTCTCCACAGCACCCGTTTGTTTACTCAGCCGCTCTGCTTCCTGGGCCAAGTACAGATCCAGGACGGGTATGCCTCGTGACTTGATGTCTACCTCCGTCAGAGAGTTCACCATCAGCATCACCCACACAGGCCTCTTCCGCTCCCAGTTACCAGCAATGGCATTGAAGAGGTAGTCTGCGTACAGTCCTTTGCCCTGCTGGTCTGGGGTCAGCCAGGATGGCATCATGAGTTTGATGTACTCCAGGTGCTGCTTGAGCCGGCGGTAGATGTCACGGGGCAGCACATCCTGGAGGTTCTCCCCATGTGGAAGGAGCTGGCAGCTGGTGAGAGCCGAGATGGTGTAAGGATCAGTGAGGTCCAGCTCAAAGTACACGATGTGGCTCTGCTGGAAGGCCTTCTTGGAGTTGTCTGGAATTAAATCCCAGACACGTGTGTATGGGACATGGATAGTGCCAAAGAAGTAAGATGGAGGATCTCTCTTGATAGTCCACAGGAAGGAGTTCAGCTCACTTTGCTGGGGGAGAGGAGACACAGCTGAATAAGTACAGACATTTGCACTAGGCCACTGCAGTACAGGGTTTAAGGAAAACACGGTGCCAAGCCAGGTGACTTGGCTCAGCAGCTTGCCAGCATGGATTTCTCCTAAAGGAGCTTTGCTCACACAGAGTCCTCTTTGACCAGCCTTTTTATCAGGTCTTGAGCTCAAAATTCAATTTTTATCCATTAAAAACACAATCAGATTTGCCTTAGCTTTCTCCTTCTGAAAGGCAACACTGGGTCTTTTTAACAGCAAAGCCACCCAGTTCATCACCTGATATCTACCAAAACCATCAGCAGAGCACAGCCCCAGCAGGCCATGCTCCAGGCAAGAAAGACACTTATCCAGCTTTCACCTTTTATCGAGTCAAAAGCTGGCATCACTTTGCTGAAGCAGAGCAGGACAGCAGGGTTTCAATCACATTCATCTTGATGCATCTCACTTCAGCACAGCAAGGCATTTTTCATCAAAGAAACTGCTGTAACACTTAGGATGCCACAGTATCTGAGGAGAACTTTCCATTCTGAGCAAGACACCAAACAAAAAACACAGGTGGCAGGCAGACTTGCTGGAGCAGGTAGAAATATGGTTTGACAGGGATGTAGCAGATGGCAGACAAACACAGTCAAGATGTCTCACAGCCCAGTGCTCCTCTTTCTTAAGCAGAGAAGCACATGAAATACCTTGGAAGATAAAGGAAGAAATTCCACAGGCCAAACCTGGCCGATGGTTTGAAGGCATACTCTTTTAAACATGAAGGAGGAAAAAGCTCTTTCTTTAGATTAGCTTTTAGAATCTCTCAAAAACCACAGCCACCAGGAAGTCACAATCAAGACTTAAGTTTGTTATGCTGCTAAATATGCCTTGCAGAATCCTCAGGAAGACTAAAGTACAAAGCTGTGCTCAAGCCCTAAGCAACCCTGCAGGACAGGAGAGCAGATGGGGCAAAGTTGATCCTGCTTGGATCCTGCGAAGTCACTTTACACCAGCAGGAGGCACGACCTCTGTCACTTACAACATGCATGCCACTGGTGCAGTGGTCCTTACTGGAGCAATAGAGACAAACAGTTACTATCTTTCTGCACAGACAGTAAGAGGTAGCCTTTGCATGTCTAAGAGAACAGGCTTCCGGATGCACTCAAACATTGGGTCAGCCTTTAGCCCGCAGATAACTCTAACCTCAGCTCTGAGGCTAAGTGTGCACGTCTGCTGATCTAAGCAGTCTGCCTGACTGCCAAATACAGAACAGACTGCTTGGAGGAATTTATTAGAAGTGCCTATAAATTCCTGATGCTTAAAGACCCAGGGTCAGAAATGTTATCTTAAAGACTGCTCTACAACAGCTCATCCCAGGCAACGTTCTCCAGCAGCTCTCTACGTCAAATCCAGGCCACAGATCAGGTAACACTTCAGCAAAGTACTACTACCAGCCCATCTTGCCAGCATGGACCAATAAACTGAGTATGGTCCAATAAGATTTTCAGACACTTCTGCAGCACGTCGCGTGTGAAGGATGCCTCAGACCTCATAATACCACACTAAAACTCGAGAGCCTATAGAACACTCCTGGAATACATTCCTGAATTACAGACCATTAAAACTCTCATGAAGATTATGGGAAGAAGGGAGACCAAACATGATGCAGCACAGAGACATAAAGAAGATACAGGGCCACAGGTTAGTATGAGTCTGACAGAGAGCCAGGAAGAACATGGGAAGATGAATATGCAAAGTAAAACAAGAGGGCAAAATGAGGCAGGGTTCTCTCCTGTCATTAGTCAGGGTAGAAAAATGGAAGGACACACCACTGTAATGAGAAATTAACTGGAAGTAGTCATCAGTTAGAAAAGAGAAAGGACCAAAAATGCTCATTTCTCTCTATAAGCAAGTGAAAAGACAGACAAGACACCTGGGAAAGGCACGAGGTCATGAGGTCAACACTCCTTCACTTTGCACAAGTCTGATCATGTACATGGCAGTGCAGAAGATCAATCACAACTTCAAGAAACCAATAAGGAAAAAAATGTTCATCAGCGAGCATAACACTTCAATTCAGCTCCTGAATAAACCTAGCCAGAAGGCCCAAGACCAGAAGGATGGTACCAGGCTTTAATGTGGACCATCAGCACTGTTCTGGACTACAGTACACAGCCCAGTTAGAAGGGTGTTTGGCATTGCACTCTCACTTTTTTCTCACTCTGCAAATCCCCTCTGCTTTCACAACTGGATATTGAAACCAGAGTAGTATTGTCAGCTGTGAGTGGCAGCACTGACAAAAATCACACAGGCCATCAGGCATAGAGTAAAAGAAGTCTTATTTTACAGAGCCTGCATCACAGGCAGAATAAAGCAGGTTGAAATCTAGCAAAACATACCTCACAGTCCTAGAGACTAAGACCTTAGAAAGAAGAGTGGCTGGTCGGTCTTGCTGGCGCTGCCATGCCAACAGGAGAAGTCATGGACTTGGCAAGCCACCTCAAGCACCATTCACCCATCCCTTCTCAGAACTTCTTGGAGCCAGTTTTAGGTGCTGGAGAACAGGCCTCGTTTTCCCATCATTGACAGGAAACCTCCCCAGCCCCTGCAGAGCCAGCTTCCAGGCACCAGCATTTGGGTATCATCACCAGGTGATGTTATAATACAACGGAAGCTCACAAAACTCATTTTGTGTCCGAAAGGCAACCTTACAGCTGCTCAGGACACACTAGTGACTCACACTCCTTTGGCATCTCCTTTACCTTCAGGAGCTGGAGACTGGAGTCCCAGCACTGCTCTGCCTCAGTGTCAGACCCCTGCAAACAGCCCACTACTGCTTTGCATCAGATGGGGCTAAGTCTATGGTGTGCAGGTCTGTGCTTCCCTTGCTCTGCCTTCTGGCACTTTCACAATCCCTGTGCCTCTCCTGGAGCTCGTGCATGTTTCACTGCAGCTTCAGAGAGTGAAAAGCAAGGCTATTATCTCTCCCCAAGACCATACAAGGGGAGCCATTAAAAAACACTCTGGGTGGCTGTAAGATAGCATAGGCAGCAGTGCCAAGTTCAGCATCACAGTATACACTGTCCCTGGCAGCCTCTCACCTCCCTGAGATCGTGCAGAAGATAAAGGTGTTACAATCCAATTTTCGTCTGCAGTAGGATCTTTCACAGCTGTTATATAAGAAAGGGGTGCTTTAAAACCAGCATAAAGTACAGTCCAAGTAGTGTCCTGGAGGCTTAAGAGCTGAGTTGTATAGCTCTAAGAATTTAACTTCCAGCAGCATAACTCAAAGTCAGGTTCACTTATGGATCAAGATGCATATTTTTGTCTCCACTCTCCAATTTATGGGTGGTACTCAACACATTACTCATTATGGGAAAAAAAATAGGAGCAAGGGGAAGAAATGCAGGGACAGCCTAAGGAAGAGAGTGGCAGTCTCACATGAAAACACAGATCTCCCACACTGCTGCCACGCCAAGTTGTGAGGCAGCATCACACTAGCCATACCACCCCTCCTCTGTGTATCAAGTTTAATCTTGCACTATGTAGTCCCAGAGGAAGGTATTTCAGATGCTCAGCACTATGGCACAATGCCTTCTCCCCTACCTCACCCCTCCAGGTGAAAAACAGCTGGCTGTGAACTGATTCAAGGCACCAGTTCAGCCAAAAAATTGCTTGAAACAAAAAAGAAGAGAAAGGCTTTTCCTCAGCCTGCAGCAGAATGAGGGAGAAAGAAAAGGAGTTGCTCAAGCTAACTGTCACAGAGACAACACACTGGGACTATAGGATAAACTCACTACTGGGAGACTGTGAAAGCCTCCGTTCCCTGCCAGGGTCACACGGGGGACAAACTCCACTGCCCACCATCATATGCAATGGGGCCACATAAGGTCAGACAATGCTCTCCCGAAATGAGGGGGCAACAATGTCAAGCATTGCAGAAATCCTGGAAAAGCACGGTGCACGTCAAGGGTTTTTCTTCAGGAGCTGAGGAAGGGTCTAGGCAAGAACAAAAAGCCTTGAAGAAAGGGAGAGTAAGGCTATGTATTGCAGATCAGTAGCTGAAATCAGAACCTGCTAGTCCCATATCCCAACATCTGCCCTCTAATCAGATAGCTGGTTAGTCCACAAGTGGCACTGGAATCTCCCACAACCTTTTGCCTTCCTTCTATCTACTTCAGCAGAACACAGGCTCTGACTGAGAGGTATTTTCATTATCTTTCCAATAGATTTCTTTTATGATTAAAAAAAAAACAACAAACACCCCTCAGATTCTGTTCATTTTAACAGCCACCCCTGGTAGCTTGCTTTTCCAGCAGTATTTACAGGTCCAAGGTCTACCGTAGTATACAACCTGCAGTCTTCAAATACACAAATGCTGCTGCATTTGTCAGGCATCATTTCAGGTGAGGCAGCGATGATTCTGATGAAAAGTGTTGCCAAAGAGGACCAAAGTGTCATCTCTCTTCTGAGAAACTAGCTCACATTGGACCTAATGATGCACTGATTGGCAAGAGTAAAATTATGGTAAACATCCAGAAAAGGATGCAGCAAAATCAGGAGGAACAAAGAATGTATCTAGTGGCAGAACTCTGAATTTCTAGAAGAGCATGGGTGTTTAAAAAAAAAAAAAATCAAGATGGAAGGTTGTGGTGATATGGGGAACAGAGGCTCAAAGGGGAAAGAAAATTGCTGTCCAAAGAATGAGGAACTGGATCAGAACTCCAGACATGGGAAAACTACAACTGGTCTTCTTCCTTGTACATCACTTCAGCTTCCTTCTGCCTTCTGTCTGTCTCATCTATGTAGACTACACATTTTCCAGCAGAAACTGTATAACTTGCTGTGGAGGTAGGTGCCTGTTGTGGCTTGTCTTTCAGGACCCTTAACTCTCATACTCATCACTGTGCCCGAAAGCCTCACCTTCCAAACCTCAGCCCAGGATCGCACTGTTTCTCAGTCCACAATACTCTCAACTTTTTTTGCTCGCTACAGAAGCCAGAGCATGTGCCATGCAATATTTCACCCAGGCAGGCAGTCCTATAACCCCCCTATATGGCTTCCTCCCTCTTATCTATGCTGGTATCATATCTTGTCATGCACATTTATAACTAATTGAGGCAAAGATTGTGCCTTTACTCACCACATAAAATGCTCCATGCATCTACAGTAATGCACACAAAATGCTAGGAACATTTCTAATCACTGTCTTGAGCTATTGCCCACATGAACTACTGAAACTCTAAAACTCAGCTTAAGACTGTAAGCAGAACTTGCTTGGAGATAAGCACTGCACTGGCTACAGTTATTGAAAGAACACTCATTCAGTCTCCATTTGCCAGAAATGAAAAATAAAAATTAAATTTTTAACTACAAAGCCAAGAATAGATAGCAGACAGATGACTTGCTCTGCTGAAGTGCATATGTGGGGAAAGGCAGCCATTGAAGGTAATTTGCTCACAGTCAGGAACAACACATCATAAAATACTAACTAGCTACAGCCACACTATTCTGCTGTTAATCTCTGGATTCTGTCTTTAAATTTACCAGTACACTCCAAAGTTAAGCAAAAAGAAAGCAGTACCAGACCACAATAATTAGTAACTGGAATATAACCCAAAGCATTCCAGCATGCTTTATTTTAGATTAGCTGGTTTCAAAGCCTTTTTTCCTATTAAAAAGAATGATGGGGGACTTCACTGGTTGCAGCTTTAACTATAATTTGGAGCGATGATGAGAAAGCCCTCTGAAGTATTGTATGTTCACTCCTTAAAATAGCAGCTTCCCTCTTTCAGGCATTGATGCATGTATTTCTTTCATTACAGAAGCTCTAGGCAACCTGACAAAAAGAAGAAACATATACCTATAATCTAGAGAGGTAAAAAAAGAAATCCCATAAAGAATCAAGAAAAAAAAAAACAAACAACAAAGAAAAAAAAAAACAAACAACAAAGAAAAAAAGCCTTCCCTGACATTGAAGGGACAAGAGGAGATTTTTTTTCCCCAATGGTTTAGTGTAAATACTCATAAGGATACACTCAAAAGCTTTGCAAATAAGGCAGGCTGCCATTCCTAAACAATGGTTTCCACCACTGTTCTAGGAAACAGCCTGCCAATAGCAGAACTACAGGTGGTCTCATATTTTAAAGACAGAGTATTCAGCAGGTAATGAGATACCATTAACACATTTCATGTCCAGTTTTGCTGGTAACTGGCAGAAGTCCAGTCAGTGGCTCCTGAGGAAAACTCCCTGTGTGTCCCACCAAATCAGTTAATTATATTTCCACAAGTACATCTTCTGGTGCTCAGGCTCCCAAGGACTGTCGCCCTCCTTCTTCATGCTCTTATTAGCTTCTTGCAGTAGATTCATGCCAGCCCACAGCTTTTGCACTTCAAGCCCTCAAGATGAAGGAGGCACCCACTCCAGAGGCTTGACCTGGTTTATGATAGTGTCACGGCTGGTCACCTATAAATCCAGTTGACAAACTGGCTCCAGGCACAAGCAAATTAGTAATGCACCCTCCCCCAAGGCAGGGTTAAGCTCTGTCTAACCCAGCCTCAGGCACACACCTACAGTGAGGCACATGTAGCTTGGCATATGGTTGAATCAGCAGTGCCGTAGTAAATCCTAGGAAGGGACATTTCAGCCTTTATGGCTGCAGGGAGCCCATGCTCAGCTGGGGGCAGCATGGCCCCTAGACCAGGGTCTACATGTAGGTGCATGTGCAGGTAAGAGAGTGAAGAAAGGTTACAGAACAGACCTCCTTCATAGTTGCAAAGCTTTCTCACACCTACCCTGTAGTAAGACTGGGCTTTGGCACATGCTCACTGCAAGCAGGTCTGCACTTACTAAGGGCTTCCATTTCCCTTAACAGTTGTGCTGGAGGAAACAATGCTGCCTGGGGCAGGAGATTAACACAAATGGCAAGACACATGTCCCAGGAGCATCTTGGGTGCACAGCACCTCGAGTCAGGTGCTTCCAGGCCTATGCAGATGCCAACAGACAGCACAGATGGTCTGTTAATGGTAAAAGACAGACTAACATAAAGCTCAGAAAGGCTTTTCCTATATGATTTTTGGTACTTTTATATCAGAAAATTCAGTAAGAACTGCTTTTTTTCACTGTCTGTTTTTTAATGTAAATGACACCCTGCTTGCAAGCTTCGCACCAGCCAGAACATCACCCTTAAATTGCAACCCAGCCCCTCACCTACGTTTACCACCCAGTGGAGTCAGGTCATACCATGCCGCTCAGGTTATGACAGTGCTGCTGATGAGGTTAGAGGACGAGTAAAACATAACAAAAGTTGTAACTATATTTCCACTTGAGGGCCATGGTCATTTACTGTTCCGAACCTGCTCTTCCAGGCTCCGTGTTCAGTAGCAAGACAGACTATGCCCCTGCAAGGGATGCTGGCAACAAGCCACTCCAGGCGACTCTGTCGTGTTGAGAGCAGCGTAGGTCGTCACACACGGCACAGGAAAAATGTATTGCTGGGGCTCATGCCAGGGTCTCCCTCCTCCGTCAGCACCCGCTGGTGGTCGTTCCACGTGGCGCACAGCTCTGCAAAACTATTCTCTCCGCTCCGCTCTCTTGCCCCGCTCCCACCAGCCACCCGCGTCTGGGCGGGCACACCGTGCCCTCCGCAGACCAGGCTGAGCCGCTGCCCCGCGCACCCCCATGCTCTCACCACCGCCCTCCGAAGGAAAGAGACCGCTGCACTGTGTCCGCCACTCCGTCCCCCGAACTCCCGCAAGGCCGCGGCAGCCCCACGCTGCTGGCCCCAGCAGCCGGTGCGATGCGGTACGGCGGGCGCCAGAGCCCTCTGTGCTTACCTTTCCGCGGGCGGGGCAGGGGCCGGCGGAGCCGCCGCTCTGCCGCGCTCTGGCCAGCAGGAGGAGGGAGCCCTGCAACAGCCAAAGCCATCGGGGGTGCACCATCCCTGAGCGCTCCATCCCTGCGCGCTCTCAGACTTGGCTTAAATAGGGGACGGCTTCCTTTTTTTGTTTTCTCCTCTATTTTTTTCCACCTCTTCTCCAGATTCCACACCTCCCTTTTTTGTCTTTTGCTTTTTCCTTTTTCTTAATGCTCAATCTTTTGCCTTTTTTTTTTCTTCACCCTCGTGTTTGTTTTAGCCGGTCGACCCAATCCTAAAGCCCCGACAGAAGCGACCCCGGCCCTTAGTCAAGCCTTTCAGCCGCTGCCCCCTCCTCTTAAAGGGTTCCGTGCCGAGCAGGGGCGGGGGGGGGGGGAGGGGAAGAGGAGGGTGCGAGGCGCACTGCACAGGGGACGGGCCATGGGGCGGTGGCGGGGGCGCCCACTCGGGCCCAGACGCCTGGCAGAGGTAGATGGCGGCGAGGCCGGGAAGTGCCGTGCGTAGCAGGGAGAGACCGAGCTGGCCCCAGGATCTGGGGCCCTGCGACCCTCGCACCGGCAGCCCTTGGCGTGCCCGGGGCCGCGGGGAGTGCAGTGCGCCGACCCTGCCCGTTCCCTGCCTTATCCCCGCTGCACTCCGCCTTGCCAGGCTTTGCCGTTCCCACTCGAACGCTGCTATGCTGTACCCTGCCTGTTGCTTTTGTGCTCCTGCCTTCCCCTTGCCCTACGTGCCGGTCTCTGCCCACCCTGCATCTCTCCTGAAGTTAATATGAAATTGAATATTGTGATTATTCCCAAGTCTTTGTTGTCCGTCAGTTTGAGATTGAGGAACTATTTTGACTTACTCTTGTTGTCTTGTTTCAGAATACCTGTGCCGAAATTGTCCAGTGTGCACAAGTGGTGCGATCTGTTTAAGATCAAAAATGCGCAAAGAACATATCACCATCTTTATTTGTAAAATTCAGCCGTATGTTCTGAGGAGACTGGTATTTGAAACTTCACAAAACTACATGCTGCTAATAATCACAGCCTTAAAAATAAGAAACAAAGCCAAAAAGTTGCCAGTAGTCCAGTGTGAACTGAAAGAAAGAACTTTCACAGCTCTTATCATATTCATATCAAAACCTGTGGATTTTGATAAGCAGAATGATGCTGGTAATATATGAAATGTGTCTTCTTTTGTTAGGTCATGCCGACCATTTAGAACAAAAAGCATTATCTGACAAAAAATCTGACAGTTATAATCCCTAACTATTTTAATTATTATTCATTTTTTTACAGCAGGGTAAAATACTACCTGCAATTTGCCAATGCTACAGATATTCCTATACCTATCAGAGCAAGAATTGAGGATGTGACATCTTTCTTCATTTTCCTCTAAAATAAAAAAATCAATGATTCAACATGAGGGGTTCAAATAAGGAGTTTGCTCACCAGTCAGAGACAGCTAAGTAGTTTTTCCAAACAAACATCACTCTTACCAGCCAGGTGTAAAATAAAGCATTAACATTTTTCTGCACTGGAATACATTAAGCCAGACTGACATTTGGTCATAGGTATTTCTGGTCATGGAAACCAGATAGCATTCATACAATACCTAGATTAAGCTACAAGGAATAGGAATAAATCTTTCATGGCATAGAGATGTGCTGCCAAACTGACTGGGCACTTTCTGAGAGCATTTTTAGAAGCTTTTGGTTCTAAAGCAGCAAAATACCTAACAAGATTTTCTGAAACATGCCATTTGCAGGCATGCAGGCAATGCGGATTGGGATGTTGTTTTGGCTTTATTTTTTAATTGTTGGGAAATGCATTCTTCATGATGAATTGCTAATGGAAAATAAGGAACAAGGAAGGGCAAAGAGAATGTTTCATAGAGATTTTTGAAGTAAGTTATGCTTTCACTGCAACATTTCAGTAGAAAGCAATAACCTAGACATATTAACAGAAACCTAAGAGATAAAAACAATCTTTTTATTAAATAAGTTCTGCCTGTAGAATGGCTGGGATTTTTTATCCCAGTCCCTTGCAAAATTATTTCAATAGGACTTCAGCATGTGCTTGTGTACGTCATACAGAAAGGGTAAACTGAAGCACATGCTTAAATGCTTTTCTGAATCAGGGCCTTAGATCACAGAAAGTCTGCCACCTGAATTGCCTTGTTGGTAGTTAATTCAAGGTAAATGAAAGGGTAGGCTCCACAGACATGTCTCTTAAAACAGCAGTTTAAGCAGCTGTCATGCACAGGCAGTTGCTCACATGTCCCATGGTTTTAGGCGTGCCAGCTGGTGTGGCCAATGAGTGACCTGGGCTGCGTGTAAATAGTAGCTACTTTTTTTTGTCAACCAATATCTTAACTTGAGCCAGTTTTCCAGACCATAGGAGCAGCTATATGGAAATTGCTGAGAGGTTATCAGAGGTGTAAGTCTCCTCAAATGGATGTTAACTGCTGACAGATCAGCAGAGGATCAGTCTAGAAGTCCTGAAAATGCAAATTTGGTTGTCATGCTTCCCTGTGCACATGCAGCACAGTGTGTGGACAGTGCACATGGAGTCTCTCAAGCTTGTGCATTTGCCTTTGCTAGCCAAAATTAGCCTGCAACTGGAATGAAAGCCACCTCTTACAGCCAAACACAGTAAGCCTTGAGTGAAAGAAGCTGCCACAAAAGAGATCTGCACAGACTTCAGGACAATTCTGTTCACACTACATTTACAGGCAGGTCAGCTGTGATTCACCTACTATCAAGCATGATTCAGCTGGTTTTGAATCAACATAGATTTCAAACACCATGAAAATTGAGCATGAGGATTTCTCACCATTTAAAATTATGAAACAGATACCATAAAACAGATAATAAAGCAGGAAAATGAGCTTTCTTCATCAATTTGAGAAAAAGTAGTCTATCTGCATTTGAAAGGAAGTTTGCTTGGAAGGAATGATGTGAACGTCAGAGATTCAGGAACACAGCCCCCCATTTATACCTTAACATAAAAAGGGTTAGTGAACTTTGTAGTATGTTACTGTATGAAAATGTCAGGTCAGCTAGAAGGGAAATACGGGGAATATACTACAGCCTGGACGGGTTGTATGTAATTATTAAGCACAGTCAGCCAGAAGCCAAAAATAAAGAGTGAAGAGTGGAATTCTGTTCTCTCAACAAGTCTTAGTAATAATAATATCAATTTGAATGGACAAAGCTAAACAAAAATAAATCTGTTGGCCATTGAAAAGAGGTGAAGACAAAGTACATGACTAGAACAGGGAGCTCCAAACTGTGCTAGGCCCCAGCACATTAGAAAGAAAGAAGAGGGTCATTAGAAGCCAGGCTTGAAAGAGCACAGCTTGCAAAACCTTTCCCCAATCTGAAAGTATCCTTTACAAGACTACAATCAAAACCCAAACTGTTTAAAAGGTGAGAATATAATGCTAACAAAATAGTGAAAATAGTGTGAATTATTCAGCTATTAATTCACAATGTTAGGAGGAAAAAATGCAAAGGAAATATTAATGCATCATTTTATTAAATTCAGTAAATAGGGTCTCCATATCTCATGCAAACAGAAAGTACACTATATCTTAATGTGTTTTAAAGATGTGGTTGAGTTGCACTGTCATCATACTGCAACTGGAGAAGCAGAAACAGACCACAGCTCCACCAAAAGGGATGCTGCATCCCGATCAGCCCATGGCTTACCCTCTTACCTCATGCTTTGGTGCTCATCTGCACTGAGCATGGCTGCGTCAAGAAATGGCATGCTGGACAGTAAGCACATTGGCCAAACCTGCTCTGCAGGGCTGGGAGGGAAATGTAGGTCCTGGAAGGCTATTTCATCTCTCTCTCTGAAAACTGTAACCTCATTGCTAACATATTCATGGCCTTCAGCACTGCTGGCTGAAAAACAGCTACTCAGGCATTTGAAAGGAGGGATGCAACAATCCTTCTTCTCACTTTTTTCTCAGACCTTTCACTAGGCTGGAGGAAAGATGCAAGAACAGTCCTGGAAACCCAGGTGGATTCTGATTGTGTGCACAAACATGTCCATCCGGGAAGCAGCTGGCAAGTCTGAGCCTCCCAGGAGAGATCCACAATGTGCAAAACCTTCAGTTTACATAGGTAGGTTTTTTGTAGGAACAGATTAATATATCATAAACAGCTCCCTACGTACAGTTACAAAGGCAGAAACAGACCCACAGAGTGCATCACGGAAGTGAAGCTCCAGCACAAGGGAAACTGCATAGTTTTGATACTGAGTTCTGCGGGGTGGGTTTTTTCCTCGGGGTGGTGGAGCTCAGGTCAGGCATTTGTGGTGCCACAGAATTGCCATGCATGTGCCAACCCACTCAGATCTGATGTCTAAGAAGCACTTGAATGTGTCCTTGCATGGCAGGAAGCCATTGAAGATCCTGCTGAGTTATTTGCCATACAGACATGCACAACAAATGACCATCCCTGCCTCAAGACATTTAAAGCTCAGATCCTGCAAAGATTTACATAGACTGTTTGCCTCACAGATTGCAAAATGTCCAAGGAAAATTAAAGAAACAGCATACTGAAAATGTTTCATACAATTTTGGATTATCCTTGAGCTCTCTCAGGAGACTACATAGCTGGTTATAAGCCTGTCAGTGATTATGTTTTACTTGACTGTACAGATTCTTCTTTCTTGTCAGCCCATCAGAGCAGCAGAGCTGAAATTAAGTTTCTCTTCTAGTCTATTCTAGCTGTTTCATTTGGTAAATTTCTTTTAGTCAGTACTTGCTTTGCTTTCAGTCAACTGGTAACTTTGTTTCTCTCCACTAGATATTGAGGAGAAACACTTCCGTTTCTCATCACAATTGAAAAAAAACCCACCACAACAACAAAACCAATAAATGCACTTTCTACTTGTTGCAAGAAATGGCACAACTCTAACTTGACAATTTCTAATGCTGAATGTATTTGCTGAAACAGCATTTGGGGTGTGGAGGATGGCTAACAACTGCCCTCTAGTCATGGCTGTTGCACGAAGCTTTGCAGAACAGGTAATCTCAAGGAGCTGGAAGAATGTTCAACCCTTATGGGGTAGAGGGATAATTTCTGCTTATAATACTGTGTAACTTTCTTAGCCAGTCTGAATCCGATTTGCCCTCTCTCCACTGAGAGCTCTGCCCAGAGCTTCAGTGACCATAGGACTACTCCCTAAATACTGTATGGAAGGTGTGCTACAAACAGAGGTCAAGTAACCTCCTCTGTGCCCACTATGATGACATAAAAAAATGTTTTCATCATTGTGATGTCTTTCAAGTGAGTTGCCAGTCACATTAAAGCAGCAGGAGCGTGTCCAAGCTCCAGATCTGGAGGGTTCTTGGATGCACGCTTAACTTGAAGCAGATGGAGAGTACTACAGCTGATTTCATCAAACACTCTGTTGTGCAGAAAGTAAACCCAAACCAGAACAATCAAAGGAAGCAGAACCCTCTATTGCTGTTTGTGGTTAATACCAAATACATGTAAACCTATTTAGGAGAGAAGTTCTGGGGATACAGTTCTTCCCAGGGATGTCACTGCATCTTGTGAAGATGATGGAACTAATACCCATCCATCTGTACCACACATGCCAGGACCTGGTATAAACCATTAGCAAGCCAGCTCATTCATCCCTAGACCCTAGGTCCATGCACTGAAGATTACTTCACCCTGTTTCTTTGCCTTGCAATGGTGGACAGGGCTCCTACCTAGTTGCCATGACTATCTGCAAGTGTTTTAAACCAAAGCCTCATTTTTCAAACCTCAGAGGCATTTGCTGGAATAAGCCATGAACTTTCACACTTCATGGTAAGATTCTGGATGGAAAAGCCTAATTCTAACATATGAAGCAGGAGTACCTGTAGACCTCATCTAGCCTCCCCTCAGCCAGACAGGGACAATTATCCCATAACTGGAAAATGAAAGAAGGTCCAATGCAGGGCTTCCATGAATCTCTTAGGCCACTGCATCTTCAGAGCTGAGAAGCAGCTGAGCTAGCTGGGGCTCCATTATTCTTCCCACGCCAGAGAGTTGACCAGAAGCCCACTCAAAGGCTTATCTCCTTTGCTTTCTTGAAACCACACACAAAGGGTCAGAGCTACTTTCCTAACTCAGACTGCACAGGATTGCAGCCCAAGTGCATACCTATGTACATACACCCTGCAGAGGCATCTAGACTAATTGGAGGATGTGGCAATCACCACCCACTTGAAGTTTAGCAAGGGCAAGAACCAGATTTTCCACCTGGGTCCTGGCAACCATGGCTGTACATACAGACTGGGGAATAAGATGCTGGAAAGCAGCTCTTTGGAGAGGGATCTAGGAGTTCTGGAGTCTAAAGAAAGACCTCATGGCAGCCTACAGTTTTGTCACAAAGGGGAGGAGGAAGGGCAGGTGCTGATCTCTTCTCTCTGGTGACCAATGACAGAACCTGAGGGAATGGCAAGAATATCTGCCAGGGAGGTTTGGGCTGGACATTAGGAAGAGGATCTTCACTCAGAGAGTGGTGGAACACTGGAATAGGCTCCCCAGGGAGGCAGTCACAGCCTCAAGCCTGACAGTGTTCAAGAAGAAACTGGAAAATACCCTGTCGAGGATTTTGATTGCGGGATGACGATAAAACCGTGGCAGATGTATTGTTAACCTCCTCTTCCCCCTCCCCACTTACCACTAAGGACAGGTGACCAGGAGGAAAAGAAGGACAGAGATAAGAGAGTTGGGAAATTAAAAATGTTTTACTAATCCTACTAATAAGAATAGAGAAAATAATACAAAATATACAAAACCGATCTTGAAAGTCTCAGCAACTGCAGAGCTGGCACCTGAAGTGCTGGGTTGGACTCTGCAGCCAACCGGAGCTGGATTCAGTCTCTCACTAGGCCTTGGTTTACAGGGACGACTAACAAAGTCCTCTCCTAATGTTGGCCATAAGCGAAAGGGAAAAAAGGGAAAAACAGGACGAGATCCTTGTGATCTCTCACTTTTGTATGAAGTATTCATGTGAATGGGATATTATACTTCGTTGGTCAGTTTCTTGGTCACCTGTTTCTCGTTTCCGCTCTTGCGAGCACTGTATCCATTTGTTATCAATTCCATTGCTATGTTTACCAAAACTTGTATCTGGTTCTCCAGGAAAATGCAGCTAATATGAAGGCTTTAGCTGACAGGCAAATTCGTGAAAAGAGAAACTTGGTTTTTAAAAAAAACAGGACATACCCTCAGATACATGGTGTGAATTTGGGTGTTGTTCTATGCAGGGACAGGATTTGGACTTGATAATCCTTGTGGGTGCCTTCCAACTCAGGACATTCTATGATTCTATTATATCCATCCTCCAATTTGGGACTAGGGTGCAAGGGTTTTTCTGCATGTCACAAAACCTGTCACACCAGCACCTGTTCACCACCTTTTTTACCCCTTGACTGCTGTGCACCCCAGTTCAGTGGCCTTGCTGCATCTGCTGTGCCTCAAGTCCTTGCGTTGCCATGTTACTTTCACATCAGCCGTGTGATTGCTTTCCTGGACTTATCTGGCAAAGGAGAAGTTTTCTGCCTCTGTGCACTTAGCACACCCCAAGATACTCTGTTAATAAGTACTTCTTTCTCTCAACCTCTAACTCCTTCGTCCTTCCTGACAACATTTGTGAGTTTGGGCTCAGTGCGTTGCACACACAGCAAAATCTCTTACAGTCCCAGGCTGACCATGTGGGGCCCCCTGAAGTGAATACTTGCTAGTAGGGTTTAGCTGCAGTGAATACCAGAGCACCAGGAAGGGGTCTTCCTTGCCATATGGTTATATCAGGTCAACCTTTCCATCTAAGATAATAACTTTTTAAAACATCATCGTTTAAAGGATAGACCTCTGATGGGGGTGGCAGGTAGGGAATAAACAGTGAGGCTAGTGTCTTGGAGGGCAGCAAGGAAAGCGCCACTGCTCTGGTTTTGATGGTGAATCCTAGGTGTGTCAGAATAGCAAAAGGTAATTGTGTCCCCCTGCATCCCCCATCATGAATTCATCTGCAAGGTGGTGAAGTTAGAAATGCAAGGGCTAACTCAGTGGTAGCAACTCCAGGGTTGTGCTAAAAATAATCCTGCAAGGAAACTTCCTCCATTTGTTCATCAGGAGCAGCTAACATACCTGTAGCAGAGACCACGACCAAGGCTTCAGTTTTGCCAGAACATGTTCTTCCTGTGCTGGCACAGGACAAGCTTCTGGCCAGTTCTAAAAATGACTTGCAGCCTGTAACCTTAAACGCAGGGAGGAGATCGCACCTCATGAAGCATTCCCCTAGGTCACCATAAATTACAAAGAGACCCTCAGTAACGGCTGGAGGGCTGGCCATTATTTTTTCTGCACAGCCTAGGCTGGGGTTCATACATGATACTTGTTTAGAAGTGCTCTTTCAGTGCACGAGACAGCAGCAGTATGTTGGCCCATGCAAATATTAAAAGCACCACAGGACCTCTTCTAAGCATACAGGGGTGTTAATCCTTGGCCAGATCCCAGCAGAGGAAACAAGATAATTTACACCCCACTTCCTGGGATTCTCCCTGTTGCTCCTGGAGACACAATTATACCTTGTCACTTCCTGCCTCGGGGTCAAGTCGTCCTGGCTTTAATCCACATTTCTTGCTCGCCAGCACCTAGTCAGAGGTCTGTTTCTTGCTATACTCTGGCAGATTTCCATGGGCCCGCTCTCTTTGATCCCCTTCAAGAAAATTTGCAGTGTAGGGATGGAGATTTAGGATGGGTTTGCCCCTTATTTGCTACCAGTAAGGCAGTGCTGGCACACCCCAAACCAGGCTCTGGTCTCCAGAAGCATTTTCACAGTAACTTAGCCCAGATATCTGTCCTGACATGTCTGTTCAAGGTTCTGAAGGTGGGTCTTGTTGCAGATAGTGCAAAGGTGAGGCAATGAGTATTTGCCTGATATGTCACAACAGTCTAACTAGCTTTTGGGATTGGTTATTTTGCTCTAACCAACACAGTGCACCCTGTGAAAGAAATCATAGAATCACAGAATCATTTTGGTTAGAAAAGACCCTCAAGATCATTGAGTCAACTGTTACCCAACTCTGGCACTAACCCATGTCCCTAAGAACTTCATCTCCGCACCCTGTTAAACCCCTCCAGGGATGGTGACTTCGCCACTGCCCTGGGCAGCCTGTTCCAATGTCTGACAACCTTTTCTGAAAATAAATTCTTCCCAAAATCCAACCTAAACCTCCCCTGGAGCCATTTCCTCTTATGCTGTCACTTGTTCCTTGGGAGCAGAACCCAACAGAGCACGACAGGGTCTGACAAAGCATGACAGAGCCCAACAAAGTCAGACAGAGTCCCACATAGCCAAACAGACCCTAACAGAGCACAGCAGGTCCTGAGAGAGCTGTACAGAGTCAGACAAAGCCTGACCGAGCCAGATGGAGCCTAACAAAATCTGACAGAGCCCAGCAATCCTGACAGGGATTGCCAAAGCCTGACAGTTTTCAACAAACCTGACAAAGCCCTACAGAGCCTGACACAGATAGACAGATACCAACATGGCTCATAAAAGCATTACAGTACTTGATAGGACCCAACAAGGACTGACAGAGCAGGACAGAGCCTGAAAAAGCCCAACAGTGCCTGACAAAGCTCAACAGAACCTGAGAAGGCCTGACAGAGCCCGAAACAGTCTCACATGGCCCAAGAGAGCCCAAAGCGGCCTGACAGAGCCCGAGAGCATTTGACAGGGCCTGACAAATCCTGACAGTGCCTGACAGGGAATGATAGAGTCCGGCAAGGGCTTGACAGAGGCTGACAAAGCACGACAGAGCCTGAAAGAGCTCAACAAATCATAAAAAGAGAATGACATGACCTGACACAGCTTGACAGAGCCTTACAGATCCTGACAGAATACAACAAAGCTTAAAAGAGCCAAACAGCACTCAATGGACCCTGACAGAGCTCAACAATACCGAACAGAGCCCAACAAATCCGGACAGAACCCAACAAAGCCTGAATAAGAGCAAGAAAGCCCGACAGAGCCCAACAAAGACTGACAGAACCCGACAGAGATCAAAAGAGACCAACAAAGCCCAAAAGAGCCAAACAGAACCTGACAGAGCCAGCCAGGTCCTGACAAAGCCTGAGAAATCTTGACCGAGTCCAACAGAGCTCGACAAATATTGACAGAACCCAACAGGGCTTGACAGAGTATGACAGGGCCTGCCACAATGCAACAGAGTGCAACAGTGTCTGACAAGGCTCGTCAAAGCCCACAGAACCCGACAGGGACAGAATGAGCCTGAGAAAGCCCAACAGAGCCCAAAAAAGCCCAGAAAAGCCCACCACAGCCCAACAGGTATTGACAGAGCCTGACTGAGCCTGACAGTGCCTGACAAAGCTCAACAGGGCACAACAGAGCCAGACAAATCCTGACAGAGCCCTACAGGGCTTGCCAGGCATGACAGAGCACAACAAAGGCCAACAAAGCTTGACAGAGCCCAAGAGAACCTGAGAAAACCTGACAGCAACAGACACAGTCTCACAGGGCCTAATAGTGCCTACCAGAAACTGAGGAAGAGGAGAGGGTTTACAGACAGATGGAGGAAAAACCTCCCACATTCACTTTAGGTTAAAGGGTAATGGGGGCTGTTTTGATTAACCAATAGTATATAGCTGGCAGGTGAGCAAACACCCTCCTCTTTCCTGGGAAAGCTTATATTAGGCAAGGGGGAGCAGAGGGTTTCACAACCTCGGGGGTTAGTGTATAACCAGGCACAACTGCTGGGGGAGTTGTTGGGAGGGAGGGGGGCACTGCATCTAGGACTCAGCTTTCGGAGCATCTCAGTGGGGCGCTGAATATCCACGAGGCGGTGGATGCCTGCTGAGCCAGGGCTGAAAGCCCCTCTGTACGCTGTGGAGGAGCTGGGGGCAGATCGGCGATGTGACACAGAGAGAGCGGCAGTCATGCGCTTCCAGAAGTTCCATTTAGCAGTTAGCGGTGCCACCTCGTGGTCAAAATCTACACTGCACCAGTCCAACTGAACGTAGGAGAACGTGTGGCTGATTTTTACGCGACAAATAAACGTTACATGGGAAAGTTGCCTGCACTTCACCCCAAACAGAGTGCATTGCTTCTTCAACGGGAAAGAAGTATTGTGGTTGGGCATAAAAGAAACAGAAGCTCCAACCTCTGGATTCCTTCTGACTCTGAGCATGAAAGAGATAACCACAGCAAAACACAGAATGGAAACCAGATACTGAAAAGCCAGATGACTGGGTCTTGTCTTCAGCTTTTGTGTGGAGAGTTTTCATTCCTGGATGTTAAGTGCTCATCCTTGGCAAGACAGGACCAAGGCTATGTCGAGAACAGGGGACTCTCTCCCAGTGAAGAAAAGCTGCTAAATTATGTAGACTGTGATTAAGTTACAAAGGACTTAGCCATAATTAACCAATAACACGATAAACTGTATAAGCACTTTCGTGCTTGAGGCTAAAGATGTCTGTTGAGAACACCCATTTGGAGGGTACCTGCACATATGTGCCTGTTCTTGGACGATGCTGTGCGTGGAAGCAGTTGCGCTTGTAAATGCTTCTCTGTCCACATGAGTGTGCTTTGATGTGGGCTGCATTCATGCTTAAGCTTGAGAGAGAGTACCCAGCGTGCTGTTTGTTGGAAAGGTTCCGCGTCTATCTAGTTGCGCAGTCCTGCGTTTCTCATGAGGACACATGCAAGGGAGCTCTGC
Organism: Streptopelia decaocto; assembly: GCF_964273445.1. Classification (NCBI taxonomy): domain Eukaryota; kingdom Metazoa; phylum Chordata; class Aves; order Columbiformes; family Columbidae; genus Streptopelia; species Streptopelia decaocto. Next base: position 41,714,317 of record NC_138657.1, read on the forward strand.
TAGCAAAGAATCAGAGACAGACGTGGGGAGAACTGAATGCTGCGCCGTGGTACTTCTCTCCCGTAATGAATGCTTCACAGTGGCCCAAGGAAAGACGCTTGACAATCCCTCTACCAGAGAAATGAGAGAAAACGTGCCCTGTCGAGTCAGAACCGCAGAGCACCTCTTCACGAGCTTGTCCCTGATACAGAGAGAAAGACAAACACTTGTGTGCTTGTGTGAGACCAAGTGTCGCTCCTGTAAGCGTTTTTGGTGTTTTGGCAGAGTTCCGTGTGTTGGCACGACTGTCAACATCTAGGATAGCTGCAGACTTGACCCAGCGTGTGTGGAGACAATGTCCCTGAAAGGCTGTGTGCGTAAGCGCCTGCTGAATCTATCCGTCTCTCCACACGCACGTGGGTACGTGTCTTTCTCTCAACAAGCATGCGTGTTCCTTTGGTGGCATATGTGCATCTTGCGTTGGTCTTGTGCTCAGCTGAGTGTGTCTGTTGACGCTGTGCATGTGTTGGTTGTGCCTGTGTGTAAATGAACAGCCATGACTGCTCAATTGTCACTTGCGCAACTCTGAAATGAAATATAGCTCATCTCCGTTCCTCAAACTGGTTCGTTGCACACCGGGAACGGACCCCCACTTCAGCAACATCACATCCCTCACCCGTTTCCCTGAAAGCTCTAGTATTCCTGCTCTCCAGAGAAACGAATGTCCGCTCTGAACCTGTTGCAAAACACATCCTGCAGCAGGACACATCCTGCGAGAGGAAAAGAAGCAGCTGGGAAAGAAAGTTCAAGAAACTATGCTTAGCAAGCATAGAGCTCGTCAGGACGTACTCAGTTCTAAGCTTAGAAAGATTCTACAAAATGAAAGCAACTAATTTTAGGATGCCAGGAAGACAGTCTCTACTGCTAGGGCCAACATGTGGCACTACTAGAAAAATTTAAATCTAAAGAAAGATTGCAATTATGTTTAGTTTTAACAATGATTATACATATTTATATACAGAAGAAACCTGCTCTGCTTTCCATTAATTTTTGTTCTCTCACCTGCAGCCTGTGTCACAGTTTTTCTTCACTATGTCTCTAGATTCCCCAGTTAAGCTTCTCCAAGAATCAGTGCTTTCATTTCCATTTTGTCTTTAAATATGGGCAAAAAAAGTTTGACACAAAAGAAGCAGCAAAATAAAGACTTGCATTTATTGTAAGTACAATATATTTCCGAGTTGTGTGCAGCACATGGGCAAATGTAGATAGAAATTACCTTGGAAGGCTGATTTGCTATTAATTACTTCAGGCCTCATCTGAGTTGTTACTCGGGCAAGTAATTAGTTTTCAATACAACATTGGATAGTACATGGTTAAAAAAAATCTACAGTGCATCCCCTCCCCACCCCATCACCGAAGAGATATTAATAATAAACTCAAAGACAGATAAGGCATTCCAGTTTTGTTCAAACACCAAGAGAGGACTAAAGAATCAGGAAAGATAACACCTCTTTCCCCATAGCCCATAACACATGAAATTTCAAGAAACATAGCCAGGGCCCACAGTACTGCTATAGCAAGTTTATGCCTTGATAATATACATATATACACATAATCAGCAATATATTTACACAGTAATTTTAATGAACTGGAATTTGAATATTTTGTCTGCATTTTTAAGATTCCTGTGGAAACCGCATATTTTTTTAAAAATTAGGTCTTCCAGGTCTTAAAGCTTGTTCCATTAATTGTTATGGAACTACCTAAAAAAATAAATGTAAACACTGGATGACAACTACATTCGTGTGAAAATTACCACTCATTTCATAGTAACAGCTGCTTCTGATGTCTCTTTTTCATTTTAGAGTTACAGCAAATTTAGTATTTGACCTAGATTGTTCAAAGAGTACAAAAGTAAAAAAGGCTTCCCAAAGCCTTATATCTGCTTCACCATAGGCCTGAAGACAGACACCACATGGACTACACCAGTAGCACCATGAAGTCGGTGAACATCTGTCCATACAACCTGAAGATGGACCTCACAAAAAATTGACTCAGTAATTGTAATCAGTAGTCTTAACAGCAAGAAGATATTGCAGTACTGCATTTTACAAGGTTATGCTAGTATCCTTAAAATCCATAGTGTTGAAGTATCATGCTAAATGCTAGGAACACTGTAAACAGTGTTTAAAAACATGTTAATTCCATTTTAAAAAGTCTCAACATAAACGGTAGTAGTTCAACTTTTTATTTGTAAAGGATAAAGAATCTCCTCAACTAAAATCAAGTTCCAACAGTCCTGAGAAGTCCACAGAAGGTTCATTTACTTACAATTTAATATCAGGGAAAAAAAAAAAAAAACAACAAAAAAAACTTTTAACACTCCAGATTACTGTAGAAAAAGTGTACACCACACTCATGGCACAGAAGACGTGTAACAAGCAAAATATACCCTTCCAAATGGGTTTCAATCCACTGCACTCGCCCTGTAGGCTTTACATTTAGAATCCTCTATATACAAAAATGTACAACAAATTGGTACAGTATTTATTGTAACAAATTAAGGATACCATAATATACACAAATTAAATTAGTTCCCCCAACTTGCATACCCTCTTGCTTCTTATTCCTCCCATGAAGCAGTCTCCTTCTCTGGTTCTAAGATTAAGTTCTTTCACTGAAAGGCACGTATTTCTCTACAACAGAAGAAATGGATGCATTAATCTGAAATGCCCTGTTTCAAGGAGAACCTTAGCCTACATTTTTGAAGCTCAAACATGACCAAAAAAATGAGATGTAACATTTTATTATTAAATTTGCCTGTAAAACCTCATAGTTACCATATTACTGGGAAGCAAAGTGCCATAAAACTCCATTTATTTAGACCTCCCAAACAGACAGCTCACTTACAAAAACCTGGGTTTTCACCAGATTGGATATATTTTTAAACTTCCAAGGCTCCTGAGTTGCTATTCAAACTTCAGTAGCATTCCATAACTGGAATGCTATCAAAAACAGAATAACTGCTTTTCCTTGTGCCTTGCAGTACAGCAAGTAGTTTGTGTATAAAGGGATTTAATGAGGATTGATTGTAAACTATTAGTGTGATATACCTTTGAAAAACAAAGATGTGATATTAGGATACCATACTTCAGTTGACATGCAGGTACAGTTGAATGGTGAGAGTCCAAAAGTTAGACTTTCAAACTTCAACATGTAATAGTATGCTATGGAACAAAATGGCTAAAACATCCCATCCAGGTAAGCTGCCCCAAACTGAAGAGGCACAGAGACTAGCTACAATGGTGGGAGTACACTTAAACTGCACATATGTTCCAACAGAAGGCACTGTGAACTTTTTTCCATATGGCTCTGAAAGAAAACAGCAACACTCAAGTAATAACCATATCAGCACACTAGCATACGAACATCGCTATGCTGATTTTAGGAAATAAGTCAGTTTCTCTGACTAGCTTTGGAAAGACTCAGATACGCTTACCAGCTAATCCAAAACAAGTCTATAGGGATTTCTCACATATGCCTAGATTATAACCTTAAAAAAGGTTTGACTTTTAGCTAAGAAAAATGAAAGCAGAGTGGATACTACTGCAGTCTATTAACAGGTCATACAGAAAGAAGGAAAAAACACAACTATTTGCTATACAGAACAATACTTACATAATTTAGTGCCCAGAACAAACGTGTATGAATGCACCTGAACACGTAGATCAGAAACTCTTATAACTGCATTTAGTTTTTTAGTGCCCTCCATTATGAGTTATGAAGGCAAGAATCTGATGAACTGAATAAGCTGACTGTTGACTGTAGTCAAGCAAAACTGCAACTGTGAATTAATTAACAAATCACAGAATGTTAGGGATTAGAAGGGACCTTGAAAGATCATCTAGTCCGATCCCCCTGCCAGAGCAAGAACACCTAGATGAGGTTACACAGGAAGGCGTCCAGGCAGGTTTTGAATGTCTCCAGAGCAGGACACTCCACAACCTCCCTGGTCAGCCTGTTCCAGTGCTCTGTTACCCTCACTGAGAAGTTTCTTCTCAAATTTAAGTGGAACCTCTTGTGTTCCAGTTTGAACCCACTACCTCTTGTCCTACCATTGGCTGACACCGAGAGGAGCCTGGCTCCATCCTCATAACACTCACCCTTTACATATTTGTAAAATTTAATAAGGTCACCCCTCAGTCTCCAAGAGGAGACTCCTCCAAGAGGAGACTACCTCCAAGCTAAAGAGACCCAGCTCCCTCAGCCTTTCCTCATAAGGGAGATGCTCCACTCCATCATCTTTGTTGCCCTGCCCTGGACTCTCTCCAGCAGTTCCCTGTCCTTCTTGAACTGAGGGGCCCAGAACTGGACACAATATTCCAGATGGGGTCTCACCAGGGCGGAGTAGAGGGGAAGGAGAACCTCTCTGGACCTACTAACCACCCCCCTTGTAATACACCCCATTGGCCTTCCTGGCCACAAGGGCACAGTGCTGGCTCATGGTCATCCTGCTGTCCACCAGGACCCCCAGGTCCCTTTCCCATACGCTGCTCTCTAATCGGTCATTCCCCAACTTACACTGGAACCTGGGGTTGTTGCTACCCAGATGCAATACTCTACACTTTCCCTTGTTATATTTCATTAAATTTTTCCCCACCCAACTCTCCAGCCTGTCCAGGTCTCACTGGATGGCAGCACAGCCTTCTGGCGTGTCAGCCACTCCTCCCAGCTTCCTGTCATCAGCAAACTTGCTGATAGTACACTCTATTCCCTCGTCCAAATCGTTGATGAATATATTGAATAACACAGGCCCCAGTACTGACCCCTTGAGGCATTCCACTAGATACAGGCCTCCAACTAGACTCCACCCCATTGACCAAGACTCTCTGGTTTCTTTCCTTCAGCCAGTTTGCAGTCCGCCTCACTACTTGGTCATCCACACCACAATCCCTTAGTTTAGCTGTAAGGATGCTCTGGGAGACTGTGTCAAATGCCTTACTGAAGTCAAGATAGACGACATCCACTGCTCTGCCATCATCCATCCATCTTGTTATGTCCTCATAAAAGTCAATGAGGCTGGTCAAGCACGACCTCCCCTTGGTGAAGCCATGCTGACTGCCCCTAATGACCCTCTTATCCCTGACATGCCTTGAGATGGCACCAAGGATAAGTCATTCCATCAGTTTCCCAGGGATGGAGGTGAGGCTGACCAGTCTATAGTTACCTGGGTCCTCTTTCTTGCCCTTTTTGAAGGCTGGAGTGACATCTGCTTTCCTCCAGTCCTCAGGCACCTCTCCCATTTCCCAAGACTTGGCAAAGATGATGGAGAGTGGTCCAGCAATGACCTCAGCCAGCTCCCTCAGCACCACGTGTGCATCCCATCCTGACCCATGGATTTATGGATGTCCAGATTGCCTAATTGCTCCCTACCCCAGTCCTCAAAGGACTAAATTCAAAAAACCATTAAAAGCCCCTTTTCTTTGTTCCCTAATTAGTTGCTCCAAGCCTGACAGAATATTTATGCTACCTTAAAAAAACAAACAAACCAAACCAAACAAACAAAACCCCACATCTCTGAATTACTGCAAACCTCAGGATCAAGTGTAATGACATCTACTGAGACTATGTGACTATCATTATCATTGAGTTGTCCTCAGCAATTCTTTGATTACTTTGGTATTTTGTACTCCCATTGGTCATTCTTGGTTAAGCAGTGACATGAAGACTGATTTCTAAGCCTCAGTGCAGACACAAAAGACTTAGCTGAAACAAGGGAAAAGAAATTAACTGGAAAAAATACATTCCCAACTAAGGATTTTTTTTTAAGTACTCTACATTAGTTTTCAAACTTCCTTCTCATCAATGCCTTTGCTTTGTAAAGTTTGAACAGCATTTTATCAAGGTGTTTCACAGAGATTTGTGGAGTGCATTCACATCATTCAGCACTGCTGTTTTCCTACACACCAACACTGTTTCAAGATAAAAAAGTAACTTTAAAATTTTGAGAGCTTCTCCCCATAAAGGAGAACACAGTGATCTCTCAACATACATATAAATGGAGTATATTCACATTATCGACTAAACATAACTGAAGTCTTTGTTTTCTCAAAATAATGACTTCGATAATGTAAACACTTTCTGAGATATCTTGAAACACTAACACCTTTTTCCTTTATTATCTACAGCTACTCTCTTCTGAATGTATTACTTTTGATCTGGTTAGTCAGTCTTCCTCAGCAAGTTATCAGAAATGTGTTGCAGTTAAGTTTGGTTAGATCACTCAGTCACTCCAATACAATTACTTTTCTTGCAGTTTGTCTAAGATGCCGACATTATTATCTCCTCTGTGAAAACCATCAAATTTTAGGTAATTTTGCAGCCCCTCAGGGCAGAAATAAAGCTATGTCTACGCCACAAGTTACATCACTACAAAGTTACTCCAGACTATGGTATGTTCAAATGTGACATGCCAATTTTCTCTTCACTTTTTCTGGGCTCTTTGGACATGATCAAAACATCAGGTATTGCCTTTTCAGCTGAAGCTTTTAAAATAAAATACTACTTGAGAAGTTCTTTCACCAACAAGATACCACAGTGTGTGAGGAACTGTAATAAAATAAATACCTGTTTTATCTTAAAATAGCTTAATTTATGCCAACAGCTAAATTAAACACTACTAATGTATTTGAACTGTTTGTACTGTCTGTCATCCAAAGGACTATTTTTAAGTGGTCTGGATCAGTAATCTGCTTTCAAATACTTCCAAATTGTCTGGTATACCTAAACTAAATTATGATTTCCTGTAGTACTTTGAAGAGAGTACTTTAAGTACTTTAAAGAGAGGCTGAGTTTTTGGGAATAAGGACAGGGGTTTTTTTCTGATGTGTTTTTTGTTTGTTTGTTTGTTTTCCAACTACAACACTAAGTGGTTTTGTTTTTTTTTTTTGTAGTTATCACAGTTTAGGGCAAGAGCAGCTCAAAGCCTGCTGTCTGTAGTTACAAAGAGTTTGCTTTAATGCAAGTTAATTTCTTAATCATAAAACCAAATTAATTTCAACCATAGAATATAGAAAGAGTAGTGGTAAAAACATTAATTTAGAACATAATTTGACAAAATCCACACTGGAACCAGAGGTAGGGCAATCCATAGGACAACTACTTCAATGAGTATGAGTTTCCAAGGCAAATTTTGAAAGGGAATGAACAGAATATTATCTGATTGAATAACCACGATAGATATAAATAGGGTTCTTGATACAGCCCTATTTAGATTTTAGAAGTTCTCAGGTTTCTCTTTAGATTGATAGGCATTTAACAAGCATAAATTCATTCACCCCAGCATCACCTTAGCATGTCTGTGGCAAAAAGGGGAAATTAAGATTAAAATAAGGAGCTCTACCTAAACCATACAACATTTTCTTACAATTTTACAACTGTTTCATCCTTATATATCCTTTCAGGGACAAGAATTAAATACCCAAGAATGAAATAACTGAATTATGTAAACCAGATAAAAACACTGTCTATCTGCTTTACATAATTCAGTTATTCCATAAGACACCGCAAGTATATGATCGCAAAATGGATTTGGAACAATTTAAAAGTACTGTCCATATTAGGTACTTCTACAATAAAACACCTGAATGGAAACTTTTTCTCCCTCAAATTGAAGTATGTAGAAATGTACAGGGAAAAAGAAAAAAATCAGAAATCTGCTTTCTGAAAGCCTTTGACATCCTTTTAGTGAACTTACCTCTAGGGTTTTTAGTGCTTATGTTTTAAGGAATGCAAAGAAGTTTAGAGAAACAGAAAAAATCACTTTGACACTTCGGAGTGGTTTTGCAGCTTCAGACTTCAAAAATACAATCTTGTTTATGCTAGTATACAGTAACCTTGCCTGGCACAACTTGAGGCCATTTCCTCTTGTCCTATCACTTACTACTTGGGAGAAGAGATCAACACCCTCCATGCTACAAGCTCCTTTCAGGTAGTTGCAGAGAGTGATAAGGTCTCCCCCCAGCCTCCTTTTCTAACAGGTTAAACAGCCCTAGATCTCTCAACCGCTCCTCATAAGACATGTGCTTCAGACCCCTCACCAGCTTCATCGCCCTCCTCTGCACTCTCTCTTGTACCTCAATGTCTTTCCTACAGTGAGAAGCCAAAAACTGAACACAGTATTCAAGGTGGAGCCTCACTAGTGGTGAGTACAGTGGCACAATCACCTCTCTAGTGGCCACACTATTCCTGTCACAAGCCAGGATGCTCTTGGCCTTTTTAGCCACCTGGGCACACTGCTGGCTCACATTCAGACGGCTGTCAATCAACATCCCCAGGCCCTTTTTCACAAGGCAGCTTTCCAGCCACTTTTCCCCAGATTTGTACTGTTGCATAGGGTTGTTGTGACCCAAGTGCAGGACCCGGCACTTCACCTTGTTGAACTTCATACAACTGGCCTCTGCCCATCAATCCAGCTGGTCCAGATCCCTCTGTACGGCCTTCCTACCACTCCCACCCAATTTGGTGTTGTCTGCAAACTTACTGAAGGTGCCCGCAATCCCCACATTCAGATAATTGATAAAGAGACTGAATAGAACCGGCCCCAATACTGAGCTCTGGGGGACAGCACTCATGACTGGCTGCAAAGTGGATTTGGCTCCGTTCACCACTAGGTGTTTGGACCTGGCCAGCCATCCAGTTCTTCAGCCAGCAAAGAGTACTCTCATCCAGGCCATGAGCTGCCAGCTTCTCCAGGAGAATACTGTGGGATACGGTGTCAAAGGCTTTACTGACGTCTAAGGACACAACACCTTTGGGTACTTCGCCTCATCTACTAGGTGGGTCATCTCGTCACAGAAGGAGACCAGGGTGGTCAAGCAGGACATGCCTTTCATAAACCCATGTTGACTGGGCCTGATCGCATGGTTTTGCTGCATCTGCCATGTGATGGCACTCAGGATGATCTGCTCCATGACCTTCCCCAGCACCAAGGACAGACTAACAGGTCTGTAGTTCCCCAGATCATTCTTCCATCCCTTCTTGTAGATGGGTATTCACATTAGCCAACTTCCAGTCATCTGCAACCTCCCCAGTTAGCCAAGCTTGCTGATAGAGAATGGAAAGTGGCTTAGCCATCACCTCCACCAGCTCCCTCGGCATCCTTGGACGGATCCCATCTGGCTCCATAGACTTGTGGGTGTCTACGTGGTGTAGCAGTAACCATTTCCCTTGGATTATTAGCTCTTCATTCTGCACCCCATTCCTGTCTTCTAGCTCAGGGGGCTGGGTACCTGGAGCACAACTGTTCTGACTATTAAAGACTGAGGCAAAGAAGGTATTTAGCACCTCAGCCTTTCCCTCATCCTTTGCCACTGTGTTTCCCCCCGCATCTATCAGGGGATGGAGATTCTCCTTAGCCCTGCTTTTGTTGCTATTATACTTACAGAAACATTTCTTGTTTGCCTTTTACAGCAGTAGCCAGGCTTAGCTCTAGCTGGGCTTTGGCCCTTATAATTTTGTCCCTACATAACTTCACCAGCATTCTTGTAGTCCTCTTGAGTAGCCTGCCCCTTCTTCCAAAGGTTATAAATTCTCCTTTTATCACCAAGTTCCAGCTGCAGCTCTCTATTCAGCCAGGCTGGGCTTCTTCCCCACTGGCTTGCTTTTCAGCACATGAGAACAGCCTGCTCCTGTACCTCTAAGATTTCCTTCATGAAGATTGACCAGCCTTCCTGGAGTCCTTTGTCCATCAGCACTGTCTCCCAAGGGACTCTGCCAACCAGCCTCCTAAACAGATCAAAGTCTGCCCTTCAGAAGTCTAAGGTATGAGTTCTGCACACTGCCCTTCCCCAAGAATATTCTCCAAGAATAGAAAACTCAAACATTTCATGATCCCTATGCCCAAGGCAACCTCCAACTGACAGATTACCAATGAGCTTCTTCCCTAGCAGGCTCACTAATCTGCTCTCTCAGGAAGTTGTCTTCCCCGCACTGCAGGAGCCTTCTAGACTGTTCCTCTCTGCTGTGCTGTATCTTCAGCAGACACCTAGTAGGTTGAAGTCCTCCATAAAAACAAGGGCTAGTGACTGGGAGACTTCTCCCAGCTGCCTGCAAAATAATTCATCTGCCTCTTTTTCCTGGTTGGGTGGTCTGTGACACACCCCCACCAGGACATGTGCCTTGTTGCCCTTCCCCTTGAGTCTCACTCATAGACTCTCAATCTTATAATCACCCTCATCAAGCTCCAGACAATTAAAACACTCTCTGACATACTGGGCTACACCACCTCCTCTCCTTCCCTGCCTGTCCCTTCTGAAGAGTTTATAGCCATCTAATGCACCACTCCAGTTGCTGGAGTTGTCCCACTATACTTCTATGATGGCAACTATATCCTAGTTTTTCTGTGCACAATGGCTTCAAGCTCTTCTTGGTTGTTGCCCATGCTGCGTGCATCTCTATAGATGCACTTCAGCTGGGCCACAGATCCTGCCACCCTTTTCTGGTGAGAAACCAAAATTCCTTCAAGGCCATCCTCAAGTGCTTCCACAGTTTCTAACATAACTATAGCCCTTGTATCTCTTCTACCACATGGCTCTCCATCCCCTCCCTCCACCAGGTCAACAGACTGAAGGGCCTCACTAGCATCCCTTCCCTCAACTACTGATATGGTGTGCTTGGGTTTATCTCTGCCACACACAGTTTTCTCCTCTTCCCCCTTCAAATCTAGTATAAACTCTTTAATAAGCCCTGCTAACTGATGTATGATGTGAAAATGGATAACATTCAGGACAATGAAACCCACTAAAAATCAAGAGATTGGTATGAGGAAGGTATGAGGAAGACTGGGAAAGAGTAGCAAAATGAAAATAATAGGAGGGATGCTAGTGCTAGAAACAGGGTAGTTGTAACAGTGATTAGATGACAATCTTAGAAATGTAGACTAAGATCCCATCACCATTCTAGACAACCATTCTAGGGTTCACAGCAGATTTTCAAGGGTGACTTTAGTGTGTTCCCCAATCTGTCAAACCTGGATAATATCTAAATCACACTTAAACCACTAAAGCTCTGAGGTACCTTACATTTCTGCTTTTCTTATATGTAGAACTGGCTGTGTGAGAAAGGTATATTGATTTCCTTTTGCAATGTGTTTTTCCTCGCCTGCTCTGACTTTATCCCAGATAATCTACTGATCTACTAGTCAGAAATTAAGGTACGCAGACTGTACTGACTGTTTACAATGCAAATGCAATTAAGACTCTTCTTGAAGCTCTGCCTTGCACATGGACTTGTGCTTCTCATATATATATACATAAAATGAATGTGTGTACACATACACATTGAAGCTGGTGATTATAGTAGCATAAAACCAGGACAAAAGAGAAATACATCAGCTGTCCACCTCATATGTACTGAAAGCTGAATTCTCTACTAAATCATATTAGTAATTCTTCCCTGAATAGAGGAAGAATTGTGTATGTACCTACCATATGTGTGCATATATCCTGCAGGTTATCTAGATGTTACTTATTAGTCTAGGTTAAATACAGGAATATAATTAGTGCACTTCGAAGGGTATGTCCTGAAGGTAGTAAACATCTTAAATTCAAAACCTAGTAGTATGTTTAAGAAGCCACTAGAAAGATGACTAGATTAGCTCACAGACTTTCCCCCCACCCCCTTGCACAGCATCTGTTTATGATTTAAAATATTAATTTGAAGAAGATGCGAGAATTCTTCTTACACACTACATGTACTGAGATTACTCATGGAGGTTTTTATCTGAAGAAGTGGTTACATGAACATAGCAGCCAAACCAATCACTGTTTACATGAGGAGGACATATTGTATCTCTATAAACTGCTGTAAATGTTGACATGTTGCAGCTCAGAAATTACATTACTTCTTGATCCCCGATGCATTAGTGCTACGTGGCTGGGACTACAGAAATTCTGACAGAGTGTCACTTTTATAACTTTTCTGCTTCACTGCTCATCTCAGATAAGGATTTGTCTGAAATTGTAATCCAGTGCAGCATCCATTATTATTTTTGTGTGCTCTTAACACATTTTACATATGAAACTGACATCTTTCCATAGACTTCAAGCTTGCCTCACAGGAAATCACTTCCACAACTTTTTCGGTAATTTAGTAAAAAAATATTCTTCATTATTTTAAAGGATTGTTAGAAGAGCTGGAAAATTCTTGAATGTGCTTTTATTGAAAACTTGAGACTCTTTTCAGTGGTGCCCAAAAATAGTATGAGGGGCAACTGGCAGAGACTGAAGCACAGGAGGTTCCGTCCAAACATGAGGAGAAACTACTTTGAGGGTGCCAGAGCACTGAACAGGCTGCCCAGAGAGACTGTGGAGTTCAACCTTTGAAAGAATGCCGCCCAAGAGGCGGAAAGCAGGGCAGGCAGCTGTGGGTGCCACCGCCTGCGGCCACATCTCCCACCCACCCACCCATTCAGCCCACGCAGCCGTTGTCCCTCAGAGACACGCGGACCGGCAGCTGACGAACCTGGTCACACGCACAGCAGCTTCAACGCCGCTCCCGGCGGGCAGTCACGTGGGCGTTTGGGGGACGGTGGGATCCCCGGAGGCGAGGGAAGCCCCGCCCACCCTCGCCAATCCGCACTCCCGCTCACGCCAGGCCCCGCCCCGCCCGCACGTGACCGCAGCGTAGCGGGGCGGGCTGCCCGCCGGCGCCTCCATGGCAGTGGGGAGTGCTGGGTGGCAGCGCTTCCGCTTCCGGCGGTCAGAGCACGGAAGGGCACGTTCGCGCCGAGGCTGTGCCGCGCGGCAGCGAGCTCGGGGCCCGCGCCGGGAGGAGAAGGTGACATGTGGCCGCCGCCGCTGGCCTGGTTCCTGGCGGGCCTGCTGTTGGCTGTCCGTTGCCGGGAGGCTGCGGCGGCGGCCCCTTCCCCCGACAGTGCCGCCGCCGCTTCCCCGCGCCCCACAGAGGTGGCCGACGTGGGCGCCACGCGAAGCAGCGGCAGCCGCCTGGCCGAGGTGTCGGCGCCGCCCGAGCAGGGCCAGCCCATGACCCAGCGCGCTCTGTCCGTGCTGGTGCTGGCCAGCGCCGCCCTTATCGTCTACTTCGTGATCCGGACTGTCCGGTGAGAGCGCCGGCTGGCGCGCTGCCGCGAGGAGCGGGCCGTAGGGCGGCCGCTGCTGCCCCCTCCGGCCCTTCGGGGTGCGTCGCGCGCGCTGAGGGGGCGGGGTCGCGCCCTGCTCGCGCCAGCGGGTGGAGTAGCCCCACGGTCCCGGGTCGGGGCCGGCGGGCAGGGCCTGTCCCCGCTGGCTGAGGCCTCTGTGAAACTCCTGGTGCCGCTTCCGCCTCGCATCTGGATGGAAAGGTGCCGAGTCGGGCTCTGCTCGCTGCAGTGATAGCCCTGATCAGTGCTGGGCCTTTCCTGGCTCCCTCCTGTTCTCTTCAAGTGGAGTTGTCACTACTAGTCAGTCCACCTGAATCTTGATTTTGTACATTCTGTGGGTTATTTTTGTCCCGTTGGCAAACTTCTGTCTCACTGAGCTACTAAATGTGCCCATATGTCCTTCTTTGTCACTAAACATCTTTCTTTTGTGCTTTCTGTTTAAGTAAACTTCTCTACTTCACACTGTCTTAACAAAAGGGCCGTTATGAAGTTGGCACTACCAGTCACCTGCCTTTATATTTCTTATGGAATCTATTGACTGTATAAGTCTATGTGCTTTTAAAGTTAATTACAGTGTTTGTCACTGTGTTTTGTTGTCCTTGCAGTTTTACTTGCTCTCTGTCATGCTTCAACTGTGAACACTTCTGGGCAAGGTCCAAATGTGTGATTATGTATAAAGCACATTCATTATGCAGCAAGTTCTTTATGTACTTTTCATTGTAGTTAGATGTGGTGGTGGTTGGTGCATCTACTCCCCTCATAATTTATTCCAGAAAGATAGCTGAAAGACAGTAGTCTGTGTGAGGCACGTACTAAGACATGCAGTCCAGGTAACCTAGGATGTCTTGAATGCGCCGTGGCTCCTACAGATCATTCTTGAGCAGCCTTCAATCTTTTGTGTTTTCAGAACCATATGACTTTCATTGAAGATGGTGTCCTGAAAATACATGTTATAAAAAATTTTGTGTAAGCTGATACAACTTTGCTAATGTTGCTGACACTTAACATTTCTCTATGTAGGAGATGAATTTTGGTTGGGAATGGTTATGTAAAGTACAGCAATGTCCCATCAACTTTCTCAAATATGATATTGCTGATGATCCAATTTCTCTCAGGAAACAAAAAAACCCTTAATTTCATTTCTAGCTTTGTATAGAGACTTGTTTGAACAGCCTGATTATGGTTGGGCTGCTTGTGTCTCTGCTTCTCCTAATACATTTAGAAGTTTAGTTTGGGAGGTATTGTCAGTGGTTGTGACAACTGAAATGGGCAATCATAGGGTGGCAGAGGCTGACACTCAGCTCTAGTTTAATTTTCTGCTCATGGCAGGGCCATTTCCAGTAGGTTGCTCAGCTTTTGTACATTTGAGTTTTAAATATCTCTAATGATGCAGATTCTACAACCTCTCTGGGCCACATGTTTCTGTGTTATACCACTCTTTGAGTAGGAAAGTTTGTTTGTTTGTTTTCTGTTGGTGCTGTTACTGTTTTTTGGATTTCTCCAGTCACATTAGTGGAAAAGGTTTTTATTGTAGTGAAGCCTTAGTCTTTTCTAGATTCCATTGGATTGGAGGTCTTGCTTGCGCACACTTGTTCTGCTGCAGTAGCTGATTCTGCCAATTTAAATAGAAGTTTTTGGCTGTTATGGGTTTTAATTCTGGTATATATCAAACTCCTTTTATAACAGATTTGCAAAGAATAAGGTATGAAACACCAGGATCATACAACCAATCCATTGGGGCTAGGAATAAGAGAAGGACACAGTGATACCTTGTTCAGTCTACTAGTGTAGTTGTATTGCCCTTTTTGCTTCTTAGTTTTGATACTTACATAAAATACCTTATGTGTGTGATTGCCCTTCATGATGCACAGAAAAGCTAGATTTACAATTCATACGTCTTTTTGGTTTTTCTTCCTATTAGTCTGTCTGGAGAGGTGGTCTTTTTTTTTTTTTTTAATTGTTTGTTTGTTTGTTTTCTTAACCTGTTGCAGACACAGGTCTTATTCTGTGTTTATGTAGGAAGAAGCGCATGGCCTTAAATCTTCAGTCTTTCTGAGATGATGGGAGAACAGGTGTAACAGATGAGGTGAAATGACCTTATTTTTTTTTAGAGAAATCGTGCTAAGTAAGGCATCCAAAATATGTTTATGTGAACTACATGTCAAGATTTTAATTTAAAACAAATTTCCAGGAAGTCACTTATAAGCCTTTTGAAGGGTGATTACTTAATGTCTTTTATAGGTGTGACAGATGTAGCTCACGCATGCCTTTTGCAGAAGAAAACTCAGTTAACTTCAAGAAAAACTTTATAGGAATACCTTTTGTAGTGGACATAGCTCATAGTTCAGGAAAAAGTTATTTAGTTTAAAATGTGCATTAGTGCAGAAAGTAAAGTAACTATACTGTATTTTATAAAACACAAGATATACAAAAACTTTAGGATGTAACTTTCCAAGCACTGGGTCAACTTTGGGACAGGTAAAACTTAGTTCTGTCACACAGACTGTTACTGAAATCTTCATGATACTTTTGCTGTGCTGTGTTTCCCATAATTTATCCACCTATTTGAAAGTAGTCTGTCTTTGGAACCATTGAGCAAGAAAATCTGAGTTTCACTTTTGAGAAAACATATACTGGCCCATAATTAAGACTTGTCTGTAGGTTGAGGTGATGGGAGAGCTATGATTTCCTTGGTACATACTTCTCAGAATCTTCTAAAGTAGAAATTGTAAAAAGACACTTTACTTAAAAAGACAGGGTGATTAGCAATTGCTACTTTATTGAACTGATCTTGTTTAAAGTGTTTGTGACTTTCAGCAAGGGTAGTACCTTACACCTCAGCAGATTAAGATAGTGTAATACAGCTTGTTTGTTCTTCTCTTACATAGGTGGAAATTACTACAGGAAAATGTCATTTTGTTCTAACATTTGTTTCTAGCATTTAGACATATTTAGATGTTAAGCTTGCACTTTGCAGTAAGTATGCCATATATGATGTGTGTAATCATGATAGAAGTTCGATATATGTATTGTGAGTCCTGGTCAGTCTTTTAATCTGAGTAATGCTGTTAGATCAGTGCTGCTGTATTTGTCAATCTTCTTTTAGGAAAAGGTATTGCTGATTATGATCCTAGAGTGGAACTTCACTCATGGCACTAGTACAGTATGGATTTATCCCAGCCTTTTAAATGTAATTTAAGTTTCTTGAATGTGCATGGAGTGGAATCATGACAGTAGAATGAGGAAGTTTTGAACTTTTTGGAAAGCATTTACAGACTTGATTAATACCCCTAGCTTTTATCTGTGATTGTTAGAATTGAAATCCACCAGTTTGAGAAGAAAACAAAAAATCTATTTTCCTTTTGTTTGGCTAGGTTTTCCTCTAATGTATACAGTGGGTTTTTTCCCTCTCTGGTAAAGTCTAAGGACATAATAGGTTGTTTCAGGTTATGTTTACATCTCCTTTGTTCAGGTGTTCCTTAAAATGTTATTTGGTGGCTGTTTAAGTTACACCAGCTTACAAGCAACCATTATCCTGCAAATCCTACAATGCTACGTCCTACACAGAAAATACACAGAAGGGTCCTTGGAAAAAATATTTCACACAATTATTATGCTAAATTCATTTTGTGGGTGGAATTAAGAGCAAGTATTGCTGTGACTCTTTTACTTGGTATCAAATTCAGGTAAGAATTGTGTTTGAACTGTCACGTTGCTTGAAGGAAGTTTACCTCTTTTAATTGAAATAGTATTTGACACTGAAAATATAGCAGTTTTTCAAGATACACACTATCACTGTGTTGTTACACAAAACTAAATCAGTGAGTTGTCAAGACTTTGTGTAAAAGTGAAAATTCTTTCATGTAAGATACCTTGCCCTATTACTTTTAGCTCTTTAATGGTTCTTCTGCCACTGCTTGGTGCAGATGTGTTCAGTAGAGGTTTGTATTTGGTACAGAAGATGAGCATTCAGAAAACTTACAGACATTTAATTGAGAATACCTTTTTGTATAAGGAAGTTCTGGGATTTAAGCTAATATTTAACTGCCATAGATGACTGAGATTTTGAGATTTCTGCAAGCAGTCAGTTTTGGAATTGTGTCCCCCTGCAAAAGAAGGTCCCATGCTATGTAGTGACTGTTTTTTACCTTGCTCTGTGGAGTTTAACTCTTCCCACCCCCTCAAGTCCCTTGTAGTTTTATGTTTCTTTAGGCACTGGATATTCTTTTAACTTGACCTGTTGTTTTATTTCAGTTCTCATTTTCTTAGCATACGTTCTGCCTTGTGTGTGGGTTTGTTTGTTTTTTTTACACCAACATTTATTAGTTTATCTGATTAAGCTCTTGCTGTAACTCTACTATCTATGCCATCTCTGATGTTAGTCAGATAATATCTGTTTTGGATTCCTCTACTACTGTTAGCTGTATTTGAGGAGGGATTAGGGTTGAGCATGTAGAGATATAACATTAATTTTTAAAATACTTTTGAATTCAATTTTTAAATTTTCATAACTTTATAATTTTAGACCCCAAGGTATCCTTTGTAACTACAAAGATAAAAAATTACATAGAAAACATTACTAGCTTTAATGAAATGGGGATTTTGTCCTAGGTTTTCTTCCTAACAGTCGTAGGGTAAAAGGTTTTAAGTTAGTTTTTGTTAGCAGTGATTGACACTGCTCTAGTGTCATAGTTATGACCACACATGTATATTGCATAAGCATTTCCACTATTCTTTTAGTTTTAGTTTTTTGACTAATCTGTTTACTGACATCCAGTCACAGGAGAGGAAAAGGATTTTTGCTTGGGAGCTAGCAGGGCTGATGGGTAGGGCTTTAAACTAGATTGGAAGGGGCAAGGGAGCAGTACCAGGCCAGTCAGTGATGAGCAGTGGGATGACACCAAAGCTTGAGGAGCTGTCTTACAGTGAGATTCCTCAGACTGCACCATGAGGTGAAGGGCACAATGAACCACACTTGAAGTGCTTCTACGCTAATGTACACAGCATGAGGAAAAAGCAAGATGAACTAAAAGCCTTGGCCCAGTTCCCTGGGTATGATATAATTGGCATTAGTGAAACCTGGTGAGATGAGTCCTGTGACTGGTGTGCCATGGCAGATGGCTACAGGCTATTCAGAAGGGACAGGCAGGGTAGGAGAGGCAGGGGCGTGGCACTCTATGTAGTGGAGGGGCTGGAGTGCATGGAGCTGACAGCTGGTCATGGCAAAGTTGAGAGCCTTCGGGTGAGGATTAAGGGTCAGACAAAGTGGATGTCATCGTGAGAGTCTACCATAGGCCACCCAGCCAGGACGACAACACTGATGAGTTATTCTTTAAAGAACTAAGCAAAGCCTCCAAGTCATCTGCCCTTGTCCTTATGGGGGACTTCAACTTGCCAGATGTCAACTGGGAATATCACACAGCTGGCACAAACAGGTCCAGAAGACTACTAAAGCATCTGGACAATAACTTCTTGTACAGGTACTAAGGCAACCAACCGGGAAAAGTGCCTTCCTAGATTTGATACTAACTAACAGAGAGGATCTTGTAGGTGAAGTGACAATTGGTGGCTGCCTTGGCCACAGTGACCGTGAAGCAGTCAGGTTCAAAATGTATACTAATAGGAGGAAAACTCACAGCAAGACCTCAACTCTGGATATGAGGAGAGCAGACTTAAGGTTGCTCAGAGAACTACTTAGGTTCTCTGTGAAGAAGCTTTTGAAGGTGCTGGGGTCCATCAGTGTTGGTTGCTTTTTAAGTACCATCTCCTAAAAGCACAGGACCAGGCAATTCCAAAATGTTGAAAATTTAGCAGGTGAGGCAAAAAGCCAGCTAGGCTGAGCAGGGATCTTCTTGAACTATGGTGAAAAAAGAAAGTGTATGGTTAGTGGAAGCAAGGCCAGATGTCATGGGAGGACTACAGAGATGCTGCTCACCACTCTAGGGAGGAAATTTGTGTGGCCAAAGTTCAATTAGAATTGAAGTTGGCCAGTACAGTGAGGGACAATAAAAAGGGCTTTTCAAATATGTTAATGGCAAAAGGCAAACCAGAAATAATGTTGGCCTATTACTTGATGAGCATAGTCACCTTATAAACAGGGACATAGACAAAGCCAAAATGTTTAATGCCTTCTTTGCCTTCGTCTTCAACACCAAAGATGGACTTGGGGCCCCCATAACCCTGGGCTAGAGAACCATATGTCTTGCCCTGCTCAGTGGGGTGAGGGCAGAGTTAACTTTTGAATGCTTTGTGTGGTAACCTGGAGTAATGACTGTTACTTGAGAGGTTCAATTAAGTCACAGATTTACTAAAAACTCAGTGGAATTACAGTGAATGTGTGTAACTTAGAGTAATGGCAATTACTTGATGTTCAATAAAATAATGAATTTACTTAAAACTCTGTGGATTTACAGCAAATAGTGTCTTGGCAAAAGTTTGTAACTATATCATAAAACTTAGCAAGACTTCAACAAGACAAAAAAGATATTACCCTTAAGTGCCCAGAAGAATAAACTTAGAAGGAAAGAGAAAAGAGAGAGAGAGTAAGATATAAGAAGAAAGGTAAGATTTCACCACTCATTGGTCCACCGATGGTCTCTGTAGCTCTGGTGGGGGGATGCGGTGAAACTTCAGGATGATGGGTATGATCAGTCGCCAGTAATGCTGTGCAGCCCATCACACCACACACACACACACACACATATGTCTGGAGTGAGGCATTTTTATGTTTTAGTCCATTTGCATGTGAGAGAGGGTGGCTCTGCTAGCTTTTCATGCTAATTAAGGAGATTGTTCCAGAAATAGATTGGTGGTCTTGCCAGTGGTCTCAAAAGTGCCTAGACATGAATTGTTTTGTCCTCTACGGGTAGGTAGCTGGTGGTTCATGATTCCTCCTAGTGATCAGTGATTGCTGAATGACCCTGCCTTGGTTCCAGCTCGCTTAACCAGGAATGAGGGCCAGGACCTTCACAAACACTGCTAATTGTCTTGATCTCAAAAACGTATGCCTTTGTTTTGCAAGACCATGAAGAAATAGACACAAGTGCTATCTCCACAGCACTTTATTGCTGTCAGAAGTTACAAAAAAAGGCATAACATATACCAGTAATGGGTCCTTTGTTTTGCAAAGGATGGGGTGCATTTCAAGGCTGTCACACCATGGTTGCAAGAACAATAAACTCCCAGTCAGTCCAGAAATTGCATGGGATTTGCTGCTTCAGCTACATGCCTAAAAGTCTATGTACCCTGATATAATTCATCCAATGGTACTTAAAGAGCTGACTGATGTCGTAGCGAGAGCTCTCTCCCTATTTTTCAACACTTCTGGGAGTCTGGAGAGGTCCCAATTGACTGGAAGCTGGCAAACAGTGTCCCAGTCTACAAGAAGGGCAACAGAGATGACCTTGGGAGCTACAGTCCTGTCAGCCTCACTACTCTGCCTCAAAATTATGGAGAAGATTATTCTGGGAACTACTGATAAACATCTGAATGGCAGTGCAATCATTGGTCCCATTGGAACGGGTTCATGAGGGCGAAGTCCTGCTTGACCAACTTTCTATGGCAAGGTTACCCACCTTTTTGGCCAAGAGAAGTCTGTTGATTGTCATCTTTTTGGATTTCAGTAAAGCCTTTGATATTGTCTCTCACAGTATCCTCCTGGACCATGTCCAGCATACATCTGGGTAAAGTGGGAGAGCTGTTGGCTGACAGGTCGGGCTTAAAGACTTATAGTAAATGGGGTTATGTCGGGATGATGACCAGTGACCAGTCCAGAAGAGGGCTATGAAGTTGGTGAAGGGTTTGGAGGGAAGTCGTATGAGGAGCGGCTAAAGTCACTTGGTTTGTTCAGCCTGGAGAATAGGACACTAAGAGGAGACCTCATCACTGTCTACAGGTTCCTTACAAGGGGAGGAGGAAGGGTAGGCACTGATCTCTTCTCTCTAGTGACCGATGACAGAACCCTAGGGAATGGCAGGAATATGTGCCAGGGGAGGTTTATGTTGAACATGAGGAAAATCTTCACCCAGAGGGTGGTGCACCACTGGAACAGTCTCCCCAGGGAGGTGTCACAGCCCCAAGCCTGACAGTGTTCAAGAAGAGACTGGACAACACCCTCAGACACATGGTGTGAACTGTGGGGTTGTCATATGCAGGGACAGGAGTTGGACTCGATGATTGTCATGGGTCCCTTCCAACTCAGCATGTTCTATGATTCTATGTTGAGGACCAAAGGCTGGATGAAATGAGGGAAGAAAATGGAAGGAACTTTGTCTTGAACTGAAAGGTGAAATTTGCATCTTTTTTATTAGACTTAGCTTTAAACAGTAAAGTTAGGTACTTGAAGTTGTGCTAAAGCACCTAGCAGCTGTTGTTTGAAACAGATTGTTGAAACAATCTGTTGTTTCAAATCATAGTTGAGGGTGGAGGAAATGATCATGCTGATTATTTCTTTTTATAATATCAGAAGTTGGAGCACTTTGAGGAAAGGTATTTTGTACCCTTCCCATCCTAACAAGGTTTAGTTTTCTTCTTAGTTGCAAAAGGAGGTCTAATTCACTGGAGTATGGTCTAAACCAAGACTGGATGCTCCTGTGTGTTCTTTCAAATTTGCCTTGGCGTGAAAAGGTGAATGGTTTTCCAAGAAGCACATTAGAAGTATTATTTAAGCACACCAGAGTTCAGGACAGAATCTGAAGCTGAAAGTCTCGATATCGTATTTGATATCTCTTAGCAAGTAGTTAAAGCGGTGCCTCGCTGTGGAGCAGAGAGCTGATTATGCACAATCTAATAATAGTATAATATATTATACATAGTATGTTATCCATAAATAATAATTTTTATTAATAGTTCTGAAATATCCATTATTGAAGTTTCTGAATTTTGTAAACGCCTTTCCTAGGCACCTAGCTTGGGTTTGTAAGTTCTGGAGTTTCTAAAAGGAAGGGCTACTCTCACCTTTGAGTTTAGCACTAAATGCCTAGAAAGCAGATTTTTTTCTTAAGTTAACTTTCAGGTAGTTGCTGTTTACTAGTATACAGTAACTGAAAGTGCCTGTCAACATTTTGTAAACAGATGTGTTTGTGTAGTTTTTGCTGAGGGGCTAGTGATCTGGGTTCCTCATCCTTAACCTGAGCAAGGCATATTTCATGTATATAGAAATAGTTCTGTAAAGTGAAGTGGAACGTTTCAGTGTGCATGGGGTTTACATCAGACCTAGGCCTACGCAGAGAAGCCATGGCAAGTGAGAAAAGCAGATGCATCTGTGATGCGTTCTGTGCTTTAATCCTGAAATGTGAATCACTGCCTCTTCCTTCCATGTTTTGTGAAGCATACAAGACATTGACTCTACAGGTTCTCTCTTGTTCCAAAGTGTAATTATAAACAGTGTTTTTAACTCGATAGCTATAAAAGACTTTACAAATTATAATAAAAGGTTTCGATGTCACTCATGACTTGTGTTACACGGCTGCAATCGCTTTGTTGAGTTTGTCTCTGATTTGATCTGATGTGCTGTAGAGACACGTAAAACACATAAAGAATATGTAGCTAGACTTTGTTTTCTCATTGTAGGGTCTGCTAGAAGTAGCTTTTGCATGTATTTCTACCTAGCTCTTGCATTTATCTACCAAGTGTCTGTATAAGATTTTTGTATTCACAAGGGCAATTGCATACAAAACTATAGATGACATTCTTATTATCCTTCATAATTTCATGTACACTTTTGACACTTAGAATTGTTCGACCTCCATATTTCATAAAGCTAAGTGTGTACACTTTACATATATTGGTTTTTAAAATTTATGATAAGTACCTGTATAGATATATTTTAAAGGATGGTTTTCTTACATAGTTGCAATAGAAATTAGAGATTAATTTATAGAACTTAAATATTTTAAAATACATTTCAGGCTCAGAAGGCGAAACAGAAAAACCCGAAGATATGGAGTTTTGGATACAAACGTAGAAAACATGGAACTGACCCCATTAGAGCAAGATGATGAGGATGACGATACAACACTGTTTGTTGCCAATCATCCTCGAAGGTTTGTATACAGAAGCCAAATGTACTTCTAGCAATAGAAGTGAAGGAGTATGGATGATAAGCAGTTTCACTGAGAAAGCTCACTACTGTGTTTCATATGCATGTAGTTGGAGAAGGGATGTCAAGATCACTTGAATTTTAAATGGGAAAGAATTTAGTGGGCAAGAAGATAAAAAACATTTGTCTTCAGCATGTGAGTTCCCGAGAAATGGAGAGCAAGGTAGGACATTTTTGTTACAAATACAGTGTGGTTGTTGAAGCTTATGTAAAAGCTGACAAATTTTACCTTTCTTTTTATCTTATTTTTTCTGTTTAATTTTTTTATTTTGGAGCCTCCTCAGTTTTTCCTGTGTATTCTCTTGCATGAGTTCTGCTTCCAGCAGCTTCTTTCTGCTTTCTCATTGCTGAAGTAGTCAGCAGTTAGTTGATGATAATCCTGCACAAAGATTTAGATTTAGTACTGCTGCATAGACAGGTTCATATTCTTAAATCACTCTCTGAAACTATCTAGATACACGAAAGTTTTTTTATATTTCCTTGCTGTCCTTACACTTAAATGTTATGATCAATTCAAAATTACTATTCTTACTCAGTTCTCTTAAAACTTTAAAAAGTTTTCCTGATTGAGTAATGCAATCACACTCACGGCACAAGCAAAGACATAGTAAAAGCTTTGATAGAATTGACATAGTGTTGAATACTGTCAAGTTTCAGAGGAGACAAAATGATGAATTCTGCCAGTCACACTGTGAATCTGAATAAAAGTCTCAAGCAAACAGTTCAACAAATGATGTGTCAAATTAATTAAAGTAGTGGAGTACTAAGTCAGATGTTCTGCTGTTTATTAGGAAACAACTTTGGATGCAATTCTGGAACTTGAAGAAAAAGGTTCTGTCTTTTTTTAACTTTGTCTCCTTAGGGGAAACATTTGAGATTAAAGTCACTCTTTCCTTTTTCGCTCCCCCATGCATTAGAATAAATTACTTGGAGTATCTCCACTTACCATTCCTCTGTATTAGAGAGTCATGTGACATGGTTACCACATGTTACTAGTCTTATTCCAGTATACATTATGTCTGTTACCTAATAGGTAATTGTCATTATATCCAGGAATTCCCTCAGTGTCTTTCATAGATATTTTAAAATATCTTGTTACTCCATATGCTTATAAGACTTTGAGGTATTTGATGACCAGCAAACATGATATTTCTCATAAATATTTATTTACAGGAGTCTCAAGTAACTTTTTTACTAGGACATGATAATATGGCTAGTTATCGTTAACAAACAGTATTATACAATTAACAACAGTGTCTTCATGTTATGGACGTTACTTCATGCTATTGTATGCTTATTTGGAGATTAAGCATGGTGCTTCAAGGAGCTGATTATATCTCAAGAGCAATATTTTATCCAAAGGGACAATACAGAGAGCAGAAAAACTATGATATATTTGCCATCACAGAAACATGGTGTGATGACTCTCAGAACTGGAGTGGTGCATCAGATGGCTATAAACTCTTCAGAAGGGACAGGCAAGGAAGGAGAGGAGGTGGTGTAGCCCAGTATGTCAGAGAGTGTTTTGATTGTCTGGAGCTTGATGAGGGTGATTATAAGATTGAGAGTCTATGAGTGAGAATCAAGGGGAAGGGCAACAAGGCACATGTCCTGGTGGGGGTGTGTCACAGACCACCCAACCAGGAAAAAGAGGCAGATGAATTATTTTGCAGGCAGCTGGGAGAAGTCTCCCAGTCACTAGCCCTTGTTTTTATGGAGGACTTCAACCTACTAGGTGTCTGCTGAAGATACAGCACAGCAGAGAGGAACAGTCTAGAAGGCTCCTGCAGTGCGGGGAAGACAACTTCCTGAGAGAGCAGATTAGTGAGCCTGCTAGGGAAGAAGCTCATTGGTAATCTGTCAGTTGGAGGTTGCCTTGGGCATAGGGATCATGAAATGTTTGAGTTTTCTATTCTTGGAGAATATTCTTGGGGAAGGGCAGTGTGCAGAACTCATACCTTAGACTTCTGAAGGGCAGACTTTGATCTGTTTAGGAGGCTGGTTGGCAGAGTCCCTTGGGAGACAGTGCTGATGGACAAAGGACTCCAGGAAGGCTGGTCAATCTTCTTGAAGGAAATCTTAGAGGTACAGGAGCAGGCTGTTCTCATGTGCTGAAAAGCAAGCCAGTGGGGAAGAAGCCCAGCCTGGCTGAATAGAGAGCTGCAGCTGGAACTTGGTGATAAAAGGAGAATTTATAACCTTTGGAAGAAGGGGCAGGCTACTCAAGAGGACTACAAGAATGCTGGTGAAGTTATGTAGGGACAAAATTATAAGGGCCAAAGCCCAGCTAGAGCTAAGCCTGGCTACTGCTGTAAAAGGCAAACAAGAAATGTTTCTGTAAGTATAATAGCAACAAAAGCAGGGCTAAGGAGAATCTCCATCCCCTGATAGATGCGGGGGGAAACACAGTGGCAAAGGATGAGGGAAAGGCTGAGGTGCTAAATACCTTCTTTGCCTCAGTCTTTAATAGTCAGAACAGTTGTGCTCCAGGTACCCAGCCCCCTGAGCTAGAAGACAGGAATGGGGTGCAGAATGAAGAGCTAATAATCCAAGGGAAATGGTTACTGCTACACCACGTAGACACCCACAAGTCTATGGAGCCAGATGGGATCCGTCCAAGGATGCCGAGGGAGCTGGTGGAGGTGATGGCTAAGCCACTTTCCATTCTCTATCAGCAAGCTTGGCTAACTGGGGAGGTTGCAGATGACTGGAAGTTGGCTAATGTGAATACCCATCTACAAGAAGGGATGGAAGAATGATCTGGGGAACTACAGACCTGTTAGTCTGTCCTTGGTGCTGGGGAAGGTCATGGAGCAGATCATCCTGAGTGCCATCACATGGCAGATGCAGCAAAACCATGCGATCAGGCCCAGTCAACATGGGTTTATGAAAGGCATGTCCTGCTTGACCACCCTGGTCTCCTTCTGTGACGAGATGACCCACCTAGTAGATGAGGCGAAGTACCCAAAGGTGTTGTGTCCTTAGACGTCAGTAAAGCCTTTGACACCGTATCCCACAGTATTCTCCTGGAGAAGCTGGCAGCTCATGGCCTGGATGAGAGTACTCTTTGCTGGCTGAAGAACTGGATGGCTGGCCAGGTCCAAACACCTAGTGGTGAACGGAGCCAAATCCACTTTGCAGCCAGTCATGAGTGCTGTCCCCCAGAGCTCAGTATTGGGGCCAGTTCTATTCAGTCTCTTTATCAATTATCTGAATGTGGGGATTGCGGGCACCTTCAGTAAGTTTGCAGACAACACCAAATTGGGTGGGAGTGGTAGGAAGGCCGTACAGAGGGATCTGGACCAGCTGGATTGATGGGCAGAGGCCAGTTGTATGAAGTTCAACAAGGTGAAGTGCCGGGTCCTGCACTTGGGTCACAACAACCCTATGCAAGAGTACAAATCTGGGGAAAAGTGGCTGGAAAGCTGCCTTGTGAAAAAGGGCCTGGGGATGTTGATTGACAGCCGTCTGAATGTGAGCCAGCAGTGTGCCCAGGTGGCTAAAAAGGCCAAGAGCATCCTGGCTTGTGACAGGAATAGTGTGGCCACTAGAGAGGTGATTGTGCCACTGTACTCACCACTAGTGAGGCTCCACCTTGAATACTGTGTTCAGTTTTTGGCTTCTCACTGTAGGAAAGACATTGAGGTACAAGAGAGAGTGCAGAGGAGGGCGATGAAGCTGGTGAGGGGTCTGAAGCACATGTCTTATGAGGAGCGGTTGAGAGATCTAGGGCTGTTTAACCTGTTAGAAAAGGAGGCTGGGGGGAGACCTTATCACTCTCTGCAACTACCTGAAAGGAGCTTGTAGCATGGAGGGTGTTGATCTCTTCTCCCAAGTAGTAAGTGATAGGACAAGAGGAAATGGCCTCAAGTTGTGCCAGGCAAGGTTACTGTATACTAGCATAAACAAGATTGTATTTTTGAAGTCTGAAGCTGCAAAACCACTCCGAAGTGTCAAAGTGATTTTTTCTGTTTCTCTAAACTTCTTTGCATTCCTTAAAACATAAGCACTAAAAACCCTAGAGGTAAGTTCACTAAAAGGATGTCAAAGGCTTTCAGAAAGCAGATTTCTGATTTTTTTCTTTTTCCCTGTACATTTCTACATACTTCAATTTGAGGGAGAAAAAGTTTCCATTCAGGTGTTTTATTGTAGAAGTACCTAATATGGACAGTACTTTTAAATTGTTCCAAATCCATTTTGCGATCATATACTTGCGGTGTCTTATGGAATAACTGAATTATGTAAAGCAGATAGACAGTGTTTTTATCTGGTTTACATAATTCAGTTATTTCATTCTTGGGTATTTAATTCTTGTCCCTGAAAGGATATATAAGGATGAAACAGTTGTAAAATTGTAAGAAAATGTTGTATGGTTTAGGTAGAGCTCCTTATTTTAATCTTAATTTCCCCTTTTTGCCACAGACATGCTAAGGTGATGCTGGGGTGAATGAATTTATGCTTGTTAAATGCCTATCAATCTAAAGAGAAACCTGAGAACTTCTAAAATCTAAATAGGGCTGTATCAAGAACCCTATTTATATCTATCGTGGTTATTCAATCAGATAATATTCTGTTCATTCCCTTTCAAAATTTGCCTTGGAAACTCATACTCATTGAAGTAGTTGTCCTATGGATTGCCCTACCTCTGGTTCCAGTGTGGATTTTGTCAAATTATGTTCTAAATTAATGTTTTTACCACTACTCTTTCTATATTCTATGGTTGAAATTAATTTGGTTTTATGATTAAGAAATTAACTTGCATTAAAGCAAACTCTTTGTAACTACAGACAGCAGGCTTTGAGCTGCTCTTGCCCTAAACTGTGATAACTACAAAAAAAAAAAACAAAACCACTTAGTGTTGTAGTTGGAAAACAAACAAACAAACAAAAAACACATCAGAAAAAAACCCCTGTCCTTATTCCCAAAAACTCAGCCTCTCTTTAAAGTACTTAAAGTACTCTCTTCAAAGTACTACAGGAAATCATAATTTAGTTTAGGTATACCAGACAATTTGGAAGTATTTGAAAGCAGATTACTGATCCAGACCACTTAAAAATAGTCCTTTGGATGACAGACAGTACAAACAGTTCAAATACATTAGTAGTGTTTAATTTAGCTGTTGGCATAAATTAAGCTATTTTAAGATAAAACAGGTATTTATTTTATTACAGTTCCTCACACACTGTGGTATCTTGTTGGTGAAAGAACTTCTCAAGTAGTATTTTATTTTAAAAGCTTCAGCTGAAAAGGCAATACCTGATGTTTTGATCATGTCCAAAGAGCCCAGAAAAAGTGAAGAGAAAATTGGCATGTCACATTTGAACATACCATAGTCTGGAGTAACTTTGTAGTGATGTAACTTGTGGCGTAGACATAGCTTTATTTCTGCCCTGAGGGGCTGCAAAATTACCTAAAATTTGATGGTTTTCACAGAGGAGATAATAATGTTGGCATCTTAGACAAACTGCAAGAAAAGTAATTGTATTGGAGTGACTGAGTGATCTAACCAAACTTAACTGCAACACATTTCTGATAACTTGCTGAGGAAGACTGACTAACCAGATCAAAAGTAATACATTCAGAAGAGAGTAGCTGTAGATAATAAAGGAAAAAGGTGTTAGTGTTTCAAGATATCTCAGAAAGTGTTTACATTATCGAAGTCATTATTTTGAGAAAACAAAGACTTCAGTTATGTTTAGTCGATAATGTGAATATACTCCATTTATATGTATGTTGAGAGATCACTGTGTTCTCCTTTATGGGGAGAAGCTCTCAAAATTTTAAAGTTACTTTTTTATCTTGAAACAGTGTTGGTGTGTAGGAAAACAGCAGTGCTGAATGATGTGAATGCACTCCACAAATCTCTGTGAAACACCTTGATAAAATGCTGTTCAAACTTTACAAAGCAAAGGCATTGATGAGAAGGAAGTTTGAAAACTAATGTAGAGTACTTAAAAAAAAATCCTTAGTTGGGAATGTATTTTTTCCAGTTAATTTCTTTTCCCTTGTTTCAGCTAAGTCTTTTGTGTCTGCACTGAGGCTTAGAAATCAGTCTTCATGTCACTGCTTAACCAAGAATGACCAATGGGAGTACAAAATACCAAAGTAATCAAAGAATTGCTGAGGACAACTCAATGATAATGATAGTCACATAGTCTCAGTAGATGTCATTACACTTGATCCTGAGGTTTGCAGTAATTCAGAGATGTGGGGTTTTGTTTGTTTGGTTTGGTTTGTTTGTTTTTTTAAGGTAGCATAAATATTCTGTCAGGCTTGGAGCAACTAATTAGGGAACAAAGAAAAGGGGCTTTTAATGGTTTTTTGAATTTAGTCCTTTGAGGACTGGGGTAGGGAGCAATTAGGCAATCTGGACATCCATAAATCCATGGGTCAGGATGGGATGCACACGTGGTGCTGAGGGAGCTGGCTGAGGTCATTGCTGGACCACTCTCCATCATCTTTGCCAAGTCTTGGGAAATGGGAGAGGTGCCTGAGGACTGGAGGAAAGCAGATGTCACTCCAGCCTTCAAAAAGGGCAAGAAAGAGGACCCAGGTAACTATAGACTGGTCAGCCTCACCTCCATCCCTGGGAAACTGATGGAATGACTTATCCTTGGTGCCATCTCAAGGCATGTCAGGGATAAGAGGGTCATTAGGGGCAGTCAGCATGGCTTCACCAAGGGGAGGTCGTGCTTGACCAGCCTCATTGACTTTTATGAGGACATAACAAGATGGATGGATGATGGCAGAGCAGTGGATGTCGTCTATCTTGACTTCAGTAAGGCATTTGACACAGTCTCCCAGAGCATCCTTACAGCTAAACTAAGGGATTGTGGTGTGGATGACCAAGTAGTGAGGCGGACTGCAAACTGGCTGAAGGAAAGAAACCAGAGAGTCTTGGTCAATGGGGTGGAGTCTAGTTGGAGGCCTGTATCTAGTGGAATGCCTCAAGGGGTCAGTACTGGGGCCTGTGTTATTCAATATATTCATCAACGATTTGGACGAGGGAATAGAGTGTACTATCAGCAAGTTTGCTGATGACAGGAAGCTGGGAGGAGTGGCTGACACACCAGAAGGCTGTGCTGCCATCCAGTGAGACCTGGACAGGCTGGAGAGTTGGGTGGGGAAAAATTTAATGAAATATAACAAGGGAAAGTGTAGAGTATTGCATCTGGGTAGCAACAACCCCAGGTTCCAGTGTAAGTTGGGGAATGACCGATTAGAGAGCAGCGTATGGGAAAGGGACCTGGGGGTCCTGGTGGACAGCAGGATGACCATGAGCCAGCACTGTGCCCTTGTGGCCAGGAAGGCCAATGGGGTGTATTACAAGGGGGGTGGTTAGTAGGTCCAGAGAGGTTCTCCTTCCCCTCTACTCCGCCCTGGTGAGACCCCATCTGGAATATTGTGTCGAGTTCTGGGCCCCTCAGGTCAAGAAGGACAGGGAACTGCTGGAGAGAGTCCAGGGCAGGGCAACAAAGATGATGGAGTGGAGCATCTCCCTTATGAGGAAAGGCTGAGGGAGCTGGGTCTCTTGAGCTTGGAGGTAGTCTCCTCTTGGAGGAGTCTCCTCTTGGAGACTGAGGGGTGACCTTATTAAATTTTACAAATATGTAAAGGGTGAGTGTTATGAGGATGGAGCCAGGCTCCTCTCGGTGTCAGCCAATGGTAGGACAAGAGGTAGTGGGTTCAAACTGGAACACAAGAGGTTCCACTTAAATTTGAGAAGAAACTTCTCAGTGAGGGTAACAGAGCACTGGAACAGGCTGACCAGGGAGGTTGTGGAGTGTCCTGCTCTGGAGACATTCAAAACCTGCCTGGACGCCTTCCTGTGTAACCTCATCTAGGTGTTCTTGCTCTGGCAGGGGGATCGGACTAGATGATCTTTCAAGGTCCCTTCTAATCCCTAACATTCTGTGATTTGTTAATTAATTCACAGTTGCAGTTTTGCTTGACTACAGTCAACAGTCAGCTTATTCAGTTCATCAGATTCTTGCCTTCATAACTCATAATGGAGGGCACTAAAAAACTAAATGCAGTTATAAGAGTTTCTGATCTACGTGTTCAGGTGCATTCATACACGTTTGTTATGGGCACTAAATTATGTAAGTATTGTTCTGTATAGCAAATAGTTGTGTTTTTTCCTTCTTTCTGTATGACCTGTTAATAGACTGCAGTAGTATCCACTCTGCTTTCATTTTTCTTAGCTAAAAGTCAAACCTTTTTTAAGGTTATAATCTAGGCATATGTGAGAAACCCCTATAGACTTGTTTTGGATTAGCTGGTAAGCGTATCTGAGTCTTTCCAAAGCTAGTCAGAGAAACTGACTTATTTCCTAAAATCAGCATAGCGATGTTCGTATGCTAGTGTGCTGATATGGTTATTACTTGAGTGTTGCTGTTTTCTTTCAGAGCCATATGGAAAAAAGTTCACAGTGCCTTCTGTTGGAACATATGTGCAGTTTAAGTGTACTCCCACCATTGTAGCTAGTCTCTGTGCCTCTTCAGTTTGGGGCAGCTTACCTGGATGGGATGTTTTAGCCATTTTGTTCCATAGCATACTATTACATGTTGAAGTTTGAAAGTCTAACTTTTGGACTCCCACCATTCAACTGTACCTGCATGTCAACTGAAGTATGGTATCCTAATATCACATCTTTGTTTTTCAAAGGTATATCACACTAATAGTTTACAATCAATCCTCATTAAATCCCTTTATACGCAAACTACTTGCTGTACTGCAAGGCACAAGGAAAAGCAGTTATTCTGTTTTTGATAGCATTCCAGTTATGGAATGCTACTGAAGTTTGAATAGCAACTCAGGAGCCTTGGAAGTTTAAAAATATATCCAATCTGGTGAAAACCCAGGTTTTTGTAAGTGAGCTGTCTGTTTGGGAGGTCTAAATAAATGGAGTTTTATGGCACTTTGCTTCCCAGTAATATGGTAACTATGAGGTTTTACAGGCAAATTTAATAATAAAATGTTACATCTCATTTTTTTGGTCATGTTTGAGCTTCAAAAATGTAGGCTAAGGTTCTCCTTGAAACAGGGCATTTCAGATTAATGCATCCATTTCTTCTGTTGTAGAGAAATACGTGCCTTTCAGTGAAAGAACTTAATCTTAGAACCAGAGAAGGAGACTGCTTCATGGGAGGAATAAGAAGCAAGAGGGTATGCAAGTTGGGGGAACTAATTTAATTTGTGTATATTATGGTATCCTTAATTTGTTACAATAAATACTGTACCAATTTGTTGTACATTTTTGTATATAGAGGATTCTAAATGTAAAGCCTACAGGGCGAGTGCACTGGATTGAAACCCATTTGGAAGGGTATATTTTGCTTGTTACACGTCTTCTGTGCCATGAGTGTGGTGTACACTTTTTCTACAGTAATCTGGAGTGTTAAAAGTTTTTGTTGTTTTTTTTTTTTTTTCCCTGATATTAAATTGTAAGTAAATGAACCTTCTGTGGACTTCTCAGGACTGTTGGAACTTGATTTTAGTTGAGGAGATTCTTTATCCTTTACAAATAAAAAGTTGAACTACTACCGTTTATGTTGAGACTTTTTAAAATGGAATTAACATGTTTTTAAACACTGTTTACAGTGTTCCTAGCATTTAGCATGATACTTCAACACTATGGATTTTAAGGATACTAGCATAACCTTGTAAAATGCAGTACTGCAATATCTTCTTGCTGTTAAGACTACTGATTACAATTACTGAGTCAATTTTTTGTGAGGTCCATCTTCAGGTTGTATGGACAGATGTTCACCGACTTCATGGTGCTACTGGTGTAGTCCATGTGGTGTCTGTCTTCAGGCCTATGGTGAAGCAGATATAAGGCTTTGGGAAGCCTTTTTTACTTTTGTACTCTTTGAACAATCTAGGTCAAATACTAAATTTGCTGTAACTCTAAAATGAAAAAGAGACATCAGAAGCAGCTGTTACTATGAAATGAGTGGTAATTTTCACATGAATGTAGTTGTCATCCAGTGTTTACATTTATTTTTTTAGGTAGTTCCATAACAATTAATGGAACAAGCTTTAAGACCTGGAAGACCTAATTTTTAAAAAAATATGCGGTTTCCACAGGAATCTTAAAAATGCAGACAAAATATTCAAATTCCAGTTCATTAAAATTACTGTGTAAATATATTGCTGATTATGTGTATATATATATATATTATCAAGGCATAAACTTGCTATAGCAGTACTGTGGGCCCTGGCTATGTTTCTTGAAATTTCATGTGTTATGGGCTATGGGGAAAGAGGTGTTATCTTTCCTGATTCTTTAGTCCTCTCTTGGTGTTTGAACAAAACTGGAATGCCTTATCTGTCTTTGAGTTTATTATTAATATCTCTTTGGTGATGGGGTGGGGAGGGGATGCACTGTAGATTTTTTTTAACCATGTACTATCCAATGTTGTATTGAAAACTAATTACTTGCCCGAGTAACAACTCAGATGAGGCCTGAAGTAATTAATAGCAAATCAGCCTTCCAAGGTAATTTCTATCTACATTTGCCCATGTGCTGCACACAACTCGGAAATATATTGTACTTACAATAAATGCAAGTCTTTATTTTGCTGCTTCTTTTGTGTCAAACTTTTTTTGCCCATATTTAAAGACAAAATGGAAATGAAAGCACTGATTCTTGGAGAAGCTTAACTGGGGAATCTAGAGACATAGTGAAGAAAAACTGTGACACAGGCTGCAGGTGAGAGAACAAAAATTAATGGAAAGCAGAGCAGGTTTCTTCTGTATATAAATATGTATAATCATTGTTAAAACTAAACATAATTGCAATCTTTCTTTAGATTTAAATTTTTCTAGTAGTGCCACATGTTGGCCCTAGCAGTAGAGACTGTCTTCCTGGCATCCTAAAATTAGTTGCTTTCATTTTGTAGAATCTTTCTAAGCGTAGAACTGAGTACGTCCTGATGAGCTCTATGCTTGCTAAGCATAGTTTCTTGAACTCAAGTTGTTAGAAACACTGGAAAAGCACACACTCAGTCTGTAAGCCTTTGTGCCTCCTGCAAGTAAATCTTGAGATTGTCCTGGAGGAAAACCAAAATACAACAGGTTACTTAAATTGCTTTGCAAATTTTCTGGGGAAAAAACCCGAATTTTCAAAAAAATTATGTGAGCTTCTTGAATTTGTGTCTCCAAAATTATGAGGATCTCTTTTATAGGATAAGCATCTATAATGCAGTCGCACAACTGGTAGTAACTTGTGACCGTTTTATTTTCTGGTATGACAGATACTGCATGATCCATGGTCTGAACTTCCTTGGTCTTGTCCAGGACATACCTACTTTCAATAGCTGAATTCTCATTGCTTTTGCAAACACACAATTAGTAAAAAATAATGCGTGTTGTATGTGCCTTGGTCTTAACACCTGGAAATCTGCTCTGAATTTTGCACATCCCCTGTTGATATGTGCAACACTAGCAGTAGCATTTCCAGATGTGGCTGAAAAGCTGTTCTTATGGTAGCCTAAGGTTCCTTTAAAAATTTTGGAAAGAGTATGCCACCTCAGAGGCCAGTAACTGAACTGTGTGTAGATGGAACTAAAGTTTATATCAAGTGTTTGTATGAGGTGTACTTAACACTTCACAATTCGATGTAAAACACAAGGTTAAAAAGATGAAGTCAGTGAACTACAAAATGTATAACTAAGTAGCCATGCATGGGAAGTTTTATTCCCATTTGAGTCAAGATGTTAATAGGCTAGTAAAGAAAGGGAGCTGATCTGCTGAAATAAAGCTTCTTAAAGATATGAGAGAGCCCAAGTTTTAATAGGAAGTAAGCTGGGAGGAAGGCTAGATTTCTTCAATAACTTGAATTTCTGGAGACAGAAAGGGTATGTAGAGAAACAACTGAGAAAACTGAAAGAAAAAAGATTGTTAAAAGATACCTTTACAGATCTTACAATATTAAAGCTATCATGGTATATCTGTTATTGTTTCTTTAGTGTTTTGTGACTTTTTGTCTTCATTAGTGTAATTTGATACACAGCATGTACAAGAATATATAGTTCCTGATCAAGTCTGAATGTATTAATTCAGTGCATTGATAGGATAATGGAGTATACACCCTCAGATACTATGAATATGTCTGAGAATGAGAAATCTGTGGCTCAGAAAATGCAGAAAGTATTTAATTTTTCTTGTTCACCAGTAAGAGCCAGGAAAGGACTCTAATACATATGTCAACTAAAAGACCCAGGTCTCAAAAGACCTGATGTGACTGGACTGCCGAACAGTTTTAGAATAGACTGCTATGCTAAGAACTTCTTGTGTTATGGTACTGTTGTCATTCCTTAAAAGAATGAATCATGTCTGCAATTGTGAACCTAAAGATATGTAAATTCTTTCAGTTTTAGGTCGGTCTGCTCATATAACAAAGATAAGAGTGACTTGCAAAAAACCTAGTCATGAACTACAGACACTACTGACCTTGCAGCTTTAGGCATTTTGAAGCCAGCACAATTAGTTGTCTTGTTCTAACACATCTCAAGACTGTTGGATAAAGTGCCCTTTAGCTGAATGTTGCTCATTATACTCTAAAAGTATTATGCAATATGCAAGTACGTAACCAGTTGGCTCTTTAGGACTGCCCTGAGTAATGATAAGATTTTTTTTTTCCTTGCTGGCATGCTGGCTTTATTCCAGCATCCAGACTTGTGCAACTCTGTAAATAAATATCGTCTCTGTGTGTTAATTTGGCTCATTTGTATGCACACCAGGTAAATCTGTTTTTGGGACAACAGCACTACTGATGATGTTGTTTCAAGTTGTTAACTGATAAACTGTTGCAGAATTGACTCAGGAGTACTGTCCTCTGAGTTTTTTATTTGATTTTTCTCTGTCTGCTGTTGCTCATGTGTTCCAAGTAGCTTGCACTCTCTTTAGCTTGCATCTTGAAGCATTCTTACTTTAAGACATAGTAAAATGAGCAGATTTCTTAAAGAGATTATCAGGCAGGATCAATAAGTTCAGGTTTTTATTAAGGTGTATATATATATATGTATATATATATATATAAAGATTAGCTTATTAAATAATGAAATATTTTGAGTGTAGTTTCCTGCTTGTTTCTTTTGGAAGAGTATGAGCCAAAAGGCACATGCTTCTGGCATAAGCCCTTTGGATGCTTCTAGCATTATGCTTTGCACAATATACGATATGTATAATGTTTTTATAAATGGTGGGGACACAGGAATCAAATGTCCATTAAGTTCACTGATGATACTAAACTAGCTGTGTACTCCCTCGGGGATAGAGATGCCTTACAGAGAGATTATGGATAGAGTATAGAGCTGGGCAATAACTAATTTTATGAAATTTAACAAGAGCAAGTGCTGGCTTGTGCACCTGGGTCAGGGTAATCCTGATTATACATACAAGTTGGGGGATGAGAGGCTGGAGAGCAACCCAGTAGATAAACATCTGGGGTTTTGGGTTGATGGCAAGTTAAATATCAGTTAGCAATGTACCCTGGCAGCCAAATGGGTGAACTGTGTCCTGGGGTGCATCAAGCACACCATAGCTAGTGATTGAGGGAGGTCATTGTCCCTGTCTACCTCACCGTGATGGGTACAGCCCTACCTCAAGTAATGTGTGTGGTTTTGGGCACCTCAATATAAGAAGTACAGCGAAATATTAGAGTGTGTGTAGAGAAGGGTGACCAAGATTGCAAAAGGGCAAGACTTAAATGAATGTCTGAGGTTGCTTGGTTTGTTCAGCTTAGAGAAGGCTGAGGGGTGACCTCATTGCAATCTACAACTTCCTCAAGGAAGGCAGCAGAGGAGGAGATATGGATCTCTGGTGACCAGTGGTAGTGTTATCCCAAAATCAGGGTTCTTTACCTGGTGTGCAAGCAGCCGAGTATACACAGAGAGCCAAAATATCATTTTATTATGAGATTAAACAGTGTCGGTGCTAGGTCATAAAAACCCAAAGCTATCACACCTTCTTCACATTACCTACATCATTTACACTTTTGATTTTGGTTAATACATCCCAATGTTTCCACTCCCCTTTCCAGAATTGGTTAGTAATTTACATATGGTTACACAATCATTTTCTTGCACCATGCATGCTCATGGGTTGGGGTCTTCACTTGAGCAGGGGTCTTCATTCCTGTGGGTGTGATTTTTAGTATTATAATGAGCAAAGTTAACCTAAAGGGCGCTCTGTCTGACAGTCTCAAGATATATGTTAAACAAACTCAGCTAATTACATGTGTTCCAGGATGCTCAAACTGCAAGGACAGGAGCTCCTGATAAGGAGTTCTTCAAATCACTCTTATAGTTGTTTAAGGAGCAGGCTGACCAGTTACTGGTCCACTGCTTGCATATCCTTAGGTTAGCAATTGTTGCCAGGATTTATGTATCCTTAGGTCAGTAACTGCTGACAGAAGTCATTCTTTTAATTGGTAAGGACTACAATAGGACACGAGGAAATGAATAAAGCTGCATCATGAGAAGTTCAGATTGGCCATTAGGAAAAGGTTCTTCGCTGCAAGGGTGGTCTGTCACTGAAACAGGTTCCCCAGGGAAGAGGTCACAACACCAAGCCTGTCAGAGTTCAAGGAGCATCTGGACAATGCTCATAGTCATATGGTTTAGTTTTAAGTGGTCCTGTGAGGAGCAGGGAGTTGGACTTGATGATCCTTATGGGTCCCTTCCAACTTGAGATATTCTATGATTTGCTTCTGGTTTAGTACAATAATAGTAATAATCCCAGACATTAATGTGCTGTGCTCTGCCTTCCAGTTTCTATATGCAGTAAATTACCTCTGTAGACTTAATCTGATGCAAATGGGCACAGTACCATTTAAATCACGTTTTCCTGAGTCCTTGCATACTGTTCAGGCTTTGATTTAATGCAAAATTAAGGCTTGAGATTGCAAAGGTGTTTACTGAGAGTGAGGGAGGAGTAGGCGGAGCTGAACATAAAGCTGGGATTGAAGGTATGGACAGAAGAGGATGGAGGAACCATGACCATAGGATGGGGTGAGGAAGGCAGATGCTGCTGACTCTGGACATCTCCCCAGGAGGGGAAAGAAAAGCAGCTGGAGGAGACAATGGGAACATGGAGTGCACGAGGAGGAACAAGTGACAGGATGAAAGGAAACGGCCTCAAGTTGTGTCAGGAGAGGTTTAGGTTGGATCTTGGGAACGATTTCTTCCCGGAAGGGGTTGTCGGGCATTGGAACAGGCTGCCCAGAGAAGTGGTTGAGTCACCATCCCTGGAGGGGTTTAACAAATGCAGAGATCAGTTTCTTAGGGACATGGGTTAGTGCCAGCGCTGGGTTAACAATGGTACTCAATGATCTTGAGAGTCTGTTCCAACCACAATGATTCTGTGATTCTCTATATGACAAGGGCATAGTCTGAGGTTGAATGCAAAAGTTAATGCCAAAGATATTTTTGAACTGCTATTCCAAAAAGGCACTTTATTGATCTTCCCTGAACCTCATTCAGTTTATTAGAAACAAAGATTCATTAATTATATCTTCAGAAAACCCAGTCCATAAAGATAGAGGATGAAACAATACACATACTCACCCAAAGGTTTTGTTGTTCGTGTTCTAAAGAAAAGTCATTGTCAGTTCAACAGCTATCCAACAGGATTGTGTGTTGTACAAAGAATTACTCATTTCTAACAAACAAACTCTTTATTCTTTTCACAGCTTTTTCTTAAAAATCTGGCAAAAAGGCTTGTAAGTAAGGTAAATGGTATCATGGATTACTTAATTCAAAAGCCTATATGCCACAAATGTTTTGAAATATGGAGATTCCACTGAGGAAGTGCACTATATTTGTACTGATCTTGTTCTCTTGAACTTGCCTTGGTCACTGTCCAAGTAAAGATGCATGGCTAGGTGGATTTCTATTCAGACCAAATACAGGTATACTGATACTGTGCTCTGATAGAGGCGTCTCCTCTTTCTAAACACAGAGAACATCATTTTTTTAAGATGTACATTAAACCTACTGATCAAAGCAGGAACAAGTGTACTGACATTGTTGTGATGTTTCTCCAAGTTAGTCTTGCTCATGGAATCATAGAATAGTTTGGGTTGGAAGGGACCTTCAGAGGTCATCCTGTCCAGCCCAAATAACAGGGACATCTTCAACTAGTTCAGGTTGCTCAGGCCCCATCCAGCCTGGCCTGGAATGTCTCCAGGGATGACCATCTGAGAGAGGTGCATCTACCACCTCTCTCGGCAACCTGTTCTAGTATTTTACCATCCTCCTTGTACAAAATGTCTTCCTCATGTCTAACCTTAATCTCCTCTCTTCTAGTTTAAAACCATTACCCCTTGTCCTGTCATAGCACACCCGTATAAAAAGTCTGTCAGCACTCTTATAGGCTCCTTTTGAGTACTGAAAGACTGCAATAAGGTCTCCCCGGAGCTTTCTCTTCTTGGGCCTGCACTCTTCCAGCCTGAAGTAGCCTTCCAAGTATGCAGATTATTTAGGTAAGTTGAAAAATGTAGTTCAAAACTTAACTATCCTTTCTAGTAGAGTGGTTTTTAATTTTGTTTTTCCTGATGTGTAACCTAAATGTACTTTTTAGTAATTTTAAGCCTATAACACTTAAGCTGTCGTGAATGGCAGAAAGAGCTTGGTTCTATTGCAGGTCTGCCAATTGTTTTTAGATCACTGTATGTCCCTTCAGTCTTGGCTAAACAAAGCACCCTCCATTTTTTTCGTAGTGCTCTTATGGTGTAGATATGTAATACCTTTAATTCTGGAAATGAACTGGCTGATTCACACGCTCCATGAACTGCAGTGTCAAGAGGACTGTGGATGGCGTTTATGGGATGACAGATATGGAAAGTATGTGTGAGACATCCTTGTACATGGCCCACCTATCCCTATCACTGCAAAACATCACTGCCTTTTTAAAAAAAAATACTGAAAGAACTTACAGAGGATCAGTTGTCTGCACACTTATCTCTCTGTGTGGTTGCTAGCACAATGTAGAAGTTTCAATCTACCCCAGTAGTGTTGAAGTGAAAGTTTTTGATTAAAGTTTGCTTAAGCTTACTATATTATATATAATCTTGAAACTTCTATATGCATGTTGTATTTAGGTATCTGGCAATGCTGGACCATGCAAAGAAACCAAGCCAGGAGTAAGCCATCTTAAATACTGAAAGGAGCTTATCTGCATCAGCTCAGTACTCTTTTGGGCTGTTTAACATGCCTATTTCTTATCCAAGTCAACTTATTTGGTTGGACCAGATATTTGTGAAGTGCTGTTTTATGCCATGTAGATTTAGTTCTCAGCAGTAGTTACACCTGCTTTTTCCTACTGAAGCAACACTTGCCCTTAATAATTTATGCATCTTACCTGAGTGCAGCATGAATGTTTGATTTTTTTTTTTCTGCTTTTACAGATGTCAAAATAACAGTTGAGGCTTCCCCTTAGGTACAATTTTCTCCTATATGACGTGGAAGGGTATGAACTGAAGTCCTGTTGCTGTCCTGAGCTGTTAGCTCAGTGATTGGAGACTTACATGTAACATCAGTGATTTGCATTCAGTTCATTTTCTGAACTTTACATAAGAAATATGAAATAAACACCTTTTTCCTTCATCTCCTACCCATATCAAAGATAAGAACTTACATTTTCAGTTTTAGT
This sequence comes from Streptopelia decaocto, assembly GCF_964273445.1. Lineage (NCBI taxonomy): Eukaryota > Metazoa > Chordata > Aves > Columbiformes > Columbidae > Streptopelia > Streptopelia decaocto. The sequence continues at coordinate 41,755,215 of NC_138657.1, forward strand.
GCTCTAAATAAGTTTTATTGATTTAGGGCCTTAGATTTTGTAGCAGCATCAGAACTATTTGATACTAGAAAGTAAACATGCAGAAAATAGGGTTCTAAATAAAATATTAATAACTACACATCTGTTCTACATCTGCAAGCAGGATGGAGGTTCTAGAGACTGTTCAGTCTGCCTAGGAACTGACAGCATTCATATTCCCAGAGGTGCTATGGGAGCAGGGCTAATTAGCCTGAGCAGCTGTGGTGCTTCTGGCTCTGATGTTATGTGGTCTCTACGAACATAATACAGAAATAGCTTAGCTCCAGTGTGCAATATTGATGTAACTGAAGTGTTTATAGTCTTCTGGATATAAATAGCAGAGAGTGATTAGGATTTTAATTGATTACCTTGGCAACTCTAGGTGTCCTTCAGAAAAACCCTTATGTCCACTTGTGTTGATGTAAGTTCCGAGAAAAAGAAAGCTGAAGTAGGATATATGAAAAACTTGCTAAAACATGTTGTTCTTTGGTTTGCTCTTTGAATACAAACTGTGTTCTTGGTGCAGATATGTCTGTCTTCAGTACCTGTGGAATGGAAATATTTTCCTCGATTTAAAACACTGTAGATGCTGTTCTGCCCATGTGCATGGCTAGAAACTACAACTCAAATAAGAAAGAAAATTGTTTGTAATGTTTCCAATTAAAAAATGAAAATAAAAAATTCCCATGTTGGATTCAGTTTTGACTTCTTTCTAAAATCATGGTAGGGCAAAATTCTGTTTAAAAAATTGTTGCCATTTGGCCCTGGGCAGTGGCGAAAACAGCAAACAGCCACTCTCTGTTGCCTTTCTGTCCCTGGGGACAAGGAAGGAAAAAGGAGGAAAGACTCGTGGGTTGAAATTAAAACAGATTTAATAAAAAAATAATAAAATAAGAGTGAATAATAATGTATCATAAAAGATACCAAGCTATTCAAATATACAGAGCAATGCTTGCTGGCTGGAATGTGTACTTCCAGCCATGAACACCAAAGGGTGGACACTGCAAACACGACGAGCCCAGTATGATGTGGAGATGGAAGTCGGGCATGGAGAAGTTACTGGAATCAGGCCCCAGGAACAGGAGCAGGACCCCTCATGGACGGCAGCTGTCGAGAGAAGAGGGCAGTCCCTGGTGACCTCCCATTTATATATGGAGCATGATGTTCGTGTTATGGAATACTCCTGTTGACCAGCTTAGTTCAGTTGTCCAGAATCTGCTCCTTCCAGCTGCTATCTTGCATCTGGAGCTGGGCAGTTAGAACATCCTTCATCCCCTTGTCAACAGTTATCATATCAATGGGTTTTTACATTCTTTCATACCCAATCCCAAACACTGGAAAACTACTTGAAGAAAATATTAACTTTATCCCAGGGTGCTGTCTTATTCCGGAACTAAATCCAAAAAAAAGCACCATGCTAGCTACCAAGAAGATGTATTAACTGTGTGGAAAATTACCTCAATTCAGCCAAACCAGCACAAAAATGCAAGTTGCAAATGTTTGGTTTGGGCGTCTTTTCCCCCCGATTCATAATGTAGGAGTTTAATCAAACAGTTCTTCCAGAAAACAGAAATTTTAGGATTGAAGATTTAGGCAATCTAGCCAGGTAATGTTGCAGTTGTCACTGTTCTGTCACCTCAGCTGTGCTTTTGGGTGCATGATATGTTGAGAGTCACTGCTGTAAAGTAACTGTTTGACATTCCCTATGCCGAAGTGTGAGACTTGCCTTGAAAGAAATTTTAGAGTAAAATCCCATTGAAACATTTAGGATGTTTCTTTAGAAAAGAAACATTTGTTTCTTTTTTCACAACAAACACAGGTTCAATTTTGGTCAGCATACATGCCATTCTCCAGTGAGCAAAAGCAAGAGAAGGCTACTGTGAATATTTTATTTAGCAAATTTAAATCTACAGTTTCTAAAAATCTATTTCTAGTTAAATTGTGATGTTATAATAGTTGGTATTTTCAGGATTTCAATTGGAATATTTGGTTTGGAGGATATTTTTCATTTAATGTATCAGACTGACAGTGGACTACAGTCTTGTATGTAGAGCAAGCAATATAAACTTGCCTATGCCTCAGACTGAAGTTGCAACTCTTAACAGTGAAAGGGAGCACATGCTTTGTACATTCTTAGCCCTAGACCAGCAAGACCATTTTGTGCTTATAACAGACTGACCTATTTTGACCATTGTTGCTTGTGCCAACGATGTCCTTTGCACCCTTCAAAATCGTCTCTTGTTGAGAAGTATCCTAGAAATTTGCATGGCAGATTTTTTCAGGAACTCTGTGTCCATGTACTGAAATACAACATTGCCTTAAAAAAATCTGCAGCAAGGCCGTTTCCCCTCCATAGACATGAATGAGGAATTAGTCAGCTGATCGGAGCCAGCCCAGCGAGAGCCAGAGCCGGCAAGGTTCAGCTGACCACGAGGTTCAGCAGAGATTAGGAAGCTCAGAGGGAAACGTACAGGGACAGCATGGTTCCCGGCATGTCCCGATCCCTGAAGCCCTGGCAGCCATTGCGAGAGAGCGGCTGACCCCATGGTGACGGTGACCACACCCCCTCCCCTTGCCTTGAAAAAGCCTTTAGGAGGGCAGCGACTAGTCGCTGCCCACCAGGTGCAGAGAGGAGCACACAGCTTGTGTAGCGGGTGAGTCCCACCCACACTGTGCTGCAGCAGCGGGTGTGGTAGCTTGCGCAGCAGGGTGCAGAGAGCACTTGTTGTTTGTCAGTCCCTCTAACTTATTGCCAGTGTCCCAGACTGCTGATGACCACGGTCGCCTCGATAAGGAGAGCTTGTCTCAAAAATACTGTGGCAACGCAGACTGAGGTTCTGTCCCGAAGGGTGGCTGTTCAGGTCTCTGGCTGCAGGGAGTGCCAGAGCCTGCTGCTGTCGGGGAAGGGAGGCCAGCACTCCACCTGTGTGAGGTGTGAGCAGGTGCAAGATCTGCTCGACACGGTTGTGAAACTTAAGGAGGAGGTTGAGACGCTGAGGACCATCAGGGAGTGCGAAAGGGAGATCGACTGGTGGAGTAACACCCTGACGTGCCAGTCGGAAAGGCCCCAGGGAGGTACCTCCCAAAAGGAGGTGGACCTCCTGCGCACTTGGACAGAGGCGGAAGTCATGAGACAGCCCCACCCTTGTCACTCTCGGGTAGAGGTAGGGGACCTAAAAGACGACGAGGGTTGGAAGCGTATTCCACTTCAGCATCACGGGCAGCCCCCCTCCCTGCCTGCTTTGCTTCCCCAGGTGCCCCTCTGTAATAGGTTTGAGGCCCTGGATCTTGAAGAGGAGGTAGGTGAGGAGGTGGTGCCAAGCCTACCTACAAGATCACATAGGAAGAGGCAGTTGACTTCACAACTTAAGACTGCCTCTGATAAGAAAGAAAGAAGGGTGATTGTAATAGGAAATTCCCTTCTGAAAGGAACAGAGGGCCCAATATGCAGAGTTGACCCTCATCTTAGGGAAGTTTGCAGTTTACCTGGAGCCCGGATCAAGGATATCACTAGAGAGCTCCCCAAACTGGTGCACCCAACAGACTACTACCTGCTGCTGGTCTTCCAGACAGATGGGGAGGAAGCTGCTTCCTGTAGTCTGAGGGAAATGAAGAATTATTTCAAGGTCTTGGGAAGGATGGTGAAAGACTCAGGGGCTCAAGTGATCTTCTCTTCACTCCTTCCATCTTCAAGTGACAATGAGGGATGGAATAGGAAAATTCAGTCTCTAAATGGTTGGCTCCAAGACTGGTGCTACAGGCAGGACTTTGGATTTTTTGATAATGGCTGGTTTTATAAGACTCCAGTCTGGACAGTGTTACGCGGGAAAGGTTTATCTCACAGGGGCAAAAGGATGCTGGGGCAGGAATTAGCTGGGCTCATTTGGAGAGCTTTAAACTAGGCTCGAAGGGGGATGGGATTGTAGCTGGGCTTGTCCCAGTCGGGCAGCATTCTAAAACTGATGAGATCCAGGTGGCCTCCTGTGCCCCTAGAGAGAGGGTCTGGTTGAAGCAGTAAAGGTTGAGGGCTGCCTGGGTTGCAGTGACCACGAGATGGTGGAGTTCAGCATCTTGTGTGGCAGGAACAGAATAGCAAGTAGAATTGCAACCCTGGACTTTAGCAGGGCTAACTTTGGCCTTTTCAAGCAATTTCTGGGGGAAATCCCAGGGGCAAGGCTGCTTGAAGGTAAAGGGACCCAAGATAGCTGGGTGGCATTCAGAGATTGCTTCTTCCACGCTCAGGATCAGAGCATCCCCACACGCAGGAAGTCAAGGAAGGGAGCCAGGAGACCTGCGTGGTTAAATAGGGATCTGTTGGGTATGCTCAAGCAGAAGAGGAGAGTTAACAGGTCATGGAAGCAGGGCTGGCCACTTGGGAGGAATAAAAGGCTGCTGTTACAGGATGTAGGAAGGCAGCTAGGATAGCCAAGGCCTCCTGAGAATTACAGCTGGCGAGAGGGGTCAAGGACAGCAAAAAGAACTTTTTCAAATACATAGCAGATAAAACTAACACCAGAGGCAATGTAGGCCCACTGATGAATGGGGTGGGTGCCCTGGTGACAGAAGATACAGAGAAGGCAGAATTACTGAAAGCCTTCTTTGTCTCTGTCTACTCTGCTGGAGGCTGTCCTGGGGAGCCCTGTACCCCTGAGACCCGGATGAAGCCAGGTCAATGGAGGAGTTTGCTTTAGTTGATGAGGACAGGGTTAGGGAGCAATTAAATAGTCTGAACATCCATAAATCCATGGGTCCAGATGGGATGCATCCGCGGGTGCTGAGGGAGCTGGCTGAAGTCATTGCTAGACCACTCTCCATCCTCTTTGCCAAGTTTTGGGAAATGGGAGAGGTGCCCAGGGACTGGAGGAAAGCAAATGTCACTCCAGTCTTCAAAAAGGGCAGGAGGGAGGACCCAGGTAATTATAGACCGGTCAGTCTCACCTCTGTCCCTGGGAAAGTAATGGAACAGCTTATCCTTGGTGCCATCTCAAGGCACATCAGGGATAAGAGGGTTATTAGGGGCAGTCAGCATGGCTTTACTAAGGGTAAGTCACGCTTGACCAACTTCATAGCCTTTTATGAGAATGTAACAATGTGGATGGATGATGGCAGAGCGGTGGATGTGGTCTACCTTGACTTCAGTAAAGCCTTTGACACAGTCTCCCACAGCATCCTAGTTGCTAAATTGAGGAGGTGTGGTCTGGACAATAGAGTAGTGAGGTGGATTGCAAACTGGCTTAAGGAGAGAAGCCAGAGAGTGGTAGTCAATGGTGCAGAGTCTAGTTGGAGGCCAGTATCTAGTGGAGTGCCTCAGGGGTCAGTACTGGGGCCAATATTATTCAATATATTCATTAACGATTTGGACGAGGGAATTGAGTGTACTATCAGCAAGTTTGCTGGTGACACTAAGCTGGGAGGAGTGGCTGACACGCCAGAAGGCTGTACTGCCATCCAGCGGGACCTGGACAGGCTGGAGAGTTGGGCAGGGAATAACCTGATGAAATTTAACAAGAGAAAGTGTAGAGTCCTGCATCTGGGCAGGAACAACCCCAGGTTCCTGTATAGGTTGGGAAATTACATATTAGAGAGCAGTGTAGGGGGAAGGGACTTGGGGGTCCCGGTGGACAACAGGATGACCATGAGCCAGCACTGTGCCCTTGTGGCCAGGAAGGCCAATGGCATCCTCGGGTGTATTACAAGGGGGGTGGTTAGTAGTTCGAGAGAGGTCCTCCTTCCCCTCTACTCTGCCCTGGTGAGACCCCATCTAGAATATCGTGTCCAGTTCTGGGCCCCTCAGGTCAAGAAGGACAGGGAACTGCTGGAGAGACTCCAGTGTAGGGCAACAAAGATGATGAAGGCAGTGGAGCACCTCCCTTATGAAGAAAGGCTGAGGGAGTTGGGTCTCTTTAGCTTGGAGAAGAGGAGACTGAGGGGTGACCTTATTAATGTTTATAAATATATAAAGGGTGAGTGCCATGAGGATGGAGCCAGGCTCTTCTCGGTGGCAAACAATGATAGGACAAGGGGTAATGGAATCAAGCTGAAGCACAAGAGGTTGCACTTAAATTTGAGAAAAAACTTCTTCTCAGTGAGGGTGACAGAGCACTGGAACAGGCTGCCCAGGGAGGTTGTGGAGTCTCCTTTGCTGGGGACATTCAAAACCCACCTGGACATGTTCCTGTGCGACCTCACCTAGGTGTTCCTGCTCTGGCAGGGGGATTGGACTAGATGATCTTCTGAGGTCCCTTCCAATCCCAAACATACTGTGATACTGTAATCTAGTACCTAAGGTGTTATTCAATCTCAGGAGAGATCATAGGCATGAAATATGTATGCTGTAAGAACTGACATGGCAAAGTCATAGTTTTAATTACAAATACCAGCTTGAAGTTCACAAAATAAAGTACTCACTACAAAAAGACTTTCACAAGAGTGTTGGTGGTTGAGGGAAGATGAGACTTTCTCTTGCCTAATGAAGAAAGTCCTGAAATACAGAAGAAAAGTCAATGTTCAGCCTGTATGTTCTTATTGGGAGAAGTGGTATTCTGTTACCAGCAATGATGAAAACAGAAGGGCTCACAAGCTTTTATTCCAAGGATACTTTTGGATAACGTCACTCATACATCTGGCATAGTTGCGTGGTTGCAGGTATCCTATCAACACTGACAGAGCATCCATCCACTGACGTTACCAGCCAGAGACAGGTACCCACCTTGTTGGGGTTGCTGCCAAATAGTACTGAAATGTTCATTCCAAAATACACTCCCTAACACTTGCCTCTTTGCCTGAGCTGGCTGGTAGCCCAAGACACTTTTTTTTATTTGAATCCTGTCTATTGTCAGCCAGCGTGGACTTCAGCAGCAGCTCCCGAACTGATCTCTAATCAGGCAGGCTTCCTCTTCCTTATTATCCAAGAACTCAAGATATATATTTGGTTTGGGATTCTTTGTGGGTTTTTTTCCAAGTCACTTGGCCAGTATTACCCAAAAGTGGACCCCTCCAGTCAAGCCGTGAAACTGCCGTGGAGGACTTGAAGAACAACTTGGTTTTCACAGCAGGCAAGCTCTATGTGCTGGTCCTCGTAACTGAAGAGGGAAGTACCCTCCACTGGCTTAACAGCTATCAATGGAACACTGATGCAGTACTGCCAACATATTTCTTCACCTCTTATTGCAAATATATGTGCACTTTTGGTGCTTGACAAAGCAATAGAATAGTTGCACAACGTATGGGCTTTCAGACTTGGAAAGGCCCTAATTTTTTCTCTGTTACGTGTAGCTGCTACATTTTATGTGACTTGTCCTGCTGTTAGCTTCTCAAGGAAGAGAGGCTGTGTCTAGATCACTTGGAGGAATATGAAGTGGAATGAAGGGTCCTGCCTTTGGGGAGCCATGGAAAGAAGGGAAAGGTGAAACTCCTTGCATAGGTATCATTCATATGTGACATTGGGACACGCTGGATATATTAAGAAAGTGATTGCATTTTGCTGGACTATGAACAATTCCATGTCTTGCCTCCCTCCCTCCTCCTCTGCCTTCCTCTTTCAACAAATCCACCCTTTTCTGTTGTGTAACAAGTGCTGGCAAGGAGACATATATCCTTCCTATTAGATGCACTCCTGAGAAGGATGACTGTCCAGAAACAGTGTATGAACCTGCAAGCTACCAGTTGGATGGATTTGCCATTCCTCATGTGAATTACAAAGTGTGCAGCAGATCATGATAATTCTGCCAGTGCAGAGGGAAAAGCTGGTGTGTACAGAGATGCTTGAAGGCCTAGTTCATGGTCACCTGGCAGAAGTTAAGGACCCACTGTTTCTAATAGCTTTGATGATTGTACAAAACATCAGGCACAACAGCAACAGAAGTAAGATAGTGCTGCTGACAATGCTGTAGTTGTTGCCCCATGTTTGAAACAGGTTCTAGCTTATCACAAGAGACAGCCACTAGAGTTCTGATACTGATACATATTAGTGTTGTTTACAGACATAGACTTAATGTAAGTATACATTAAATAATTCTGCTGAGACTGCTGTCATTTCTTTATGTTCTTTTGATTGTGACAGCAGGCTCCCTGTGTTAGTCACCGGTTTTCTTGTCTGTGGGCTGGTCATGTGTTGCTGATGGAGTGTGAGGGATGCACTTTATTCCTAAGAGAGAAGGAACAACAAACTTTACTGATACACAACAGGGAACAAAGCTTGATGATAAATGTGACAGTGGTTTATCAAGTTGTGATGGCAAGGTACACTTATTTACTGTATAGAGAACAGGGTCAGACAAAAATTGTCAGAGAGACCCTCACGTTGAGTCATGAGGTTCAGAAATGACCTCATTGCTTTGCAAACTCCTTCTCAGATGGAAGTCTAGGTGCAGCTGGATCCAGACTTAGCCTCAGACTTGGCCAACTGTTTATGTCTAAAGGATTATATATCCACAGTCAATCCTTTATATCACTAAGCTAAGATTTCAAAGTTTAGCATGCTATTAGTCACTTACTGAGGAACTGTTGAACCAAGGAATATTTCAGCCTCAAAAAGTGTCCCTACTCAAGGGGAGAACCCGCCGTGCCACTTGCTGCCATGCAGGAAAGCTGAAAGGGCTCTGGACTGTCCACTATTTATTTCTTTATCATTGACTCATAGTCACATTTGTATACTGACTGCAGATGTTCGTTTATTCCAAATTTGTCCTGAGTCAGATATTGACCAGCACTGTGGTTAGATGGGCACATTGCCATAAATTCACACTTGGGTATTGTGTTACCTGCCTCCCCTGAATCCACTTTAAGCCAGATGCATCCATCATGACAAGATGCATCTGTCAAGTCTGCCACTGGTGGTTATTACTTGAGCAGGGTTACAGGAAAAGGTCAGGTTGGGGCAGGGGGGTGAGGAGGGGAGAAGAGTACCACACGGTGCTGGAGCTGATATATGTTCTGAAGTCTGTGACTATTTTACTAAATATTTCAGGTGGTACCACAGACCTTGTTTGTCATAACGTTAACTGTGCTGTACCAAATTGCTGTACTGTTTGCCCCTTTAAGGTTAGTGTTGCCTGCTTCTTGTTTGTGATAAAAGCCCAGAAAATGCAGTTTGCTGAATTAAACATAACACCAGGTCCAACAACTGGCTCAGGAATGTAGCCTTCTGTACCAAGAAATTTGTGGGTACAGAAGTTGAGGGGATCAGCCTGTATATCTTCATTTTTTTGTCAGTGGTTGACACAGGCCCCAAACCTGCCAACAACTGAAAACTACTCAGAGTACTTACTCTTTTTTCTGATGAAGTAATTGCAGATTCAGTAGCTACCTGTCTTGCGCTTTACTAGATGTCTCTTGAAGTTCTACTTGGTAAGAGCTCTGTTTTCTCTGCCTCCATCTTGTAGATTATAGGTTGGTGCACCATACTGGCTCAATGAGGTTTGTGTGGAAATTGAAGGTAAATGGCCGACAGAGCTTAAAACCGTACATGATAGATAAGACAGGTGCTGACGAGTTAGTAGTGAGATTAGGCTCAAAAGAGACTTGGAAAACTTAGAGCATATCTTATAAGTTTTGCCTTAGATCGTACCTTCTTCAGGTCTTAAATGTCAATTTAGTGGTCCCTCTGTGGTTTATTAGTGTAAGTATGAACGGAGATACATTGATAATCTTGTCATGTGGGAATGTTATGTGCATATAGGTGAAGTCATGTAGTTTAAACAAACCCTTGAGAATGATGTGTCAGACTGACCTAGATACAGTCACTCAGGCATGTGCAAACAGGACAGTTGTGTAAGTCATTGTCTTATACTTGGGACTGATCTTTTTCTAAGGTCTTGCATCTGAGCAATCAAGCTCATTACATAGACGTAAGCTCAAACAGGCAGCTGATAATAAAATTTTCATTTCAAATCTGGATTTGATGTGAAGGAACAATCTAGGCATGATGTTTTTATACCTCACTGCAATGTATTTAATTCCCTCTTAAGGATCTCTAATCGAGATAGATTATTCTATGTTCTCAAACACAGTGTACTGCACTACTCACAGCTCTGCCTTGCAATATTCTTACTATACATCAATACCGATGCTTATTTAAAACAAACAAACTTATCAGAGCACTCAATCATATGCTTAATTCCCACAGAGGTCAACTGGAATTAACCTATGTCTGATGTCTCTTGAGTTAGGATCTTGAAGCATTGTAAATTATAGTAATGGAATTCCAGTTTGTATGGGAAAATCAGGTAACTGTACCAGACTACTGGAAAGTCATTCCCTGTGGAAGTATGCAGGCAGACAAAGTACTTTGTTCATGTCAGTGAATTATTTATTACTTAGTAGTAATATGCAAAATTTTTCAGATCGTAGAGTTTTGGCACACTCTGAAGTGGATATATGGAGATGATCACTTGCAACGTGTGAAGAACTTGGAAACCACTTTCATACAAAGAACTTGCAAACCACTTTCATTGCATGTGTTGAACAACAGATATTCAGCAGGTTAGATGCTCCAGTGTACCAAGAAGAGGAGGATGCAATCAACAGAAATGACATTTATGTATCTAATGGCAGTATGCAATATTGAAAATTCAACTACATGCTGGGTTAAACATTATTCTTTGTTTTGTATTAAAGTAAAAATTTAATCTAGTTTCACTAGGCAATCAAATTCCTTGATGTCTTAAAAAATAAATTTATTTGCTTCAGGGTTCTTGTTGGATACGTGTCTGTGTTGAAGACAGATGTAAACCTTTAAATGTGTTTGTTAACATCTGTTCCAAGTAATCTCTATTGTTACTAACCATAAGGGGTTTTTTCAGCTTTCTTTATGATCACAAGTTGGCTTTTCCCTTTTCTGCTGGTTTGCTTTTGCTTAGAGTAACAACTTTACTTAAGGGTCAGTTTTTAAGTAAGGTATCTTTTCTGAAATGGGTAATGTATGTTCCATATTCCTGTGTAACAGAAATTAGACGGTTGAACTTGGGCTTCCTGTAGTAAAGTAGATTCTACTGAATCTCTAACCAGTTTAGTTTTATGTAAATAAATAATGAAATATGAGAATAATAAATTGTCTTTTTCATTCTGCATGAGGAATTACTTTACCAGTAATGCCTAAACACCTAAAAGTAATCTGGGGATGATGGATTCCAAAGGACACTGCAGAGCCTCCCCACAATCTGTGCAATCCTTGGGCTGGACTAAAAAAACAAGTTAGGGACCAGCTGCTGGCCAGGGAGAGATTTCTTCAACATGTCCATTTTAGATATAACTGCCAGTGTTTGGGGCAAAGAGGAGGACAAATTAATGCACCAGAATCTGATTTGCATGTCCGAGTATAATACTTTTTGGTCATAGTGGGCTGAATGTGAACAGACATGACACTTTGGGAAGCCCGAGTCAGAGCAGCTTGCAAGTAAAAAGTGTTTGCAGCAAACCGAGAGGCAGCATTTGACTTCCTGCAGTCAGAGGCCCTGAAAACAGTTTGAGTCCCTCAGCCACACAAGGGACAGCAGACTCAATGAATTTGAGCTGCTTGTCTTTTTTAGGCCACAGCAGCATCAGGAAGTAGTGGATAGCCAGGAATTAAGTCACTCGTGACTTAATCCTTCTAAAAGGAAGTTGAATCCCTACAAAGTAATGTGTAAATGTGTATACAGAGCTACACTTTTAGGACCAACAAAATGTTTGCTAATACTTAGTTTCAGTAAATTTAATGTTTAGCAAACTGTGTTTGTTACTTGGTATTGAAGGTTTGCTTGCTTGCGCCCTTTCCTTCCTTTCTTTTAATTAAGCGTGGTTCAATTCTCTATGGAAATAATGGGAATAAACTTTTTTTTTTCTTTTAACATTAAAAAAAAATCCATGATTTTCTGTTATTCTGATGTGCAATACTTCAGGGATCATCTTCAGTCATTTTCGTGGCCACCGGGTGGCAGCACTAAGAGTCAAGCCCAGTGCTCCTTGTTCCAATGGGTTCATCAGGACCTAGAGGAAGGATTAAGGAGCAACAAACCCTCTGATGAGACACAGATGCAACCGGAGAGCTCTCAATATCTCATTTTTGTTTGGAGTCTCAGTTCTCAAGCTTAAGGTAAATTCTAATTTCAGGTTTGTTGACAAATTGAGTCTCTGACAGGTTGCTACAACTTGACATCAGTGTCCAAAACCAGTGATGGTGCTAACTTTTGCTAACAGTGGCAGGAAATTAGTGTTCAGATGAAAGAAAGGACTTTTTTTGAGCTGTCAAGGAGGAAATCAAATAGGATGCAGTAATTAACAGACTAAGAGAATCAGTTTTCCAAATTCTCTCCAGAATTTGCCACAGAAGACTGGATGAGTTAATACCAGGAACAAATCTTTCAAATATATTTCAGGTATGGAGGGCAAAGAGAAAAAACCCCCTTTCATTATATTTAGATAAGATAAATTTTACTTAAAAAAAACTTACTTTTCTCAGTTGAGAACAACTGAAGTTACCTGTCTCTGAGAGATAAGGCTATTTTTATCAAATGATATATTAAAATCATGTATTCTGACTGTAGTGATTTTAGAATTATTATTAAAAATGTAACATAACTAGTCTATGCTTTTTAAGATGTACTATAAAATTTGAAATGCACAATATATCTGGATTTTTGAGAACTTTGGTGTTCAGGAGATGTTCTTATACCAGTAAAGCAGGACTTTTCTTTCTCTGAAGAAATATTTCCATATTGTAAAGAAAGTGTTTATTCTAAAATATGGCCAATATTGTTCTATCAAATGACTCATGTAATATCAATTAATGGAAAATATTTAATGATTCTTTGTTTCTTCTTTCCTCAAGCATGCCAGAGTCTTAGATAATTTTCTTCACCCTAGATTTCCCCAAGTAGAGTCTCAGGCATGAATTCCATAAATTCCACTAATTAATTTATTTGTAAGGTACAGAAGTAGAGGGCAGCTCCAGCTTGGTGACTTTGGGCGGGGGCTTCAAGTAAAGAAATCCCTGGGCAATTTATGTCCTTACAGTCTAAGTTCGCCACCCCTCACATGACAGTTTGGACCAATAGTAACATTAGGGTCTGGGATCTTCCTGTTCTTCATTTAGTCTCTTAATTTTCTCCTGGTGGGCCATTTCTTGTCTCTAGAAGTGCTGTTCCATTTCTTATATCTAAGAATGTGGCTTCTGCTGACTGTTCTAGCTCCTTTTTGGCTTGAATCAGCTCTGGCACCCTCCTTTGCCTAACTACGTAAAAAGTGTGACATATCTTGGTGAAAGTTCATAGTTTGGGGCCTCCAGCAGGAAATTAAGTTACTAATGCTAAAAGCAAGTTATGCTAAGCAAATTCTATATAAGCAGTTGTGACAACCTTGAAGCACTCCCCCCACGCTTAGCAGAACAAAGACCTTGTTATGCCTTAAACGTCTATTTTTTGTTACTTTGGGAGGAAGAGATAGATGACACCTCATCTTATCTTTCCCGAAGTTTTATGGCCATGAAGACAGACACCTTGGAAGATAAGGACAATTAACAGTGTTGCTGTGAAAGGCCTCATGGCCTAATTGGGATGATAGAGATGAACCATCTGTCTGACAACCAACTAACAGAAGAAACCACGAACCAACAGCTACCCCTGACAGGCAAGACAACTCACTTCTGGTCAATACCATGAACGTTCCCCTAGTTTGAAGACCCCAGAGCCATTTCCAGAAGAGTCTTCCTAATTAGCATGAAGAGCGAGCAGAGGGAGGAGACGAACCGCCTTCTCCTATCTCGCATGTAAATGAACTGGGTTATAAAACAACCTCACGTATGATACAGGTTGGCAGCATGTAAATCCTCAACGCGTCCTCGCCTCCAGAGGTCGTCGCAGGACTGATGTACCTGTGGAGTGGTGATATCTTACTCTCCCTCTCTATCTCTCTCTCTCTCCCTTTCTCTTTCTGATATCTCAGTTTTCCTCTTCTCTCTCTCTCTTTCTTTTTCTTAAACATAGAAAGTAATATCACTGTAAGTTCTGCTGCTAAAGTCTTGTTAAGTTTTGCATTACAGTTACTAATTGTTGCCAATCCACCGTTTTTAGAAGGGCTTTTGCTGTCAATGTATTGATAAGTTTTGTGGTATGTCCAAGTCACTGATTGCTGTAATTTGTCTACCACCATGTGCTTTTAGTAAATCCATAATTGGACCCCTGGAGTGATTGTCTGTCATTCACTTCACATTGCCACGCAGAATTACCCGGAGTTAACTCACACCTGATCTGATCTGTTGAGTCAGGGCGCGTGTCACGTTCAGAGTTAACTCATCCCTCATCCCATCTGTTGGGACGGGACAGCAGTATACCAAACCACACAGTAATCCTGCCCTATCATGCTTATGCAAGCCTCTTGATTGTACAAGCACAGTAGTTCAATAAGCTAAGGCCTGGACACAGGCTAAGACTGTCAACAGTTCCTAATGCAGTTTTTTTGTTTGGTTTGGTTTGGTTGGGTTGGGTTGTTTTGTTTGTTTTTCTCTGTTTGGTTGTTTGTTGTTGTGGTTGTTTTGTTTTGTTTTGTTTTTAGGCTTGCATTTGGACAACTAAAGGATGATAAGCCCTGTTTATTGAAAATTAAAATACTGCTGAAAATGGTGCGTTTTGCTTTTACTTATTATGATTTTTCTGTTCTTTTAAAATCCTAGCAAGAATTATATCCAGAGTTGTATTAGTGGCTTACAATTGGATATCCTGGTGAGAACAGGTTAAAGATCCCCTTAAGTGCCCTGTAAATATTCACTTGAATTCTATTTTGTGTAGTGTGCCTTCTGGCAGGAGTGGTTTATAACCAACCTACAAAGGAAAAGCCACATCTCTGCCACAATGTGCAGAATACGCAGAACCATATCCTGTATATTACATTATTTCAGATACCTGCATTTAAGCAAACTCAGTAAAATACTCCCAGCTATGACTTATGAAAAACATAATTCTTTTTGGAAATCAAGCTGTTTTCAGAGAATATAAATGGCTTTTCATCAGTATAATTGTAAATGGCAGTTTCACAACTTACAGAGCTACCATGCTTTCACATAAACTATTTAAACACTATTATCTTCACTTCTACAGCAAAATAAACCACATTGGTACTCATGTTCTCCTGAACTCTTGTTTTCCTGAAAACAGAAGAGGCAGTTTTATCCTTTGGCCATCTATGAATGTAATCTTTTTAATTCAACACATCAATTACATGTCTATGTTAATATTATTTATTTAAAGCAAGCACCTTACTCCATAGTCAGTGTTACACCAAGAAAAAAGCAGTTAAGTGCACTGTGGAAGAAGGTACAGTATGCAAGGGTGTTTCATTTAAAACAGTGAGGAATATCTCTATATAATCATGCTAATAAATTGTCCACTGAATAAGACAAATAAAGGTAAAGAAGGTAGAAAGGAAGTGTGTGAACTCCACTGAGACAGGTACAAAAGAGTGATCAAGATTGGTTCAGTAGACAGTTATCTCTGAAGAAACCTAATATGGCATTTTTTCAGTGGATGGACAATTTAATTCTAGTTTTGTGGCATATGAAAAATGAGAATAGGCAATATACTGCACATCTCTTATGGTGCATTCTAAGGTAGAAACTCAGGTCAAAGCAGAGTGGCTGACATAAAACAACTTAATGGAGTGGGCATGTTCAAATATTTATTGTTTTAGGGAAAAAAAAAAAAAAGTTATGCAAAATTCTTCCTTAAAGTGATTTGTACTGGTATAATAATGCATTTATTTTCCATATTGTTAATTTTTCTGTTTTATGGTAATTTCAGCATGGAAATTCCTGTAGCTCAGCTTATAATTTTGAAATGGAAAACAGAGGGTGAAGAAAAACTATGAAAATGTGGATTTAGATCTGTGAATTTGCACTAAATAATATAATGTGGGGTTTGACCCAGAATCTTTACAATAATTAGTAGATAATTGTCAATAATAGGCTCAGTTGTAAGGGGTTTGTTAGCACTAAACCCTAACATTTTCTGATGCCCCTTCTCTGACTGATAGTAGACATGGTTGAATCTTCCCTTAATAGGGTTAAAAGTGACTTTAAGTACTGCAGGAGTCTTGCTCTGGTTTAACTGTTGTTTTTCAGGCTATTAAACCTTCATCTTGCAACAGTAGATCTTTAATCAACCTATTTATTCATCCAGACTGCATTTGAAAAACAGGGCATCCAACAACAAGGTGATTATCATGCTTGTGAAACAATGAAAAAAGAACCATGTAAAATTCAACAGAATTTTTAAAGACTGGAATACTTCATACTGATTCCTGTTGTTTCTACTGTGATAGTGAACCAAATTAACAGAAATAAAGTTGCAGGTGCTTTGTCATACATTCAAGTTATAGTAGAGAAAAGTGCATTTATATTCAAAATGGATGCAAAGAATTAAAATGAAATTAATCTTGGTGACATCCTAAATCAGGCTAGGAAAGTTACAACTGAGTTTAAATTGAGATTGTCAACTTATTGTTGTAAGTACATAAGGAAAGAAATTTACATGCAGTATTTTATCATCTGATGTCCTGCATCTCTTAAGAAAAGCTTTTACAGTCACTATTTTAGAATATGTATTTTCAAAACCCTTTTCTTCTCAGTAATGTCCAAATCTGAATGATCATGTGATCATGTATTTAGATTCTAACAGTGCACTACTATTTAAGAATATCCACCCTATCTAATGTGCTATTGTTTTCAGTTTCCTGTTTCCCTGTGATGCAAGTTCATTGTTAACTTGTTTCATTTTATGTTTACTCTGATAATGTAGATCATTGAGAACTATCTATTTCTTCACTGAAGTGAAAAAGACAGAGAGTCTGCTAGAAGTAATGCAAGGATTTTGTTTCCGTAAAACATGCTTTGAAAGACTTTGTAAAAAGGAAAATTAAAGAGTCAGAGGTTATTTGTATTTATTTAAATAGTATTTAGTATTTCCTGCTCTCTTCCACTATACTACTATGTAAATTATTTTCTCTTTTTCAAATTGCATTATGTTCTTTGAGGACAATTTCTTGCCTCGCATATTTGTGTCACTTTTCAGGGCTAGATTCTTAAAACAGTTTAAAATAAGTCTTAAACACAACTGCTATGCTCCTCATAGTGCAACATCTAGTTCTATAAAATTCTTTCTCAGTTGCTGCCATTCCTGCAAAGACACAGTTTTTGATCTTGAAGTCATTAAATTACCTGAAGTGCCATGAAGTGCCATGGTGCCATGAAGTATAAACCAGTACAGGCTCATGTTCCGCACAAAACGGTATGAGGAGATGGTACACCACCTGTCTTAGCCATGAAATGTCAGGTAAATGGCTTCTGATCATGGCAACACAAAAGGCAGAATAGTCTGAGACCTTTGACAGGTTTTCATTGACTTCTGGTAATGCCATGTTCTTTGTAAATAATGCTTTCCCTGTCTTATCCCCTTCTTACTTCATCTACTTGGTTTTCCTAAATCTTGTGTTGTCATGGCAGTATAGTCTATGAATCTATTGTGATCAGCAATACATTTTGTCTTTCAGCTCCTTAGCAGTTTGTCCAGATCCTATGCAAACACAAGCTCTGTTTTCTCAGTTTGTACAAGCTAGGAAAAGGTTTTAAACTGAAAGAGGGTAGATTTAGATTTGATATAAGGAAGAAATTTTTTACATAATGGTGGTGAGGCACTGGAACAGGTTGCCAAGAGAAGTTTGGGATGCCCCATAAGTGGAAGTATTCACGACAGGTTGGATGGTGCTTTGCAGAATCGCAGAATGTTAGGGATTGAAGGGAAGTCGGAAGATCATCTAGTCCAATCCCCCTGCTGGAAAAGGAACACCTAGATGAGGTTACATAGGAAGGTGTCCAGGGAGGTTTTGAATGTCTCCAGAATAGGACACTCCACAACCTCCCTGGGCAGCCTGTTCCAGTGCTCTGTCACCCTTACTGTGAAAAAGTTTCTTCTCATATTTAAGTGGAATCTCCTGTGTTCCAGTTTGTACCCATTGCCCCTTGTCCTGTCAGTGGTTGTCACCGAGAAGAGCCTGGCTCCATCCTCGTGATGCTCACCCTTTACATGTTCATAAACATTAACGAGGTCACCCCTCAGTCTCCTCCAAGCTAAAGAGACACGGCTCCCTCAGCCTTTCCTCATAGGGAGATGCTCCGCTCCCTTCATCATCTTTGTTGCCCTGCCCTGGACTCTCTCCAGCAGTTGCCTGTCCTTCTTGACCTGAGGGGCCCAGAACTGGACACAATATTCCAGATGTGGTCTTACCAGGGCAGAGAAGAGGGGGAGGAGAACCTCTCTTGGCCTGCTCACATGACTGGAATGTGGTCATGAATGGCTATGCCCTTTTCAGGAAAGACAGGCCAGCCAGGCGTGGTGGTGGAGTTGCTCTTTATGTGAGGGAGCAGCTACAGTGTACTAAATTTGCCCAGGAATGGATGAGGAGCGAGTTGAAAGTGTGTGTGTCAGGATCAAGGGGCAGGCTGGCAGGGGTGTTACTGTTGTAGGCCACCGGATCAGGCCGAGGAAGTTGATGAGGCCTTCTATGGGCAGCTGAGAGTGGCCTCACAGTCTCAGGCCCTGGTTGTGGTGGGTGATTTTAACTTCCCTGATGTTTGTTGGAAGGACCATTCAGCCACCAGCCACAGTCCTGGAGTTCCTCCAGTGCATTGACGATAACTTTCTCATGCAAATGGTGGAGGAGCTGACAAGGAGAGGAGCACTCCTGGATCTCATCCTCACTAACAAGGAGGGTCGGGTCGAAGCAGTAAAGGTTGAGGGCTGCCTGGGTTGCAGTGACCACGAGATGGTGGAGTTCAGCATCTTGTGTGGCAGGAACAGAATAGCAAGTAGAATTGCAACCCTGGACTTTAGCAGGGCTAACTTTGGCCTTTTCAAGCAATTTCTGGGGGAAATCCCAGGGGCAAGGCTGCTTGAAGGTAAAGGGACCCAAGATAACTGGGTGGCATTCAGGGATTGCTTCTTCCACGCTCAGAATCAGAGCACCCCACATGCAGGAAGTCAAGGAAGGGAGCCAGGAGACCTGCGTGGTTAAATAGGGATCTGTTGGGTATGCTCAAGCAGAAGAAGAGAGTTAACAGGTCATGGAATCAGGGGCTGGCCACTTGGGAGGAATAAAAGGCTGCTGTTACAGGATGTAGGAAGGTAGCTAGGATAGCCAAGGCCTCCTGAGAATTACAGCTGGCGAGAGGGGTCAAGGACAGCAAAAAGAACTTTTTCAAATACATAGCAGATAAAACTAACACCAGAGGCAATGTAGGCCCACTGATGAATGGGGTGGGTGCCCTGGTGACAGAAGATACAGAGAAGGCAGAATTACTGAAAGCCTTCTTTGTCTCTGTCTACTCTGCCGGAGGCTGTCCTGGGGAGCCCTGTACCCCTGAGACCCCAGATGAAGCCAGGTCAATGGAGGAGTTTGCTTTAGTTGATGAGGACAGGGTTAGGGAGCAATTAAGTAGTCTGAACATCCATAAATCCATGGGTCCAGATGGGATGCATCCACGGGTGCTGAGGGAGCTGGCTGAAGTCATTGCTAGACCACTCTCCATCATCTTTGCCAAGTCTTGGGAAACGGGAGAGGTGCCCAAGGACTGGAGGAAAGCAAATGTCACTCCAGTCTTCAAAAAGGGCAGGAGGGAGGACCCAGGTAATTATAGACCGGTCAGTCTCACCTCTGTCCCTGGGAAAGTAATGGAACAGCTTATCCTTGGTGCCATCTCAAGGCACATCAGGGATAAGAGGGTTATTAGGGGCAGTCAGCATGGCTTTACTAAGGGTAAGTCACGCTTGACCACTTCATAGCTTTTTATGAGAATGTAACAATGTGGATGGATGATGGCAGAGCGGTGGATGTGGTCTACCTTGACTTCTGTAAAGCCTTTGACACAGTTTCCCACAGCATCCTAGTTGCTAAGTTGAGGAGGTGTGGTCTGGACAATAGAGTAATGAGGTGGATTGCAAACTGGCTTAAGGAGAGAAGCCAGAGAGTGGTAGTCAATGGTGCAGAGTCTAGTTGGAGGCCAGTATCTAGTGGAGTGCCTCAGGGGTCAGTGCTGGGGCCAATATTATTCAATATATTCATTAACGATTTGGACGAGGGAATTGAGTGTACTATCAGCAAGTTTGCTGGTGACACTAAGCTGGGAGGAGTGGCTGACACGCCAGAAGGCTGTGCTGCCATCCAGCGGGACCTGGACAGGCTGGAGAGTTGGGCAGGGAATAACCTGATGAAATTTAACAAGAGAAAGTGTAGAGTCCTGCATCTGGGCAGGAACAACCCCAGGTTCCTGTATAGGTTGGGAAATTACATATTAGAGAGCAGTGTAGGGGAAAGGGACTTGGGGGTCCTGGTGGACAACAGGATGACGATGAGCCAGCACTGTGCCCTTGTGGCCAGGAAGGCCAATGGCATCCTCGGGTGTGGTTAGGGGGGTGGTTAGTAGTTCGAGAGAGGTCCTCCTTCCCCTCTACTCTGCCCTGGTGAGACCCCATCTAGAATATTGTGTCCAGTTCTGGGCCCCTCAGGTCAAGAAGGACAGGGAACTGCTGGAGAGAGTCCAACGTAGGGCAACAAAGATGATGAAGGCAGTGGAGCATCTCCCTTATGAGGAAACGCTGAGGGAGCTGAGTCTCTTTAGTTTGGAGAAGAGGAGGCTAAGGGGGGACCTTATTAATGTCTATAAGTATATAAAGGGTGAGTGCCATGAGGATGAAGCCACTCTCTTCTCGGTGGCAAACAATGCTAGGACAAGGGGTAATGGAATCAAGCTGGAACACAAGAGGTTCCACTTATATTTGAGAAGAAACTTCTTCTCAGTGAGGGTGACGGAGCACTGGAACAGGCTGCCCAGGGAGGTTGTGGAGTCTCCTTCCCTGGAGACATTAAAATCTCACCTGGACATGTTCCTGTGTGACCTCATCTAGGTGTTCCTGCTCTGGCAGGGGGATTGGACTAGATGATCTTCTGAGGTCCCTTCGAATCCCAAAGATACTGTGATAGTGTGATACAGCCTTCTGGCCTGTCAGCCACTCCTCCCAGTTTGGTGTCAACAGCAGACTTGCTGACAGTGCGCTCTATTTCCTCATCCAAGTCACTGATGAATTGAACAACCTAATCTAGTAAAAGATGTCCCCTTGGAGACATCCTCTTGGATTTTAGCTGGAATTTTTATTGCTGACTGTGTGACATGGCAGGGAAATCACAACCTGTCTGTGTGTTCTTGGTACAGATTTTTAAATATGGGAACTATCTCAGGTATGAATATGTCGTGGCAACATTACTGAATCTTGCCATGTTTAATGTATTTGTGCTATTACCAAGTCAAGATGGATGGAATAGGGCACCTATACTTACTTAGAAATCTACCTAAAGTGTTATGTGCACTTTCCATAGAAATTATAGTGTTTTCATAGAAATAAATGAGTCAAGGTATTTGGATATGAACACATTTCCAGAAGATTTCATTTAAAAAATCCCAGAAAAAAAAGGATTCTCATCAGTCATGTTCTGGAGCTTTTAAGTCAGCAACAAGTCAAAAAAACATTAGATTAAATGTTCTCTAGAAACATTTCTAGATGCTGGGACTTAACTGAATGTAATATGCTTCTTATGTACCCTGAGACAGTTCTTCTTAGTGTATGCACTCCAGACATAGTTCAAGAATTAGTATGGGCCAAAACAACATGGTTGTGCTTCCAACATATATTTTGCATGTCTCCAAGTTTTACATGAGGAAAATAAATGTTTTTACCCTAATTTTATAGAAAATAAATAAGGGATCATTGGAGAGAGCTGTCAGAATATTTCAATATGGGGATGACTATGGAGGATTCAACTGTCAGAAACCAGTAACCATCAGTACAGACTGAAAGTATTAGTTTTGAAATGTTGCTAGACAGAAAATCACACTATTGAGGTAAAACGTTATATGGAAAAAAGTTTATTTCAGCAAAAATATTTTATATTTTTAAAAATGTTTTTAGCTCTTTTTTCTTTCCAAGCAAAAAAGACATACATTTTCAATTCCTGATATGAAGCAAAATTTTTAGTCTCAAGCAGATATTTGTCCTTCATTCTATGTCTCAATTCCATTTGAAATACTGAGTCTAACATTCAAGTGTTGCTTTAAAGTAATGAAATATTTAATTTCAGTGAATTCTGAAAAATAATTTCAGAGCATATTTGCATCGACAGAATATCTATCTGGAACAGGGAAGTGCCAAGAGAATGGTAACGTAGTGATTAGTAATTGCTACATTAGGGCTTCTCCCCACAAAAAGTTGGTACGATTGGTAGCCAAGTCTGAGCTGGGTGCTGGGGAAGATTATGAAGCAGATCATCCTGAGTGCCATTACACAGCACATACAAGACAACCAAGCGATCAGGCTCAGTCAGCCTTTGTTTATGAAAGACAAGTCCTTCTTGACTAACTTGATCTTCTATGATAAGGTGACCTGCTTAGGATATGAGGGAAAGGCTGTGGATGTTTTCTACCTAGACTTCAGTAAAGTCTTTGACACTGTTTCCAACAGTATTCTCTTGGAGAAACTGGCAGCTGATGGCTTGGATGGATGTGTTCTTTGATGGCTAAAAAACTGGCTGGATGGCCAGGCCCAAAGAGTTGTAGTGAAAGAAGTTAAATTCAGTTTGCAGCCAGTCATGAGTGGTGTTCCCCAGGGCTCAGTATTGGGGCCAGTTCTGTTTAATCTCTTTATCAATTATATGGATGAGGGGATTGAGTGCACCTTCAGTAAGTTTGCAGATGACACCAAATTAGGTGTGAGTGTTGATCTGCTTGACAGTAGAAATGATCTGTAGAAGCATCTGAACCAGCTGGGTCAATGGGCTGATGCCAGCTATATGGTATTTGACAAGGCCAAGTGCCAGCTCCTGCACCTGGGTCAAAACAATCCCAGGCAGTGCTACAGGCCTGGGGAAGAGTGGCTGGAAAGCTGCCTATCAGAAAGGGATCTAGGGGTGTTGATTGACAGACAGCTGAATATGAGACAGCAGTGTGGCCAGGTGGCTAGAAAGGCCAAGAGCATCCTGGCTTGTATCAGGAATAGTGTGGCCAACAGGAGTAGAGAAGTGATTGTGCCGCTGTACTTGCCCCACCTTGAATCCTGTGTTCAGTTTTGGGTCCCTCACTATAGGAAAGACATGGAGGTGCTGGAGAGAATTCAGAGAAGGGCAACGAAGCTGGTGAAGGATCTGGAGCACAAGTCTTATAGGAGCAGCTGAGGGAACTGGGGCTGTTTAGCCTGGAGGAAAGGAAGCTGAGGGGAGACCTTATTGCTGTCTACTGCTACTAGAAAGGAGGTTGTAGCGTGGAGGGTGTTGGTCTCTTCTCCCAAGTAGCAAGTGATAGGACAAGAGGAAATGCCTCTAATTGTGCTAGGGGAGGTTTAGATTGGATATTACAACTTCTTCACGGAAGGGCTTGTCAGGCATTGGAACAGGCTGCCCAGGGAACTAGTTGAGTCACCATCCTGGAGGTATTTAAAGATGTGGTTCTTAGGGGCATAATACGGAGGTGGACTTGACAGTGCTAAGTTAATGGTTGGACTCAATCTTAAAGGTCTTTTCCAACCAAAACAATTCTATAATTGTATGATTATGTGATTTTAGTTTGTCCTAATCAGAAAGAAGAACAATTCTTGTGCTATTGGAAATTTCGAAGAGCCCTTGTGTACCCTGGTCAAAGTTTTTTTTATTTCCCCACAGCCCCACAGTCTGTTTCCTTTTTCGTGAAATACAAGCCTGGAAAAAGCTTTAATGAGATTCTACTAGCGAAGGCAAATCTGAGGTTTTGCTTGTGGAAGCTTGATCTTGTAGTTCCAATAAACCTGATTTTTAGACTTCAAGCAACATCATTGGGCTCAGCACAGCTGGAACTGGAGTTTAAGAAAATCTTCATTGCCATTTAGGCACTTAAATAGCAGATGAATTTTCATAAAAAATCAGCTCTTCTTCTGATAGTGATGGTCAAATTTTTAACAGAGAACTGAGATATATGTTTAACAAGCATGTCTGTCTCTAACCAAAAGAATTTTAAATTAAGGCAAATAATGCTTGCTTTCATTCAAAAACGTAGCTGTAGACAGCTACATTTTTATAGGCAGCGTTGAATGGATTTAGATAAACTCCCAGCTGAAAAGTGAATCATGAAACATGAAATACTAAAATAGAGCTGAATAAGAAACCAAAATATGTGCTTGGCTGACGATATGTCTGGAATTTAATTGGGTTTTTCTTCACTTCTCTTTCTCTCTGCCGCATCTGTCTGGGATGGGAGAATAGATGACCAAATCATTACAGAAATACATAGAGCAGGGTAAAATGCAGGCAAAATCTCAGCTTCCTCCTCTCTCTAGCCCAGTGCTGGCCACACAGCCTCCTCAGCTGTGATCTTTGCATCAGTAATTGAAAGAGGGAAGTGGATGCAGAAGCTGGAAAGTCCCCAGGAATGAGAGAAGTGGGGGCTGACATTTCTTCCAATGTTTGTGTGTGTGTTTACGTAATGAAAGGGCATGCTATTTCTTATAGTGATCTTTTTGTCTTCTGTCATTGGCCCTGTAATTAATTTTGTGGGCAACACTCACTTTATGTCATTTTCACCTCCACATTTAGTGGCATTTCCTAGCACTTTTTGCAAATCCTGCTTAGTCTGGGTTTTTTTCATCCATTCCCTCAAAGGGTACAGCCCTTTTCTGTATTAACACAACTCTTCACCCTTCTTGGACAAAACCAGTTTCACTGTTCTTGAAAATATTTGATTCTGTGACTGTGCTTGTATATTGGCTACTCAAAAATGTGCCCAAAGTTAATTGTTACTCAGGTAGCAGAAAGGAAGGTGGCAGGACACAAACTATTGGTAAAGGGACCAGAAGAAATGTCAGACAGCAGTGGATTACTTTCTGTCCCAATTGTAAAACCTTGGGGATTGTAGAAATGACTGTATGCTTACCTCTGTAATGTCCTGGAATGTTCTCTAATAAGCTCTTGTTTCTACTCCAGGATGAGACCAGCTGAATGAAAAACAAAAACAAAACCACAAAACAAACAAACAAACAAACAATCCAAACAAAACCCCACAAACAAAACCCCCAAAAAACAACAATAGAAAAACAAAAATCCCACACACAAACCTGAAAAGGCACAACAAACCACCACCAAAATCACAAAGCTTTACATCAAAAGCAGCAACTGATGCTGATGTAGTGAAGAATTGGAACAGGAAGCTAAGAAATAGATATAATTTCATAGTTTAAAAATCATTAGTGTTTTACTGCAAAGTAAACTTTGATCAGTTTGAAAGGGTGGCTGATTGCCTAAATTGTAAGTATAAGCTTTCCTCAGCCCTCAGATGCTTAACATTTCAATAGCATACATTGCTACAAAGTTTTGTTAAATCAGCTGTTCTGGATGCCAGCTTCTCAACCAAGAGGAAAAGACTGTGGCGTAAACTAATTTTAGAATAGTGCAGATAACTGAAGGCCAGTTCAAGCCTGTTGCAGACTGTTTGTATAGTAGAGATGGGCAAATATTCAGTTCGCAAAGAGATGTGGTATTATTTCTGCTTACCTGTTTCTTATTTCCCGCTGACTCAGAGTAGTAGTCACTTCATATAAAGTAGTTTGTTTTATACTTCGGTGGGGCGAGAGGAGGATGGATGGATGGATGGATGGATGGATGGATGGATGGATGGATGGATGTTAGTTTAAACTAACCCAGACAGGAATGTGAATGTTTACCTGAATACCCTCCAGCAAGAGATGAGGGGATAATGACAACCAGCTAGGGCCACGGTGAACACCTTGGAGTGGGAAGGTTTCCAGCCAGGAGAGTTAAGCCTCAGAAGATGTCTGGCAAGAGTTTCATATTCTTTTGCATGAGAAAGTACAGATCTGTGTAGCAGCCCAATTTCACAAGGTCAGTTCTACCTGTAAGTTTGCAGGCAGATTTTTGTGCTTGAGTGGAACACCAGTAAAAAAGAAATTGAGTCTGCAGCACAGCTTGTAGGCTTAGATCCAAAATACAGAAAATATTATCAGGTGCTTTGGGATGGAGGTCAGGCATGAAATACTTATATTATTCATGATATACTTCTACCTCACAAGAGTTTCAGTTATTGTCAGTGCTCTCTGTAAATCTGAAACATCTGATAGAAATGAAGAGGTGAGACAGGAATATTTTCCCTTTGGACTTTTTTCTTCAGCTTTTATTTTCTTTCCGATTTACCCAGAAACCTGTACAACCTCACCTTTCAAAGTCTTTTTGTTCTTAGAAATGAACATTGCTGACCGTGTAGGTGACATGCAGATTCCAAAATCTTTATGCAGTACATTGCATTTACACTTTGACCACCACGTCTGTCATTTCCATGGGCAGATACTTGTCATATCAAAAGCAATGACAAGGACTAACTGGCAATACCTGCACCAAGCTTACAGTGTAGAACAAATAGAGAGATTTTTGGCAATTTCTGCAAGCAGTTTGTCAAAAATAAGTCACTTTTTTTTTTTCTGAACTACTCTTGTTTCACTAAGTGGTACCCCTTTTACTAGTGTTTTCAGGATGAACAAAATAATGTGTCATTAATTTTTTATTATTTTCTATTTCTTTCTTTTTCTATGTTGTTTTTGTAAAGCAGCTGCTCAGATTACGAGTTATCCCTCCATACAATGGCCTTTCATACTTCCCCAAGGTTTAAGCACTTTTTATATCTACTCTTTGTTGTCCTCAGCTTGGCCTGTCTTAAACTGGACCCCTAGGGAACAAAGTGCTGTGTAAATAGTCTTTTTTAGTATTCCGTGACTTATCTGTCCTTTAGGACTTCATTTAGTATTTTTTTCAGTAGGAAACAGTAATAGATTCTGTAAATCTCCTTTTATAATGACTTCTATTTGTTACATCTAATGGAGCTGCATGTCATACTTCGCTTACTTCAGGGCGTATGTTTAATAACCTGCTGTGTATCAGAGAACAAACATTGGTCTGTGAGACTTTCATCTTCACCACTGTGGTTAGTTACATTGGTAAGGGTGATGATGCTTCTTTATGTGAGCACACGTTCGAATTTGAACATGTATGAAAAATATTACTGTATTAATAAAGATTCTGAGTTTCCCAGCATTCTTTTCAGTCTGTAGCTGCTTTTAACAACGGAAAAAGTGCTTTCTTAGATTGTGTGTCTTGGAAAAGGGCAGTTCCGTGAGCAGTTTGAGGTAAGCAGGACTGTAGAATTTATCAAAAATCCACATTAACAAACACTGCAATTTAATAAGAAAAGAAAACTCATATAAGGAAGTAGATCAGAGGGCATGTAAAAATTCATAGTCTTCTAGATAATTAAATTATGCAGGTATAAGCATTCTCTTAGTAATTACTGACATACACTTTAGGCTCTGATTCAGTAGCTTTGTGTATGAATATGCATCAGGAATTAAGACTACATGAGCAACATACATTTGCAATCTTTTCTGCTTCTCTTCAAGGAAACAAATGAGCACTTCATTTCATATACAGTAGGTCACAAAGAGCTTTCTCATATCCTGCCCAGTGTCCTTCTGACACTATTTCTGTAGTATTATTCAGGAGACATGTCACTTGTGTTTCAAATTCAATAAAAGCTTTATCTACTTGTTTGGTGATTAATAAAAATTGAAAAATACCTATAATCTTCCAGATTCACACTCTACTTTCTGTTCATTTCAGAACATCTAATATGAGGAAGATTCAATAGGACAGAATAAGAAACATATGACGAAATGACAAGACCATCCATAAATTTGAACCTTGCAGATAATAGCCATTCTTGCCTCCTTGGAAGAATATTTAATTTATTTTTATTGTTATATTATATATTTTAAACTTCCTTGAAGACTTGAAATTGTATTTTGGTTCTGAGTGTGAGCTTCTAATTGGTTAACATTCAAAATAAGGGTTATAACAAAAATCTGAAGAACAGCATGACAGAGAATATTATGCCTTTGTATCTATATTACCAGGAAAAGGGGTATTCCAAAATATGGTTTGGAAAGAATACAATACATAACAATGAATAAATACACATACACATTGCAAACATTTTGTGGAACTTGACAGACTTTGAAGATTGGCTTTGTACTTGATAGAATCCTATTCCTAAATGTTCTTAATTGTGTGTGAATTGCAAATTTTTCAGTCCTCTTACATTTTAATGACAATAAATGTAAAGCTGAATAATGTCAGCATTTATAGCAGAATGAAACATTATAAACTGTGCAAAAATACCATCTTTCTTTTTCTTTGTCTCTCAGCTTGATTGCACTGTCTTTTAAAAGAAATATTGTAGGTAAGTTGTGCTTTTAGTCTGGCTTTCTAAGAAAACAAACTTCATGACCACATTATCTGCATATAAATACAAAAGCCTTTCTGCTAGCCTCTCCTAATAATGAAAAATGCTGGCCCATTTCGTCTAGATATGACACAGATAGCTAGAGTTCTCAAAGATATTATCTTCCTATACATTTTTTTTAAGGAAAAAAGATAGTCAAATAGAGAAGACAGACCTTAGAGAGGAGGGAAAACTACAAACTTAGCCTATTAAACTGAATACAATGTGCAGGAGTGTTACACTGGAAACCAGAATGTATTAGTTTAACTGAATATGGAATTCCTTTTTTCCTTTGGCCAACTAGCAGTGCATGTTCCTATAAAACTGCCCACACTGTCACTATGTATGAAGCTTCTGATGCAGAAATTGGGAAAACATTGTACACAACTGTCATGCTGACTTTTGTAAACACAATAGGTATGCAGACATTTGAAGAAAGTTTTATTCCTGTTAAGTTGTTAGACTACTTGGTCCCAGCATTTTTTAGGGTTTGTGTGTGGTAAAAATCTGTATAAATGTGATTTTTTTTTTTAGATCCATACTTCCAATGCAATTAATATTCAGTAATGAAGGTTCTTAAGAAACAGAAATAGATTTTACACATTTTAATAATTCACTGTCCAAATGCCTCTTACACTCTGACAGGTATGAGGCACTGACCACTTCTCTAGGAAGTGTGTTCCTGTTGGTAAAGGTCCCTGTTGGTAAAGGAATGCTTCCTAATGTCCAGTCTAAGCCTCCACTGATGCAGCTTTGAATGATTCCCAGGCATTCTGTCACTGGATACCAGGAAGAAGAGATCAGCACCTCCTTCTCCACTTCCCCTCCATGGGAAGCTGCAGAGAGCAATGAGGTTTCCCATCAGCCCCCTTTTCTCCAAGCCAGACAAACTCAGAGTTCTCAGTCACTCCTCACAGGACATGCTTTCCAGTCCTTCCACCAGCAAGACTGCCCTCCTCTGGATGCATTCAAGGACCTTAACATTGTTTTTTAAAGATAGACAAACTTTGGAGCCCAGAACTCCACACAACACTCAAGGTGAGGCCACACCACCACTAAATACAGTAGGATAAGGTCCTCTTTTGACCAGCTGGTTATGCTGTGTTTGATGCATCCCAGGATGCAGAGATTTGCTCTTTGGGCTGCCAGGGGTCCCACTGCTGACTCATATTGATCCTGCTGTGAACCAGGACCCCCGGCTCCCTTTCTGCAGGGCTGCTCTTCAGTCACTCCTCTCCCAACTTTTCCTTATATTCAGCATTCCTCTGTCCCAGGTGCAGAGTCTGGCATTTGTTCTTGTGAAAGTTCATGCCATTGATGGTTGCCTAACGTTTCAGTCTGTCTAGATGGGCCTGTAAGGTCTCATCCCTTGAGAAAGCCAACCGCACTTCCAAGTTTAGTATCATCAGCAAACTTACTCATGGTACATTCAACTCCTCCCTTCAGATGACAGATAAAAATATAAAACACAACTGGCCCTAGAACAGAGCCCTGAAAACAAGCAGTGGTGGCTGGCTGCCAGCCAGATGTAGCCCTACAGCACTACAACTCTTTGAGCCCTGCTGTTCAGCCAGTTCATCATGCCGTGCACTGTGTACCTGCTCATCTCATGGCTGGAGAACTTGTCCAGAAGGGCAGCATCAAAAGCCACACTAAAATCCAGAAAACCAACATCCATCACTTTCCCTTCCTCCACTAGATGGGTGACCTAATCCTAGAAGACTAAGATTAGCTAAACAAGACTTTCCCTTTGTAGACCCATGTCATTTGTGCCTGATAAATTAATTGTGCTTTAAATGCCTTTCAGTAGCACCTGACATGATCTTGTCCATAATTTTTTCCAGGTGCTGAGGTTAGTCTAACATGTCTGTACTTTCCTGGGTCTTCCCTCATGTCCTCCTTGTAAACTGGAATAATGTTGGCTAGCTTCCTGTCAGTGGTGGCCTCCCCAGGCTCCCAAGATCTTTGGTAGGTGCCTGAGAGGTGTCCTGCTGCACCATCCATTAGATTCTTTGGTACTCTGGGATGAATCTCTACCAGGCCCCATGGGTTTATGAACATTCAGTTGATACAGAATCACAGAATCGATGATTAAGGGAGTGGAGCATCTCCCTTATGAGGAAAGGCTAAGAGAGCTGCATCTCTTTAGCTTGGAGGAGACTGAGGGGTGACCTCATTAATGTTTATAAATATGTAAAGGGTGTCATGAGGATGGAGCCAGGCTCTTCTTGGTGACAACCAATTATAAGACAAGGGGCAATGGGTGCAAACTGGAACACAGGAGGTTCCACTTAAAGGAGGAGGAAGAAGAAGAAGAAGAAGAAGAAGAAGAAGAGGAAGAAGAAGTAGAAGGAGAAGGAGAAGAAGAAGAAGAGGAGGAGGAAGAAGAGGAAACTTCTTCACAGTGAGGGTAACAGAATACTGGAATAGACTGCCCAGGGAGGTTGTGGAGTCTGCTTCTCTGGAGACATTCAAAACCCTCCTGGGTGCCTTCCTGTGTAACCTCATATAAGTGTTCCTGCTCCAGTGGGAGGGTTGGACTAGATGACCTTTCGAGGTTCCTTCCAATCCCTAACATTATGTGATACAATTGATCTTTTACTATTTGAGTGCCCACAAATCCAAAGTCATGGTTCCCGAAGTTGTGGTCCTCCAACTCAGAGAACCAGGCAGCCCAAGGTCTATCAGAATTGCTAAAAGACTGAGGCAAAAAAAGTGTTGAATGTTTCTCAGGTGGCCATCTTAAACAAGTATTGGTCCAATGTATTCTTTAGACCTCCTTTTGCTATTAAAGTACTTTAAAAAGCTCTTGTTGTCTGATACAACACTAGCCAGTTTCAACTGTAGTTCAGCTTTGGCCATTCATGTCTTCACCCTGCATATGTAAACCATGGCTCTGTAATCCTCCTGTGAAGCCTGAGCTGTCTTTCCAGAGATTGTACAATTTATTTCTTAACCTGAGTTCCAAAAGGAGTTCCCTGTTTAGTGAAGCTGGCCTTCTGCCCCATGTGCCTGAGCTTTCAGACTATGAAAATGCTGGCTCCTGTGCTTTTAAAAGCCAGTTCTTAGAAACTGACCAGCACTCATGATTCCCAACCCTCAAAAGCAGACTTTCTGGGGACTCTTCTCCCTTAAGAGATTTTTTTCCCTGAGAAGCTGAAGTAGGAAGTGGAACAACATTTACAGAGCAGGGCTTATCTCTTTGAAGTGATTCAGTTTTGATGGTACAGTAGGAAATGGAGATCACTGCAATCAAAGGAATCAAGTCTCAGAGTGGCTGCCTTCAAATCCCAATTTCAGTGCCTGTTGTTAATTTCAGGAATGGTGGGGTTTAATCTGACTAGTGTTAGGATGGCACTGTGTCCACAAACACCCATTTATAAAAAATACATGTAGTAGCTAAAAATATATTTACTATGGAAAGTAGCAATAGGATAACAAGAAACACTCAGTAGCTGAAACTGCCTGTCTGCACACTCACACTGACTACAGATCACACCCAGCATTCAGTGTTCATTTTACTGCCGGGCTGATTT
This sequence comes from Streptopelia decaocto, assembly GCF_964273445.1. Taxonomy (NCBI): domain Eukaryota; kingdom Metazoa; phylum Chordata; class Aves; order Columbiformes; family Columbidae; genus Streptopelia; species Streptopelia decaocto. The sequence continues at coordinate 41,787,150 of NC_138657.1, forward strand.
TCTTCCTTTTTCCTTTGAAGCTGTGTGTTTTTCCTATGATTCTAACTTCTTATGTAGATGTCTCATTTCCTTCTAATGCAGTAAGTGATGGAGGTTCTGTCACTCTCCTGATGCATTTTTTGAGTGCCAGCTGGCACTTCTAGGAAATGGCAGTTGATTTCCTGGTTCATTTTGACTAATTTCATTTTACATCCTCTTAATCTTACTATGACTTTCTCTGAAAGACTGAAAGGCTCCAGGAAATTGATGGTCTTTCCAGTGTCTGACATACTTATCAAGTTACCTCTAAATCCTTTTTTACAGAAACTGAGTAGACTGAACTTTAATAGCCTACATTATGTTTCCAATTCTTGTTGGGTTTTTTTGTTTTGGTTTGGTTTTTTATGTGTGTGTGTGTGGTTTTTTGTTTGTTTTGTTTTGTTTTGTTTTGGGTTTTTTTTTGTTTGTTTGTTTAATTGTTTTTTGTGGTTTTTTTTTTTAGCTCCTACTGGTATTTCTACTTCATCTGGAAATGTGGATACCAGAAGTGGAAATGATGTCCTACCAGCAGTCTTTTATAAGTGCTCTAGATATACTGCTTTTAACTGTATTGAGTCCATTTAGTCTGTCTGGGACCATTTAACCACTGGTTATTGACTTGACGCTTCAGAACATTTTAACAATATTATTAGTAACTGAAGTAGTGCATTATCTTTACTGCAGCTGGTGATGAGTGTTTCTTACATGCTTTAACTATCTCCTACTTCAGCTTTGGGCATATGCTTATGAGAAAAAAAAAGAAGTATTGAAGGAATTGGTAGTAGAAGAAATTCTAGTAAAACATATATATAATAGATTGCCGGAAAATGATAAAGATTTTCATCTTCATTTTCATGGGGACCAGCTTATCCAACATAAAAGTTAGAAAGGAAAAAGGAAGAAAAATTAGTCAGATCTAGCAGATCCGTTAAAGGACAGAAGGAGAAAAACAAGCCCTGATAAAAGTGCAAGCCTTTGCTCACACTTCAGTGCTTCAGATTCATGGTGGTGATTCAGGAGACTAACTTTCCTTTGCAAACCTGGATAACAAACACAACCTGAGCTGGTTTCTGGCACTCCAGCACTACAGGGCCTGCAATCTTACACTTAAACATATTTTATTTCCTGAACAGGATAGCAAGCTGTCTATTGGAATCAGTTTTGAGTAATTTCTAACTCCTAAGTGGGATCCAAGAATTTTCTAGGGGAGAGTTTTTGGTCCCCTAAAACTGACTGTGAATATTTTAACATTGTGACAGAATAGCTTGCTGAGTTTCAGAATTTGAATAGTACCTGGCACTGCTTATTTTGAAGCATAGACTAAGTACCATTGAAAGTCCTAATACCATATAAATAAGGCAATGGGCAGAGTGTAGGAGTCAACACCTTGTACTCTTTGGATGTTTCCTCCCAACATCGGCTATCAAAAGCTTGCCACCATGAGCTAGTATCCTCACAGAGCACCAGTTTGAGAGGAATTGGCCCTACTTGGAGAAAGCAAGTATTTGTTCTTACTCCTCCGGTCCAATGCTGCCCTCAGAGCAGACCCTGCTGTAGTGAGGGGCTGGGCTAGAGATGTCCTGAGGCCTCTTCCAACCTTAATTATCTGTCCTGTGATGCTATGGCCCTTTGCTCCTAAAGCTCAGTAGAGCTCATTTTCTAGATAGTCGCAACATAAGGCAGAAGTGGAAGTATGATGAAGCCTCCACAGCAGTGCTTAGGTCTAAAAATACATCTCTTTTACTTCTTTACTTCCCAACTTTTTTTGCACGCAACTATTCAATATGTTGGGTCTCCTTCTGCTAATTTAGACTATACTGAAATTAATGCATTCATTGTGTTTGTCTGCCTTATTTTATTAATGTGTTACTAAAAACCTAACCAGAACAACAACAAAACCAGAACCAAAAACCTAGGCTGAACTTCTAGGACATATGCTATTTCTACTGCCATATAATGAATATGAATAGACAGACAGTAACATGAAGGTGGATGTATGTTTGTTTGTTTGTTTGTTTGTTTCTGCAAGATAATATTAAAATGTTTTCCTTCAATAATTTTCCAGATAACTACTGCTAGGTTTATAGTTGCGTAAATCTAAGTAGTCATGGAATTTACCAGCCAAAGATTTTCACTTCACTTGCTCTGGATACATTCCTACGCTATATAACTTTTATGTTGTCTAATATAATGTGATTTTTATTGTTGACAATATCTAAGTTTTACTGCAGAGAAGTATGAATAAATTGTAACTTTAAAAGATACGATTCAACCCATTTCTCTTGAGAGCAAGATTTCTACTTATGGATTGGTTAATAAATTGCTTAAATCTTAATTTCCTAGATTCATCCTCTGAACTTGGCTCTTTGGTCTAGTTCTGAAACAAGACAGAATCATTTCACACCTTCCATCACTTCTAACTTTATTATGAAAATAAAAAATTTACTAAAGTTTCTAGCTTAATCTAAGTTGTCAAGTGAAGCATACATTGCAGTTGTCCAGCTTTGTATAACAGAAGTGCACTCCAAAAGTCAGTTTGCATGGATTAAATGGATCGCTCCTGACTTGGAATTTAAAAGGCAAAATAATTACATTACATTACATTAAGTTACAGCACTTCCACTGTACAAGTGACTGAAGAAAAGGAAACTAGCCACACATTTCTTAAAGTAAAAATATGGTTGAAGTCTGTTCTTCACAAATGCTGTAAAAAATGTGTGCTATGTTGTACTTACAATTTTTTCTAGGAATTTGGGGGAAAGAGGTTAATTTTGTTTTGTCTTTGCTAGAAACAATTGAAGGTGGTTGTTAAAATCTATTACTGACAGTTGTTCAAGCTTCAAAAAAAATGAGCAGTCACAGAAGCAGAGCTAGTAAGAATTATTTTGCATAAAGGCAAGTTTTTTAGTAAATGCCAAATTCAAAAGCAAAATCGCTTTGATAAATGCAAATTATAACAGGTTTCCTGTCTATTTGGATAATGGGCTGCTTCTAGGTGGAAACACAAAATATGAACTTGACTAAAAAGCCAAGAGAAAGCCAGCACAAGGAATTTAAAAGGAGAATAGCATAATTAAATGGGTTTTACAATTATTTTTGCATTAAATATGTTGACATTTTACTTTATGAACAATTAACACAATATTTTCTTACTTAGATTTCAGATTATAGAATGACCCCCCTATTTTAATGGATGTAATAAATTAGCAAAGGGCATATATTGTTTGCTAATACACAGTGTCATTTCTATAAATTGTTATTGATATAATCAACATAATTTAGTAATAGGATGACAGAAAAAGGAAGTTTCCAAAGAGATTTAGAGGAGAATCTGAATTATTCAATTTTCTCCTGCTAAGAGCAAGAGAAATGGAAGTTTCTAAACTCTTGGAGTCAATTTCCATCCTCTCCCAACCATTTGATACATAATCATAGAATCATAGAATCATTTTGGTTGGAAGAGACCCTCAGGATCATCAAATCCAACCATAACCTAACTCTAGCACTAAACCATGTCCCTAAGAACCTCATCACCTTTTAAATGCCTCCAGGGATGGTGACTCCACCACTTCCTTGGGTAGCCAGTTCCACTGCTTCACAACCCTTTCTGTGAATAGTTTTTTCATAATATCCAATCTAAACCCCCCCGGTGCAAATTCAGGCCATTTTCTCTTGTCCTATCACTTGCTACTTCCAGGCTAAACAGGCCCAGTTCCCTTAACTGTTCCTCACATGACTTGTGCTCCAGGCCCCTCACCAGCTTCATCACCCTTCTCTGAACTCCTTCTAGTACCTCAATGTCTTTCCTATAATGAGGTGCCCAAAACTGAACACAGTATTCAAGATGGGGTCTCCCCAGTGCTGAGTACAGGGGGATAATCAGTTCCCTAGTCCTGCTGGCCACACTATTCCTGATACAAGCCAGGATGCTCTTGGCCTTTTTCTCCACCTGGGCACACTGCTGGCTCATGTTCAGCCAGCTGTCAACCACCACCTCCAGATCCCCCTTTGCCAGGCAGCTTTCCAACCACTCTTCCCTGAGCTCCATTTTTGGTTATGTTTTTTAGACATAAATTTCATCATGTCTTTATGAGTCTACAATGTTAGATTTTACAGCTTTATCCAGTTCTTGGGGGAACACCCTTAAAGAGAATCAAAGGTGACATTTTCCAAGGTGGTTCAACCTGCCTTCCTCTGATGCTTTTATGCTGTATGGTTTCAGTCCAGTTTGCTCATTGGCTTTCACACAGCCATTTCTTTGCAAGATCAGATGGTCTTTAACTTAGCTGCATGGTATTAGAGGACAATGCAGCTCAAGTTTTTTTCTTCATGTGTGTCTCTACCATGTTGTTGGTTTACCCACCAGCAAGAGAAAGTTGTTTTGAACAGTTTTGCATCCACTTTGCATGCAAAAATATCCAGGTGTATTTTGGGTACTCAGGTTTGTATAGCTGCTCCTGTAGGAACTTAGATTAATTCATTTTGGAATGTAATAATTTCTCTGGGATTTGTGAAGGAGCTCAAACTGTGATTACTTCATCAGATAGGTGGTGTAGTGTGGCAAAATCAAAGATCCGCATTTCTCTGAAGTAGAAACTTTAGAATTCCCATCTCTCTGCCATACAGCCAGAAGATGGGAAGTCCTGGGAGACTAGTAGAGCTCTCAGTTCTCAGAGCTCCTTTGATTGTTTCAAAACAAATTTTGTTTGGAATCTACTTTTTGGAAAAATTAAAAAAATGGACAGAACACAATATTAATTAGCATTATACTCAGAATAAATTAACCATTCTTGAGAGTTCCTTACAGAAACATCCCTTTCAATCAATGTCTATAAAGTCATAAATGTGATGCAAACTTACAGACAAGAGTTGTTTACCACTTACCATAACCTCCTAAAGTAAGACATCAGACCTCAAAGGAAGGCATTTTCTACCTAGCATAAAGTGAAAACTGATTGCCAGACCTTTTGCCACAGGATATTGTGCCTGAAAAACATATGCACTTAACAAATACAGAAAGCAAAAATCCATTGATATGAGATAACCATGAGAACAGAAGACCATAGTACAAATGAGGAACTGTCTGTACTTGCCTGTTTCTACCTTTTCTATACAGATCCAGTAGCTGCCAGTGTCTTAGATGGCCTACCTGAGCAGAAGCAGTTTTGCTCTTCTTTTCTTATGGTATGCTGTCCCAGAAAGGACAGGGTCACTGTGAAGGAAAGAAGGAGGATATTTGCTGGAAATAGCAAGAAACCTGGAACCAGGTCTTGTTGCAAGACCATCTACTTTTCATTGCAAAAGCATGAAGAAATCCTAGAATGTTTAATGAAGCTGTTTAATGAAGCTATGGCTGTGTTTAAAGCACACACTTGAATATCTTGTTAAAAGCCAAGAGCAGTTAAAAACCAACTCCAGTTTTAATGATCCATAAGCGCTAGTTCAGGTTGAAGTAATTTTTTTTACCTTATAGTAAGAAACAAAAGAATGGAATAATTGCTGATACATAAAAGAGGAAAATCATTATGTTGAAAAGAATGAGGTCCTTACTTCTTCCTGGGAATATAAAATGTGTAAGTTTCTTATTAAGGGCTAAACTTTCAAAGACTTTAACCTATCAGGTGTCAGTTCAGGTTGTGTAATTCTACAACTGTACCCATATTTTACTGCATTAGAATAAGAATATATGTTCAAATATAATTATGTGCTTCATTTTTGTTAGTTAAGCATGAAAACTTATGTAAATTATCAGGTGGATCATCCCTCACACATACTGACACTGCGATTGCTAAAATATTATTTCAGTTTGGTTTTGTTTTTTATATTTGCTTCAAATAAATAGTTCCAGTTTTTGTGTTTGAATCAACACTGTCAAAACTATGTTACATCTGAAACAGGGTTTTGTGTTTTCTCTGTATGATATAGTAAATAAAGAACAAATTACTCCATCAAATATAAAGGAAAATCAGAAAATTAATATTAATAATTAATTAATATTAAAATTAATTGTCAATGTTTTATTTGTAACCTTTCATGAAGGCTCAGAAGAAATATATTAGTATAAAGGATAGCATAGCAATTCTTATGGTGATGGGCTTCATTAAAATATAATTTATTTCAGTAACCTTTCTACTCCTCACACCAAAAACCAATGATATGTAACAAGTTAGAATCTGCTGCCTGTACATGTCCAAAAGAAGAGTTTAATTATTATTAGAAATATATATTAAGATGACAAATTATTAAACATCCCTCTTGAAAAAAAAAAACAAACCAACACACACACAAACACAACACAACAAACCAGTTGGTTTCTCTGTTTTGAATAGAATAAATTTTTCAGAATTTTTCCTACCTTCTTTTTCAATATCTGAGGGCTTTTGTAGCACACCTCAGAGAAATATCTACAAAATACAATAGGACTCTGAATTAGACATAGCAATACGTGAACAGTAATCAAATGGAAAATGGTATATCATCAACAAACCTATCTTAATCATACAGCACCTTCCACAAATGACTCAGATCATTGCACAAGTGGAATGTATTAAACTTTTCTCATTTTATTTTGCTTGGAGTAATTAAAGAGAATGTAGTGTGAAAACTAATTAAAGGGAAAGTCTGAACAACAGCAAAGGCTAATGACTTTTAAGCAGCATTGGCAGATAAGGGGTGTGGAAATTTTGCAGCTTTTTTATTTAATACATATAGACATGAATACTTGTTCAAATGATATTTTCTTGGGTGCAAACCAAAAATAGGATCTATATCCTGTGATACAGAAACACCTATAAATCACAGCAGTTCACTTCTGTTGATTCTTCTCTTCAACTAATATCATCAGTGACAGTACTGGCAAGCACCTGAGCAGTACTAGTGGGGCTTATTGTATCACTGGTACTGCAGCCAGAGATCATGCACATCTCCTCCTCCAGTCCTGGGTCTTAGCTATAGCATTCCTCAACCCATGGTCACACACATCAGACGTGAAAGCTGGTTCTCTGAGACACCCTCCTTGAATAAAGCCAAGGGGTCAGGGCTTGAGTTGTTTTGGTAACAAAATATTGTCAGGGTAGGACCTCGTGCTTTCCAACCTGGTCATGTTTTGAACCTTGTTCTACAGAGGATTAAGTATTCATCACTCATGTAGAGAACATCATAGCAGTTGCAGCTAGAAAATTCCTGAGAGAAAACAGGGATCTGATCCTTATGACAGAAGTGAGAGAAAGGAATATTGCCAGCTGGTTTTGTGTGGCATTTTACACAGTGCATACAATTTGACATATTACCTCCTTTAAGAACAACAACAAAAAAGAAGTAAAAATAGTATCTATGCATTTTAGTGGCATGAAATACTTACTACAAAGATATTTCCTATGCAAACTATTTTACCTATCAGAATTATGTTACATATATACAAAATTAAAAGATCTTAAAATTAAAACTTCAAAGAGCAATGTGATTTCATTGATGCTTTTATGACAAACAAAAATATTTTCCTTTAAGGTGCAAAGACTTTTTTGTTAGTTTTAGTATCTTTTAACTTGGACTAGGCAAGAGACTATGCGTATGGCATGTCTCAGTCCTGTCATGTAAATAACGAATGACAGTGTTTAGACAAGTGTTTGGTGTCGCCTTTTAGAAAATCAAGTTACTGGGAGAGGATGACTACAAACTATTAATGGTTTGTTTTAGAAACTTCAGTTACTCTGTGTAATCTTGCTGTTAGCAGGAGTGCACTTTTGAAACAAACTCATAACTGTCCCCATTTAGTATGTTTTAGTTCACATCACTGAATGACAAGATGCAAAGAAGACAGAAGTTGCCTTCTGAGAATGCATCTGCAGGGCTCCAACACTGACGGTTATTTAGTCCTTGGAACCAGACTGGAGCTAGTCTGAGGTAAGCTGAAATGCATGTAGTGTAGACAGTGGAGTCTTCACTGTAGACAATGGAGTCTCAATTGTCTTTTTTTTTCTTCCCTACAAATGCACTCCGTTTGTGAAGGTGAGCATAACCTTAGAGGCCTAAATTCAAAATCCTACAACAGTAACAGGCATTGCAAGCTGTGGTTATGTATGATATAGACTTACAGAAATGTTCAAAAGGTTGTATGTATTAGGCTTTCCTGATGTAAAGAAACATAGCATCAGCCTAATCTCATGGGTTAAACAGGTCATCTCTGTGGCAGTTGCACTCACCCAGATAAGGCCCAGAACTTTCAATAGCTGATGGCTCTTTAAGCACCTATTGTGCCCCACTGTGGCTGTCCCAATGTACACACCTCAGTTGATGTCAACCTCAGGTCCCCACAACCCGGGGCTTGGTCCCCCCAATCACACCTCCCCCTGGCTAGGTCAACAGACAGGGTCCTCAGCCAGCGAGGTGTCCCAAGCCCAGAAAAGCTTCTGGACCATGCTCATAATGACCACAGACAGATCCAACCCTGCTATAAAATGGGCCACCTGACAAAGACCCCTTTGGAGAGGTCTCCTCAAAGCAGTGAAACTTGTGAATGAAGACTTCCCCTTAAATCAGGGACACCTCCTAAGAAGAATTTCCACGACTAAGAGCCCTCACCTTCTCCTTGGTGATTGTATCTCTGGATATGTCCTTGACTGAACCCTTCACCCTGCCCCCTCCGCCCTGGACAATGGATTCTTGGTAGCCTTGACTGAAAGAGGTTTCTCTCTTCGGTGAATGTGTGCATGCTGTGGATCACCATTTTTGTGTGGTCATATGGTAATAATATACCCAACTGTTATATTGAACCTGCAGTTTATTAAAAGTTGCTAATTGATTCCGGATTACCCTCACCATTTGTGTTGGTTTCTGTTGTTTGGTTTTGGTCTGTCGTTTGGTTTTGGTTCTGAATTAAAGTTGGTTTAAGCTTACATTTGCTTGGAGTTGTTTTGGGGTGCACCCATGACAATCTCCTTGAGGGAAAAATATTATAACACTAATAGAATACCTACACTATCTCAATTAGATGCTGCATGGTTACTTCTTTCTGAAGCAAAAGATAGTGTCCAAGAGGGCTCTTCCTGCCTTATAAGGATTGGGAACCAAAACTTGGCTACCTCCAGAGAATGCAGTGCAACAGTGATTTGAAAGATCTGTTAATTAACTAACTTAACAGAAATGTGAACTATGCAAGAAGTCAACTAAATAGAATTGATGTACATAACCTTTAGTTATTCCAACCTTTGTTTTTGTACAGATCTCACAAAGTGCTTCAAATATAGGTCCCTCAGCCAGGATAGAGGGCTCAGAAAAAGCAGGTTTTGTGATTTATTTTTTTTGGCTGCACTTAAAAAAATTATCTGTTTCTTGTACTTCCCCCAAGATTTTTCACAGCAATGCTGATTGAGAGTGTCTGCTTCTCCAAAAGATAACAGGCTTTGGAAATAGAAAGAAAATATATAAGGCAGAATAGCAGAATATCAGAACACTATTAAAGAGTGATACATTGCAGATGTAGTTGCAGATACACATTGAATGGTTTACCAACATCTTTTCAGAAATCCCACCCACTCGAGGTGGCAGTCCCCCCAGATAAGGCATCACAAGAGCTCTGACATGGGGTCTGCAGTTCTGATGCACTGCTCAGACTTACCCCTCTCATTTGGTATGTTAAATCAGCTCAGTTGGGGGATGGGAAAATGCAACTAGGAGGCCTATAATAGAGAGCTGAAGTAACAGGATGGAGAGAGGTTCAAACATGCTATTTCAGCTGTTTCCAGTGTCATTGCATAACACCTGGAGGGAAGTTTCTTGACACCGAAAGAGGACATAGGAATGCTTTACTCGTCCTCATTCTCAAGAGTGACAAGTCTTCTTGTCCACTTGATGATTAATGACTAAATCCTTGTTTTATCAGGTAGTGGGTCTCACTATCTCTTTCCTCATTCAGAAAATGCCTAAAAAAAGAAGCTAGGAGGTCTCCTTGACCCTAGCCTGCTCAATGTTCTGTGCAAAATGGGAACCTGACACAACTCCAGACTTCAGTGCATGTCACCAAGGTGGTTTTCAAACCCATCACTCAGTAAGAGCCTCTGTTGTATTCAGGTGCAGAAAGCAGAGGAGAGTGGGAGTAGGGGACAGAGAGGAACCTGTGGGTTTAAATTTCCCTATGCAAAAAAAGAAATGGCGAAGGTGAAATATTGGATTAAAAAGTGTGCCTGTTGCTACTAGAAGTGTTTTCAGAGAAAGACCAGACATAAACAACTGACTTCAGAAGGGAGTTTAGGACTTTAGGTGCTAGATGTCCTCTGAGGTAAAAGTGGTGGCTAATCTTGAGATAGAGAGGGCTGCAGTCAGGTCTTGATCCTCAGGTTTTTATCAAGCCAATTAACAATTTCCTGCTGTTGACTGTTGTGGACCACCTTCTGAGACAAGGAGAGACCTACGGATGTAATCTCTGTAGACTTCTGTAAGACTTCTGATATGGTCCCCCACAATATTCTTAGCTCTGAATTGAAAAGATATGGGCTTGATGGATGGACTGTTAGATGGATAAGGAACTGGCTGGATGATCATGCCAAGGAGTTACAGTCAATGGTTCCATGTCCAAGTGGAAACCAGTAACAAGTAGTGTCACTCAAGGGGCTGTACTAGGGAAAATGCTATTGAATATTTTTATCAATGACATAAACAGCTGGACTAGAGTGCACCCTTAACAAGTCTGCAGATGACACCAAGCTGAGTGGTGCGGTTGATTCCCTTGAAGGAATGGGATGCCATCCAGAGGGACCTTGACAACCTTGAGAAGTGGGCCCATGTGAATCTCATAAAGTTCAACAAGGCCCAATGAAACGTCCTGCAGCTGGGTCAGGGAAACCCCCAATATCAATACAGGCTGGAGGACTGGATTTAGAGCCTCCCTGCAGAGAAGAACTTGGAAATACGGGTGGATAGAAAACTGGACACAAGACAGCAACATGTTCTTGCATGCCAGAAAGCCAATCATACCCTGGGCTGTATAAGAAGTGCAGCCAGCAGGTTGAGGGAGGTGATTCTCTCCCTCTACTCTGCTTTCATGAGATCACTGCATCCAGCTTTGGGATCCCGAGTAAAAGAAAGATATGTACCTGTTGGAATGGGTCCATAGGAGGGCCACAAATATGATCAGAGATCTGGAAGACTTCTGCTGTGAAGAAAGGCTGAGAGAGTTGCAATTGTTCAGCCTGGAGGAGGCTCCAGGCAGACCTTATTGCAGCCTTTCAATATATAAAGGGGGCTTAAAAGAAAGATAAAGACAGACTTTTTACTAAGCCCTGTAGTGACAGGACAAGGAACAATGGGTTTAAACTAAAAGAGGTTAGATTTAGTTTGGATGTAAGGAAGATATGTTTTTTACAATGGGTGCAGTGAGACACTGAAACGGGTTTCCCAGAGAAGCTCGGGATGCCGCACCATCGGGAATTTTCAAGGTCAGATGCAGATGGAGCAACCTGATCTAGTGAAATCTGTCCCTGTCCATGGCAGGGTGGGTTGCACAAGGTGATCTTTAAAGGTCGCTTCCAACCCAAACTATTCTATGACTGTATCTTTATAGGCACAGATGGGGCCTGTATGCGGGATCAGGTGCAATTTCTCCTGACAGCAGAGTACCTCAAACATGAAAGGTATCTCAAACAGACCACATAAGGGATTGATTTACTAACTAAATACAGAAAAAGTCTATGTAACACAATTTTTTTTCATATTTCAGTTTTAATTTGTGTTAAGTCCTCTGCCACGAGTCATTAGTCCAGTAATGCTTCCAGTTATCTAAAACCCATGTATTTTCATATTTTGATGTCACAAAACTTTCCAGACAAATGAACTAGTCCAGTAATGAATCCTTTCCAGGGAGTCATATTTCCCTGAGTACTATTCACCACTTTATGTGCAAAAAGCATGAAAGTCTCAGTGGAAGAACAGTACTTTGTAAATAATGAAAGGTTGGATCTGAAATCTAGTTTTGAAAGCCACCATAAGTTATTATGTGAGATACTTGTCTGATAAGCACTTGCAGACAGCAATAATACTGGTTTTTGCCAAGAAAGTGGTTGAAGCAATTTCAAAGAAACCTCAGTGAAAAATATTCCTGCGAAGACTTTGATAGTAAGTGATCACACTGAGGTGATTACCAGGCACAATAATTTATTTAGTTTTATGTTCCATCCATTTCCCTGGAACTGCTCATGTGTTTAAAAGAGTCAAAACAGATGTAGAAGGATTTGAAGAAGACAAGCTTTGCATATATTTTTACTGAAATGTTTCACTATATTCTCTCAAGTTCCCCAAAGCAGGACAGTTGAACTCTCCCTGTGGAAGAAACAATTCAAGCAAAGTTCTTCCACTGGTCTGTGTAACAGTGATGAATTCCGTATTTAAAAATCTTTCTGTGTGTTTAAAAAGGAGTCACCTTTGAATCACACACATCTTTCTTGTTTGTGTACATGTGGAAGTTGAAAGCGTGTCCAGGTACAGTTTGCACTTTAAAGTTCTGTGTAAATTGATACAGGCCCAGCATTTTACACAAAATGTCAAGCTCTTAATTTGCTCATTCTCTTTCAAAACACAAGAACTTTTTTTTTTTTTTTTTTTTTTTGGTCTGAAAAGGTCATATTTATTGGAAACAGCTGAAATGTGAATTTTAAGCAGCCAATACCAGTTTGAAATTGGAATGGGAGGAGTGGGTGCTATATTCAAGTAGTATTTTGCTTCTCCCATTCTTTTGCACACTAAATGAGGATAGATCTTTTTAAGACATGATTTAGGTCTTTCACTCCGGAGGGAACTTCTGACTGTGAATCCTCATACTAAATATTCATCACTCAGTGTTTTCATTCAGGAGAGGAGAAGTGGGAAGATCTCACTCAAGTGTCTTAGGGTTGTGGGAAACATGATAAATAAATATCAGATGGCTCATCCTGTAATTTTGTAACCCACATGCATACAGAAAATGCATACAGAAAGAGACAGTTTACTTAGCATATTTTCTTCTGTTGGAGGAGAGTCTGAATGACAACACAGTCATTGGTCCCAGCCAGCACAGGTTCATGAGGGGAAAGTCTTGCCTGACCAACTTACTTTCATTCTACAACAAGGTTACCCACCTAGTTGACCAAGGGAAGCCTGTTGATGTGATGTTTTTGGATTTCAATAAAGCCTTTGATACTGTCTCTCACAGCATCCTCCTGGATTACATGTCCAGCATACAGCTGGATAAACAGTGCAGTGGGTGAGCAATTGGCTGATGGGCCGGGCTCAAAGGGTTCTAGTAAAAGGGGTTGTGTTGGGCTGGTCATCAGTCAGTAGCGAGGTTCCACAGGGATCCATCTTGGGGCCAGCACTCTTCAATGTCTTCATAAATCACTTGGACACAGGACTTGAGGGATTGCTTAGTTAAGTTTGCTGATGACACAAAATTGGGAGGAGCTGTTGACACTGTTGAGGGCAGAGAGGCCCTGCAGAGGGATCTGGACAAACTGGAGAACTGGGCAATCACGAACCACATGAAGTTCAACAAGGACAAGTGCTGGATTTTGCACCAGGGACATGGCAACCCTGGCTGTACATACAGGCTGGGGAATGAGAGGCTGTAGAATGGGGCTTCTGGTTGACATCAAGTTGAATGTGAGCCAACAGTGCCCTGGCAGCCAAGAGGCCACCTGTGTTCTGGGTGCATCCAGCACAGCATTGCCAGCCGGGCAAGGGAGGTGATTGTCCCACTCTGCTCTGCACTGGTGCGGCCTCACCTGGAGCACTGTGTGCAGTTCTGGGTGCCACAGGATAAAAAGGGTATAAAGCCACCAGGGATTGTCCAGAAGAGGGCTGCAAAGTTCACGAAGGGTTTGGAGGGGAAACCGTATGAGGAGCAGCTAAACTCACTAGGTTTGTTCAGCCTGGAGGAGACTGAGGAGAGACTTCATCACTGTCTACAGCTTCCTCACAAGGGGAGGAGGTAGGGTCAGCGCTGATCTCTTCTCTCTGGTGACCAATGACAAAACCCAAGTGAATGGCAGGAAGATGTGCCAGGAGAGGTTTAGGTTGGACATTAGGAAAATCTTCTTCACCCAGAGGGTGGTGGAGCACTGGAACAGGCTCCCCAGGGAGGTGTCATGGCCACAAGCCTGGCAATGTTCAAGAAGAGACTGGACAATGCACATGGTGTGAACTGTGGGGTTGTCATATACAGGGACAGGAGTTGGACTCGATGATCCTTGTGGGTCCCTTCTGACTCAGGACATTCTATGATTCTATGTTTTTAACAGTTATGAATGAATCCATTTAAGCTCAAAAGAGTTGTTTACTTTTGGCACCAAAGACTCCAAGCTTAATTTCAATGTTTTATGAACTGTCAAAAGTCCTTATATCATGGCATAGATAACTTTCAAATATTCATCTTTTTTAGATGACAAGCAAATGAATCTGGAAGTTATTTAAAACCTGACATAAAAACATAAGGCACACTTTGCAAATAATTTGTTCAGTAAAGGTGCGAAGTAGTGGAGAAAGGAATCAAAAAATATTAGAGTATGTGGTGAAAATATTAATAAACTGAGAACAACAACAATGTGAACTTGAAAGTCAGAACTACTGTCTTACCTAATTGTTGTAAATCTTGGATGTACCCTATAATGAAAGATAGCTATGTATTTGTGTGTTCTATTGACAATTTACTATATATTTCTGTGCATACAGCTTGAAATCCTAATTAATTAAATAACAGAACAAAAATGGAACACCACCATCTCTGAATCTTGAAATCAAATCAATCTATAATATATTAATAACAACCTGGAATGAATCAATTAATTCAATTCCTGGAAATCTACAGGTATGATGTTATTGAACCTATTATGAGCCCTCTGAAACAGTAACCCTATATATCAGAGGGACAGGGCTCGACATCAATATAGGGCTGCAATGACACAATTTTAGGGCACTATTTTTCAAGCAACAGGTACAGCTAACCCTTATCTTGCCTAAATATTCTCTTAGAATATGGAATGTCTTGCAACTATCACTCTTCCTTTTTATGGTGAACTAGTTTTATGTATATGCTGAAAACTTAAAATGAGTAGTGACTAAGTTAGTAACTTCTGGAATATATCCGTGGATGCAGTAATATTTTAAGATAATTTCAATCATACTACAAAATTATGGACAGTAGTAAGTAAACAAAAAGTTACAAAAAAAAAAAAAAGAAACAATTCTTTAGTTTGCACGGCGGCTTAGAATACATTCAAGAACAAGCATAGATTAGCGACACAGTAGTCTTTGTCAGAGTTAGTATGATATTCAAAGCAGAACAAAAAAAATAGACCATATCACTGAAAGACTATTCCCCAAAGCAATAAGCAGGGATCAAAAGCTTCCTACCTCTGCAATAAGCAGGGATGAAAAACTGCTATTTCAGATAGCACATGGCCTCATTTTAGTTAGTATCTCTAACCATGGTTTTCCTTTGGACCCTTGTTTCTGTGGTTGGTACAACAAGAAGAATTTCTCACTTTTTCCTATGTTTTAGACTAACAGGATAGCAAACTTCCATTATGGTGTGAATGCTGAAGGAAGACGCATCTTTTTGGTATTTATAAATATCTAAGTTGATGGCTGAGATGCCAGCATTTTTTCTCCTTGCATACTTCCACAGCATTCTTCAAACAAAATAGCATGAATAGGGTAAGAGTTGGGCATAGCCCAAAGATCACTTATTCCCACTATTTGTTATGACTCTCTTTTGTTTCTATCAGCATAAACTGTGTTTCAAAGATGTAATGTACAACATCAGGAAAGGAGATGTCCTCACAACCACAGCATTTATGTCATCATCCATTTCCTCTTCCTGCTTTACTTAACCTGCCTTATTTATTTTGTTGTGTTTTTCTTTCTTTCTTCTTTCTTTCTTTCTTTTCTTTCTTTCTTTCTTTCTTTCTTTCTTTCTTTCTTTCTTTCTTTCTTCTTTCTTTCTTTCTTTCTTTCTTTCTTTCTTTCTTCTTTCTTTCTTTCTTTCTTTCTTTCTTTCTTTCTTTCTTTCTTTTCTTTCTTTCTTTCTTTCTTTCTTTCTTTCTTTCTTTCTTCTTCTTTCTTTCTTCTTTCTTCTTCTTCTTTCTTTCCTTCTTTCTTTCCTTCTTTCTTTCCTTCTTTCCTTCTTTCTTCCTTCTTTCTTTCCTTCTTTCTTTCCTTCTTTCCTTCTTTCTTTCCTTCTTTCTTTCCTTCTTTCTTTCCTTCTTCCTTCTTTCTTTCCTTCTTTCTTTCCTTCTTTCTTTCCTTCTTTCTTTCCTTCTTTCTTTCCTTCTTTCTTTCCTTCTTTCTTCTTTCTTTCTTCTTTCCTTCTTTCCTTCTTTCTTTCTTTCCTTCTTTCCTTCTTTCTTTCTTTCCTTCTTTCCTTCTTTCCTTCTTTCCTTCTTTCCTTTCTTTCCTTCTTTCCTTCTTTCCTTTTCTTTCTTTCTTTCCTTCTTTCCTTCTTTCTTTCCTTCCTTCTTTCCTTCTTTCCTTTCTTTCCTTCTTTCTTTCCTTCTTTCTTTCCTTCTTTCTTTCTTTCCTTCTTTCTTTCTTTCCTTCTTTCTTTCTTTCTTTCTTTCTTTCTTTCTTTCTTTCTTTCTTCTTTCTTTCTTTCTTTCTTTCTTTCTTTCTTTCTTTCTTTCTTTCTTTCTTTCTTTCTTTCTCTCTTTCTCTCTTTCTCTCTTTCTCTCTTTCTCTCTTTCTCTCTTTCTCTCTTTCTCTCTTTCTCTCTTTCTCTCTTTCTCTCTTTCTCTCTTTCTCTCTTTCTCTCTTTCTCTCTTTCTCTCTTTCTCTCTTTCTCTCTTTCTCTCTTTCTCTCTTTCTTTCTTTCTCTCTTTCTCTCTTTCTCTCTTTCTCTCTTTCTTTCTTTCTCTCTTTCTTTCTTTCTCTCTTTCTTTCTCTCTTTCTCTCTTTCTCTCTTTCTCTCTTCTCTCTTTCTCTCTTTCTTTCTCTCTTTCTTTCTCTCTTTCTTTCTCTCTTTCTTTCTCTCTTCTTTCTTTCTCTCTTTCTTTCTCTCTTTCTTTCTCTCTTTCTTTCTTTCTTTCTTTCTTTCTTTCTTTCTTTCTTTCTTTCTTTCTTTCTTTCTTTCTTTCTTTTTTCTCTCTTTCTCTCTTTCTTTCTCTCTTTCTCTTTCTCTCTTTCTCTCTTTCTTTCTCTCTTTCTTTCTCTCTTTCTTTCTCTCTTTCTCTCTTTCTTTCTCTCTTTCTCTCTTTCTCTCTTTCTTTCTTTCTCTCTTTCTTTCTCTCTTCTCTCTCTTTCTCTCTTTCTTTCTCTCTTTCTCTCTTTCTCTCTTTCTTTCTCTCTTTCTTTCTTTTCTTTCTCTCTTTCTTTCTCTCTTTCTCTCTCTCTTTCTCTCTT